>NC_092144.1:48522537-48822907 GCF_043159975.1 Macaca nemestrina | reverse complement strand
TCCACCTTGAGTTGATTTTTTAATATGATGAGATGAGAATCCAGTTTCATTCTTCTACATGTGGCTTGTCAGTGTTCCCAGCACCATTCACCATGGTGTTCTTCCCCCACTGATATGGTTTGGATCTGTGTCCCCTCCCAAATCTCACATCAAATTGCAATCCCCAGTGTTGGAGGAGGGACAGTGAAGTCCAGGCTGAGGAGGTCTCAGGTGGAGATAAAGAACTTATTGGAAGTTGGAATAAGGGTCACTCTTACCATGCTTTAGCAAAGAGACTGGCAGCATTTTGCCCCTGCTCTGTAGATCTGTGGAACTTCAAACTTGAGAGAGGTGATTAAGGGTATCTGACAGAAGACATTTCTAAGCAGCAAAGCATTCAAAAGTAGCTTGGCAGCTTCTAACATTTTATGGTCATACGCAGGAGAAAAGAGATGATCTGAAACTGGAACTTACATTTAAAAGGGGATCAGAGCATAAAAGTTTGGAAAATTTGTAGCAAGATCACATGGTAGAAAAGAAAAACTCATTTTCTGGGGAGGAATTTTCAAGTTTGCTGTAAACATTTGCGTAAATAAAGAAGAACCAAAATAACAAAAGCCTTGAAGGCATTTGTTGATCTTCACAGAAGCCCCTCCCATCATAGACCCAGAGGCCTAGGAGGAAAGAATGGTTCTGTGGGCTGGACCCAGGGCCCTGCTGCCCTGCACCATCTTGGGACACTGCTCCCCGAGTGGCAACTGCTCCAGCTTCAGCCATGGCGAAAAGGGTGCCAAATATGTTTCAGGCTGCTACTTCAGAGGGTGCAGGCCAAAAGCCTTGAAAACTTCCATGAGTTTTTAAGCTTGTGGTGCACTGAAGGCAAGATCTGAGGCTTGGGAATCTCTGCCTAAATTTCAGAGGATGTATGGAAATGCCTGGATGTCGAGGCACAAATCCACTGCAGCGGCAGAGACCTCATAAAGAACCTGTACTAGGGAAGCGCATAGGAGAAATATAGGGTTGAGCTCCCACACAAGACCACATCGGGGCATTGCCTAGTGGAGCTGTGAAAAGAGGACTACCATCCTCCAGACCCCAGAATGGTAGATCCACTGACAGCTCACACTATGTGCTGGGAAAAGCTGCAGGCACTGAATGCTAGCCTGTGAAAGCACCCATGAGAGCTCTACCTGGCAAAGTCACATAGGCAGAGCTGTCCAAGGCCTTGGGAGACCACCCTTGGCATCAGTGTTGCCTGGATGTGAGATATGGACTCAAAAAAGATTATTTTTGAGCTCTAAGATTTAATGACTGCCCTGCTGGGTTTCAGACATGCAGGGGCTTGGAACCCCTTTGTTTTGGCAGATGTTTCCCTTTTGGAAAGAGAGTATTTACCCATTGCTTACACCTCCATTGTATCTTGGAAGTAATTACCTTGTTTTTTATTTTACAGGCTCATAGGTTGAAGGGATTTGCATTGTCTCCGATGAGACTTTGGGCTTTTGAATTAATGCTGAAATGATTCAAGATGTTGGGGGACTGGGGGGGGGGTTCCTAAGATGGCTGAATAGGAACAGCTCCAGGCTACAGATCCCAGCATGAGCAACACAGAAGACAGGTGATTTCTCCATTTCCAGCTGAGGTACCGGGTTCATCTCACTGGGATGTGTCAGACAGTGGGTGCAGGACAGTGGGTTGCAGCCCACCAAGTGACAGCCAAAGCAGGGTGAGGCATCACTTCACCTGGGAAGCACAAGGGGTAAGGGAATTCCCTTTCCTAGCCAAGGGAAACTGTGACACACAGCACCTAGAATATCAGGTCACTCCCTCCCTAATACTGCGCTTTTCCAAGGGTCTTAACAAATGGCACACCAGGAGATTATATCCCGTGCCTGGCTCAGAGGGTCCCACGCCCACGGGGCCTACCTCATTGCTAGCACAGCAGTCTGAGATCTAACTGCAAGGTGGCAGCAAGGCTGGGGGAGGGGCGTCCACCATCGCTGAGGCTTAAGTAGGTAAACAAAGCTGCCGGGAAGCTCGAACTGGGTAGAGCCTACCACAGCTCAAGGAGGCCTGCCTGCCTCTGTAGACTCTACCTCTGGGGACAGGGCATAGCCAAACAAAAGGCAGCAAAAACCTCTGCAGATTTAAATGTCCCAGTCTGACAGCTTTGAAGAGAGTAGTTGTTCTCCCAGCAGAGAGTTTGAGATCAGAGAATGGACAGACTGCCTCCTCAAGTGGGTCCCTGACCCCTGAGTAGCCTAACCAGGAGGCACCACCCAGCAGGGGCAGACTGACACCTCACACGGTTGGGTACCCCTCTGAGATGAAGCTTCCAGAGGAACGATCAGGCAGCAACATTTGCTGTTCAGCAACATTCACTCTTTTGCAGCCTCCGCTGCTGATACCCAGGCAAACAGGGTCTGGAGTGGACCTCAAGCAAACTCCAACAGACCTGCAGCTGAGGGTCATGACTGTTGGAGGAAAACTAACAAACAGAAATGACATCCACACTAAAACCCCATCTGTACGTCACCATCGTCAAAGACCAAAGGTAGATAAAGCCACAAAGATAGGGAAAAAACAGAGCAGAAAAGCTGAAAATTCTAAAAATCAAAGCACCTCTCCCCCTCCAAAGGAACGCAACTCCTGCCAGCATCAGAACAAAGCTGAATGGGGAATGACTTTGATGAGTTGACAGAAGAAGGCTTCAGATGATCAAACTTCTCTGAGCCAAAGGAGGAAGTTCAAACCCAACACAAAGTAGCTAAGAACCTTGAAAAAATATTAGATGAATGGCTAACTAGAATGACCAATGTAGAGAAGTCCTTAAATGACCTCATAGAGCTGAAAACCATGGCAGAAGAACTACATGACAAATGCACAAGCTTCAGTAACCGATTCAATCAACTGGAAGAAAGGGTATCAGTGATTAAAGATCAAATGAATGAAATGAAGTGAGAAGAGAAGTTTGGACAAAAAAGAGAAAAAAGAAATGAATAAAGCCTCCAAGAAATATGGGACTATGTGAAAAGACTAAATCTGCGTCTGACTGGTGTACATGAAAGTGATGGGGAGAATGGAACCAAGTTGGAAAATTCTCTTCAGGGTATTATCCAGGAGAACATCCCCAGTGTAGCGAGGCAGGCCAGCATTCAAATTCAGAAAATACAGAGAACACCACAAAGATATTCCTCGAGAAGAGCAACTCCAAGACACATAATTGTCAGATTCACCAAAGTTGAAATGAAGGAAAAAATGTTAAGAGCAGCCAGAGAGACAGCTCGGGTTACCCACAAAGGGAAGCCCATCAGACTAACAGCAGATCTCTTGGCAGAAACTCTACAAGCCACAAGAGAGTGGAGGCCAATATTCAACATTCTTAAAGAAAAGAATTTTCAACCAAGAATTTCATATCCAGCCAAACTAAGCTTCATAAGTGAAGGAGAAATAAAATCCCTTACAGACAAGCAAATGCTGAGAGATTTTGTCACCACCAGGCCTGCCCTACCAGAGATCCTGAAGGAAGCACTAAACATGGAAAGGAACAACTGGTACCAGCCACTGCAAAAACATGCCAGATTGTAATGCCCATCGATGCTAGGAGTAAACTGCATCAACTAATGAGCAAAATAACCAGCTAACATCATAATGACAAGATCAAATTCATACATAACAATATTAACCTTAAATGTAAATGGGCTAAATGCTCCAATTAAAAGACACAAACTGGCAAATTGGATAAAGAGTCAAGACCCATCAGTCTGCTGTATTCAGCAGACCATCTCATGTGCAGAGACACACATAGGCTCAAAATAAAGGGATGGAGGAAGATCTATCAAGCAAATGGAAAACAAAAAAAAAAGCAGGGGTTGCAATTCTAGTCTCTGATAAAACAGACTTTAAACCAACAAAGATCAAAAGAGACAAAGAAGGCCATTACATAATGGTAAAGGGATCAATTCAACAAGAAGAGCTGACTATCCTAAACATATATGCACCCAATACAGGGTGTGCCAGTTTTCTTTTTTTTTTTTTTTTTTTTTTTTTTGAGACGGAGTCTCTCTCTGTAGCCCAGGCTGGAGTGCAGTGGCCAGATCTCAGCTCACTGCAAGCTCCGCCTCCCGGGTTCACGCCATTCTCCGGCCTCAGCCTCCCGAGTAGCTGGGACTACAGGCGCCCGCCACCTCGCCCAGCTAGTTTTTTGTATTTCTTAGTAGAGACGAGGTTTCACCATGTTAGCCAGGATGGTCTCGATCTCCTGACCTCGTGATCCACCCGTCTCGGCCTCCCAAAGTGCTGGGATTACAGGCTTGAGCCACTGCGCCCGGCCAGGTGTGCCAGTTTTCAAAGGGAATGCTTCCAGTTTTTGTCCATTCAGTATGATATTGGCTGTGGGTTTGTCATAAATAGCTCTTATTATTTTGAGATATGTCCCATCAATACCTAGTTTATTGAGAGTTTTTAGCATGAAGCATTGTTGAATTTTGTCAAAGACCTTTTCTGCATCTATTGAGATAATCATGTGGTTTTTGTCTTTGGTTCTGTTTATATGCTGGATTACATTTATTGATTTGCATATGTTGAACCAGCCTTGCAACCCAGGGATGAAGCCAACTTGATCATGGTGGATAGGCTTTTTGATGGGCTGCTGGATTCAGTTTGCCAATATTTTATTGAGGATTTTTGCATCCATGTTCATGAGGGATATTAGTTTAAAATTCTCTTTTTTGTTGTTGTTGTGTCTCTGCCAGGCTTTGGTATCAGGATGATGTTGGCCTCATAAAATGAATTAGGGAGCATTCCTTCTTTTTCTATTGATTGGAATGGTTTCAGAAGGAATGGTACCAGCTTCTCCTTGTACCTCTGGTAGAATTCAGCTGTGAATCCGTCTGGTCCTGGACTTTTTTTGATTGGTAGGCTATTAATTATTGCCTCAATTTCAGAACCTGTGATTGGTCTATTCAGGGATTCAACTTCTTCCTGGTTCAGTCTTGGGAAGATGTATGTGTCCAGGAATTTATCCATTTCTTCTAGATTTCCTAGTTTATTTGCATAGAGGTGTTTATAGTATCCTCTGATGGTAGTTTGTATTTCTGTGGGATCAGTGACGATATCCCCTTTATCATTTTTTATTGCATCCATCTGATTGTTCTCTCTTCTTCTTTATTAGTCTGGCTACCAGTCTATCAATGTTGCTCATCTTTTCAAAGAACCAGCTCCTGGATTGATTTTTTGAAGCATTTTTTGTGTCTCTATCTCCTTCCATTCTGCTCTGATCTTAGTTATTTCTTGCCTTCTGCTGGCTTTTGAATGTGTTTGCTCTTGCTTCTCTAGTTCTTTTAATTTTGATGTTAGATTGTTGATTTTAGATCTTTCCTGCTTTCCCTTGTGGCCATTTAGTGCTATAAATTTCCTTCTATACACTGCTTTAAATGTGTCCCAGAGATTCTGGTATGTTGTGTCTTTGTTCTCACTGGTTTCAAATAACATCTTTATTTCTGCCTTCATTTTATTATGTACCCAGTAGTCATTCAGGAGCAGGTTGTTCAGTTTCCAGGTAGTGGAGCTGTTTTGAGTGAGTTTCTTAATCCTGAGTTCTAGTTTGATTGCACTGTGGTCTGAAAGACAGTTTATTATAATTTCCGTTCTTTTACATTTGCTGAGGAGTGCTTTACTTCCAACTATGTGGTCAGTTTTAGAATAAGGGCAATGAGGAGCTGAGAAGAATGTATATTCTATTGATTTGGGGTAGAGAGTTCTGTAGATGTCTGTTAGGTCCGCTTGGTGCAGAGCTGAGTTCAAATCCTGGATATCCTTGTTAACTTTCTGTCTCGTTGATCTGCCTAATATTGACAGTGGGGTGTTAAAGTCTCCCACTATTATTGTGTGGGAGTCTAAGTCTCTTTGTAAGTCTCTAAGGACTTGCTTTATGAATCTGGGTACTCCTGTATTGGGTGCATATATATTTAGGATAGTTAGCTCTTCTTGTTGCGTTGATCCCTTTATCATTATGTAATGCTCTTCTTTGTCTCTTTTGATCTTTGTTGGCTTAAAGTCTGTTTTATCAGAGACCAGGATTGCAACTCCCGCTTCTTTTTTTTTTTCTTTCCATTTGCTTGTTAAATATTCCTCCATCCCTTTATTTTGGGCCTATGTGTGTCTTTGCAGGTGAGATGGGTCTCCTGAATACTGATGGGTCTTGGCTCTTAATCCAATTCACCTCTCTGTGTCTTTTAATTGGGACATTTAGCTCATTTACATTTCAGGTTAATATTGTTATGCATTAATTTGATCCTGTCATTATGATGCCAGCTGGTTATTTTGCCCATTGGTTGATGTAGTTTCTTCATAGTGTCAATGGTCTTTACAATTTGGTATGTTTTTGCAGTGGCTGGTACTGGTTATTCTTTCCATGCTTAATACTTCTTTCATGAGCTCTTGTAAGGCAGGCCTGGTGGTGCCAAAATCTCTCAGCTTTTGCTTGTCTGTAAAAGATTTTATTTCTCCTTCACTTATGAAGTGTAGTTTGGCTGGATATGAAATTCTGGGTTGAAAATTCTTCTATTTAAGAATGTTGAATATTGGCACCCACTCTTTTCTGGCTTGTAGGGTTTCTGACAAGAAATCCACTGTTAGGGCCGGGCGCGGTGGCTCACGCCTGTAATCCCAGCACTTTGGGAGGCCGAGACGGGCGGATCACAAGGTCAGGAGATCGAGACCATCCTGGCTAACATGGTGAAACCCCGTCTCTACTAAAAGTACAAAAAAAACTAGCCGGGCGAGGTGGCGGGCGCCTGTAGTCCCAGCTACTCGGGAGGCTGAGGTTGGAGAATGGCGTAAACCCAGGAGGCGGAGCTTGTAGTGAGCGGAGTTCGCGCCACTGCACCCCAGCCTGGGTGACAGAGCAAAGACTCCGTCTCAAAAAAAAAAAAAAAAAAAAAAAAAAAAAAGAAATCCACTGTTAGTCTGATGGGCTTCCCTTTGTGAGTAACCCAGCCTTTCTCTCTGGCTGTCCTTAACATTTTTTCCTTCATTTCAACCTTGGTGAATCTGACGACTATGTGTCTTGGGGTTACTCTTCTTGAGGAGTTTCATTGTGATGTTATCTGTATTTCCTGAATTTGAATGTTGGCCTGTCTTGCTAAGTTGGGGAAATTCTCCTCCATAATATCCTAAAGAGTGTTTTCCAACTTGGTTCCATTCTCCTCAACACTTTTCAGGTACATCAATCAAATGTAGATTTGGTCTTTTCACATGATCCCAAATTTTTGGAGGCTTTGTTCGCTCCTTTTCATTCTTTTTCTGCAATCTTCTCTTCTCACTTCATTTCATAAACTTGATCTTCAATTGCTGATATCCTTTCTTCCACTCGATCGATTCAGCTATTAATACTTGTTTATGCTTCACGAAGTTCTTATGCTGTGTTTTTCAGCTCTATCAGGTCATCTATGTTCTTCTCTAAACTGGTTATTCTAGTTAGCAATTATCTAGCCTTTTTTCAAGGTCCTTAGCTTCATTACATTGGGTTAGAACATGCGCCTTTAGCTCGGAGGAGTTTGCTATTACCCACCTTCTGAAGCCTACTTCTGTCAACTCGTCAAACTCGTTCTCCGACGAGTTTTGTTCTCTTGCTGGCGAGGAGTTGTGATCCTTTGGAGGAGAAGAGGCGTTCTGGTATTTTGAATTTTCAACCTTTTTGCGCTGGTTTTTCTCCATCTTCGTGGATTTATCTACCTTGGTCTCTGATGTTGGTGACCTTCAGGTGGGGCCTCTAACAGTCAGTCCCCTCTGGTGCAGGTCTGCTGGAGTTTGCTGGGTGTCCACTCCAGAGCCTGTTTGCCTGGGTATCACCAGTGGAGGTTGCAGAACAGCAAAGATTTTTGCCTGTTCTTTCGTCTGGATGCTTCGTCCTAGCAGGACCCTTGCTAGATGTCATCCAGAGGTCTCCTGTATGAGGTGTCACTGAGAGGTGTCTCCCAGTCAGGAGGCACAGGGGTCAGGGACCCACTTGAGTAGGCAGTCTGACCCTTGGCAGAGCTTGAATGCTGTGCTGGGAGGTCTGCTTCTCTCTTCAGAGCCATCAGGCAGGGTCGTTTAAGTCTGCTAAAGCTGCACCCACAGCCGCCCCTTCTCCCAGGTGCTCTGTCCAAGGGAGATGGGGGTTTTATCTATAAATCCTTGCCTGGGGCTGCTGCCTTTTTTTTCAGAGATACCCTTCTGCAGTGGCCTTGCTGAGCTGTGGTGGGCTCTGCCCCTTTAGAAATTCCCGGTGACCTTACCCTATCAGGGGAAAACTACCTACTCAAGCCTCAGCAATGGCAGACGCCCCGACTGTTTTGCTGGCTGGGAGAATTTCAAGCCAGTGGATCTTAGTTTGCTGGGCTCCATGGGGGTGAGACCCGCCAAACTAGACCACTTGGCTCCCTGGCTTCAGCCTCCTTTCCCAGTGAGTCTGGCTCCCTGGCTTCAGCCCCCTTTCCAGGGGAGTGAATGGTTCTGTCTCACTGGCATTCCAGGCACCACTGGGGTATGGGAAAAAAAAAAAAAAAAAAACACTTCTGCTTCTGTGCTTGAAACCCAGGGCCCTGGTGGTGTAGGTATCAGAGGGAATCTCCTTGTCGGCGGGTTGCGAAGACTGGGAAAAGTGCAGAATCTGGGCTGGAGCTCTGCATTCCTCAGGCACAGTCCCTCACTGCTTCCCTTGGGTAGAGGGGATAATTCCCCAGCCCCTTGCACTTCCCACCTGAAGTGATGTCCCACCCTGCTTCGGCTCGCCTTCCGTGGGGTGCACCCACTGTCCAGTCGCAATGAAATGTACCGGGTACACATTTTGAGTTAATTTTTGTATATGGTATAAGGTGAGGGTCCAGCTTCATTCTTTTACATGTATATATTCAGTACAACAAAACTCCATGACAGGTTTACCTGTATAACAAGCTTGCACATCCTGCACATGTACCCCTGAACATAAAGCTTAAAATAAAACTTAAAAACAAACAAACAAAAAAACCCCAACAAAACCAAAAATCATTTATTCAAGAGACAGTTCCTTCCCACATTGAATGGTCTTGGTACCCTTGTTGAAGTCAATTTACAGTGGATGTTTAGGTTTATTTCTGGACTCTCAATTCTGTTCCAATGGTCTATACGTTTATTTTTAAGCCAATATCAATGTATTCTGATTACTGTAGTTTCACTATCACAACATTAACTTTGACATCTGGGAGTTGTTGGGACCATGCAGTCATTTTCCTTTGCAGGTATGCCACGTTTTTTGAAATTAGATCCTCCATATGAGTTTCAGCACTCTCTTCCCTGTGCTTGCAGGATGTGAGGGTTTCTTTAAATGCTATCACCAGGAACATCTAGTGTTCCAAATGTGCCTTGAATTGGTAGTTGGTGGGCGTTAATGTGTCCCTCTTTTTCTTTCCTTCTTTCTTTCATTCTTTTTTCTTTTTTTTTTTTTTTTTTTTTTTTGAGATGGAGTCTCGCTCTGTTGCTAAGCTGGAGTGTAGTGGCACACTCTCGGCTCACTGCAACCTCCGCCTCCCAGGTTCAAGTCATTCTCCTGCCTCAGCTTCCCGAGTAGCTGGGACTACAGGCACATGCCACCATGCCCAGCTAATTTTTGTATTTTTTAGTAGAGATGGGGTTTCACCATGTTAGCCAGGATGGTCTCGATCTCTCGACCTTGTGATCCACCCACCTTGGCCTCCCAAAGTGCTGGGATTACAGGCGTGAGCCACTGCGCCCGGCCCTTTTTTCTTTTTTAAAAAAGAATTCCAATGCAGTTAAAACCAAAACAAGTACATCCACAATCCTATGATTACCATCGTACCCCTACCATTCCAGTGCCACAGCTACTGGAGTCCTTCACCTTCTCTCAGCACTTTCTGCCCATAAAGCACAGGTGACTATTCTTAGTAATTGTGATACTAAGTATGCCATGGGTAATCACCACATCAGTTATCAGCAATGGATTTTTATTGTAATCTGCCCAATAAGAGATACAGGTTCTCATAATAAGGATCCAGCTTCTTTCTATGGCTTTTTCTGGCCTAAAGTTTGTTTCCAGCCTTCTCCACCAAATATGAAATATTTCTTAGTACTGTGTGCCCAGAAGATGAAAGGAAGTATTAATCCATCTGTCCCCATCCCCAGTTGTTAAAAAGTCATCCTATTGGCATTAAGTCTCCCACGATTTTGGTTTGCAGATGCATAGCTGCTGAGAGTATTTCTGCAAGGGTCGTATTCCACCATCTCAAAGAAGCCCAGTGCTGGAAAGAGGAAGGTACTGGAAAGATAGATACTAAGGAAAGGCACTGTCAGTGTGCACCCGCATGAAGCTAGTGAAAAACTCTCTAGATCTGGTCAACTTAGTAATGGCTGGATGAAGAGGTGGGGCTGAAAGGATATCATGTGGTACAAGAAAAATCTGATATACTGACCTCCTTTCAATTTCTCATACACACCAAGCTCATTTTCATTTTTGGAGCATCATATATGACAAATTCAAAAGGCGTCAAAAATGTCATAACAAGGCAGGGAGAATGTTCTGGTTTAAAACAGACTAAAGAAGCATAGCAACAAAGTACATGAAACCTGATTGAGTGATGGATTTTAAAACAGCTATAAAGGACATGTTTTTATACAACTGGGAAAATTAAAATAGTACTATAAATTAGATGTTGATTCTTACGTGGTGGCAGAGTAGAACTTCTAACAGTCTTGTGGATCTGAAGATACAAAAATTGTACGTTGGTGCCTGCCAAGTGAGAGAGAGAGTTAGGCTTTTAGTTGGAACCCTGAAAGGGATATACCCTAGAGCAGGGGTCCCCAACCCCCAAGCCACAGACCAGTAACAATCTGTGACCTGTTAGGAATGGAGCCACACAGCAGGAAGTGAGCAGCAGGTAAGCACTACCCCATGAGTGGCCTCCTGACAGATCAGCCGGCATTAGATTCTCATGGAGCACGAATTAGAATTTTGCAACCAGAATTCCACATTATGGGTGCCACAGTGTATAGTTTTATTGCAAATAGTAGCGTGACTGTAACAATTGCCACAAGACTGGTGTAGTAAAAAAAATTATTCAAAACCTTACTTGCCCAAGGTAAAACATTTCCCTTTGGGGATTTACAGAGTTACAATTGCAATTTCATGTAGCAATAAAATTTCCTGCAAATATGAATTAAAAATAAGTTTTATTATTTGGTGGCAAATTTTGAGAGTAAAGTGTGGAAATGACAAATATTATCTGTTTAAGTAAATGTGGGATTGAGTAAGATGAGTAGCCCTTAGTCAGTTTCTTAATTTTTGTGATTTTTAGCTTATGATTTTTTATTTTTCCACAATTGATATTCTGGATGATTCTCTGGACTGTCAGGGGTTGCTCCCTCAGCTTTTTAGGCTTTGACTTGAGTGAGATGTATTCAGGAGTTGATTCCTGTAAATTTTACTTCCAACAGGGTTGAAATAAAAACAATGTAAGTCCCTTCCCAGCTTGGCTGAAGGAAAAAGAAAGACTAAATTTCCTGGGTTAAATAGAGGTGGTTTTATTTCTTTGGGCTTTTGCTAGTTGTGTTAATGCCTTGAGGCTTCCTTGCCTCTGGATTAGCTGGCTGATCCGCTAATTTATTTCCTTTGGCTACCTTATTTGTTCTCTTTTGACGTTCCCTACGATGCATCCCTGCTATTTCATGTGTAAGAAAATGTAAGGATAGTAACCTGTTAACTTCCCGGTGATGTTTTATGGGAGATTCATTAGTGGTAAGAAAATGCCTTTTCTTTTAAATGGCAGCATGAGCATGGAAAATTAGGAAAGCACACTTGGAGTTAGTAGAAATGTTAGCTACTATTTCCTTGCTTAACTTAAGTGCTCTTGTAAGAGGTATTAGCTCAGCTAATTGAGGGCTTGTGTTTGGGGAGAGTGACTACTGCTTATCCTGCCTTATCTACTTCTTGCTTTACCGGCTGTTTGCTAGCTAAGAGCTCCCCTTAGAGGACAGTGATCCTGCCACATTATGTGGGCTGTAAACAGTTGAATTATTTCCTAGGGTTAACTTGGAGGCTTTTCTGACTAGTAGAGCTATTATGATAATGACTCGGAAGCACGTGTAAATAAGTCTTTCTAACTACAACTAAGGTTGAGAAGACTATTGGATTCGAGTTTTTCCTGAGATGTATCTTACAGTTGTGCTATCTTAAAAGGGAGGCCTGGATTAGAGAGAAGAGAGAGATGGGCTCTAGTGTTTAGAAGGAGGTTTACTTTCCTACCTTCAATTTCCAGAATTATCCGGGGATCCTGTGCTATACTGGCAACTTGAGCCCCTGGAGCTAAGGTTGAAGCCCTCGGATCCATCAGTCCTGCTGAACCACCTGTGAGACTGGTTTTGAACCCAGTGACCTCTGCCTCTGGGGGCAGTTCTGTTTCCTGTGGTTTTTGCCACAGCCTGGACAGGGTTGAGGTTGCTTCATCTTGCTGCCTGGGTATTTGTTTTAAAAATGCCGTGGTCTGCCATGCCAATAGCAACTAGCAGATGCACTTTGGGAATTCTGGACTTTGCAAGCTTGCAAAGCTGCTGCTGAAGTCTCTGGTGTTCTCCGGAAATTTTCCCCTTTTTGGGGACTCTTCCTGGTCCCTATTATACAAGAAAAAAGTCGCCACCTTCAGGAGGCTCTCTGAGGTGCTATTTGGTCCTATAGCTTGCTTTGGTAGTTTTCTTTTAATATTGGGAACTACCTGTATAATAAACTTCTTTTTCAGAATGAGCTGTTCCTCCACTGAATTAGGGGATAAGGAGGTGTACTCTATTAGTGCCTCTCTTGGCCTTTCCATAAAGGCTACAAAATTCTTACCTGGCTTTTGGTTCATTATAGACAGTTTAGAGTAACAGAGGTTTGGCCCTGGTTTTTCATAGGTCTCTTAAAATGCGTTTAAAAATTGGCTTCTTGGCCGGGCGCGGTGGCTCAAGCCTGTAATCCCAGCACTTTGGGAGGCCGAGACGGGGGGATCACGAGGTCAGGAGATCAAGACCATCCTGGCTAACACGGTGAAATCCCGTCTCTACTAAATATACAAAAAAAAAAACTAGCCGGGCGAGGTGGCAGGTGCCTGTAGTCCCAGCTACTCGGGAGGCTGAGGCAGGAGAATGGCATAAACCTGGGAGGCGGAGCTTGCAGTGAGCTGAGATCCGGCCACTATACTCCAGCCTGGGCGGCAGAGCAAGACTCCATCTCAAAAAAAAAAAAAAAATTGGCTTCTTTTTCATTCATTTCCTGAGCTATTGGGGTTTTAGTTAGGGTGGTTTACTGGAACTGCTTTCCTCCCTATTGGGAATGTTGGTTTTTTTCGTTTTGTTTTTGTTTTGGTTTGGTTTGGTTTATTTTTTTTAAGTTATAAAATATTTTATTTAAATGGCACAGAAGAAATTATGTGTACTTAAAAATGATTAAGCATTCATGTTAGCAAATGCTAAAAACAAAATAATTTACGCAATGATAAAAATCTAAAGTTATGAGAAAACATAAAATACTTTCATTTGGTCCTCTCATCTAACAAAACTATTATAAACATGAGATATAGTAATTACTGAAATTGGGTTAAAAGCACAAGACAACATAATTTCTTTATATGCATCCAGTCATTTTATACAAGAAACTGTTTTACCTTAAATGGAAAAGTGAACAATTTGTTTAAAATATTGAGAGTGCATTATGCACCTATAATGAAACCACTTTCTCCAAAGATTCACACAGATTAACATTGCAAAATGGTATTTCTATATAACACTGACTTCTGAAAAATTTAATAATTCATTTTAAGAATATGCAAGCGAAATATAGTTTATTCTGATTTCAACAACAGATATTCAAACTCACAATTTTTCCCAAGAAACCATTCACTTTATAGTTTCAAAAACACATTGTAGCTTTTCTGTTACTGGTCTGCCATGTTTTCAACTAGATGCATGTTTAATCATTCACTTCAAATTTACATGCCCAGCCCAGCACAGTGGCGTGGGCCTGTAGTCCCAACCACTTCAGAGGCTGAGGCAGGAGGATCACTTGATCCCAGGAGTTCATAGCCAGCCTGGGCAGCATAGCAAGACCTTGTGTCTTCAGAAATCATCCAAGGAGTGAGATAAACATTACAACCCCCATATACTGGGTAAACGACAACAAGGGAGTGAAAAATGACCTCATATGCCCTAAAGCAATGTTGAGGCAAACTCCTGATGCAATAAAGGCAGCAGTTGTAATGAGCACCTGGAATGGTATTGTGGAATTGGAGAACTTACTTTCCTAATGAAAGGAAAGCTAGCTTGAAATAAATGTTTTTGAGGTTTTCTTTTGTTTTTCCCCTTTTTGTTTGGTTCAGGTTTGAAGTTTAGATTGGCTTGGGTTAAATTTGGGTAGGCAAAAAAAAAAAATATTTTCTTTGGAGGAATTAATATTTATCAAATATTCTATTTTTTCACGTAAACCCTAATGAATGATATGAAATTTGAAGAAACAGGAGAGAGCAAGAACCATAGAATGGAGTCAGACAATTTGACTTCCTCTCTTCCTATTTGAATACAATGTATTTCTTTCTCTTGCCTGATTGCCCTGGCCAGAAGTTCCAATACTATGTTGAATAGGAGTGGTGAGAGAGGGCATTCTTGTCTTGTGCTGGTTTTCAAAGGGAATGCTTCCAGCTTTTGCCCAGTCAGTATGATATTGGCTGTGAGTTTGTCATGAATAGCTCTTATTATTTTGAGATATATTCATCAGTATCTAGTTTATTGTGAGTTTTTAGCATGAAAGAGTGTTGAATTTTATCAAAGGTCTTTTCTGCATCTATTGAGATAATCATGTGGGTTTTGTCATTGGTTCTCTTTATGTGATGGATTACGTTTATTGATTTGTGTATGTCGAACCAGCCTTACATCCCAGGGATGAAGCCAACTTGATCATAGTGGATAAGCTTTTTGATGTGCTGCTGGATTCGGTTTGCCAGTATTTTATTGAGGATTTGAGCATCGATGTTCTTCAGGGATAATGGCCTGAAATTTTCTTTTTTTTTTTTCTTTTTGTTTTTTGTTGTTGTTGTGTCTCTGCGAGGTTTTGGTATCAGGATGGTGCTGGCCTCATAAAATGAGTTAGGGAGGAGTACTTGTTCTTCTATTGTTTGGGATACTTTCAGAAGGAATGGCACCAACTCCTCTTTGTGACTCTGGTAGAATTTGGCTGTGAATTCATCCGGTCCTGGACATTTTTTGGTTGGTAGGCTATTAATTACCGCCTCAACTTCCGAACTTGTTATTGATCTTTTCAGGGATTCGACTTCTTCTTGGTTTAGTCCTGGGAGGGTGTATGTGCCCAGGAATTTATCCATTTCTTCTAGATTTTCTAGTTTATTTGCATAGAGGTGTTTATAGTATTCCCTGATGGTAGTGTGTATATCTGTGGGTTCAGTGGTGATATCCCCTTTGTCATTTTTTTATTGTGTCTATTTGTTTCTTTTCTGTTTTTTTCTTTATTTGTCTGGCTAGTGGTCTATCTATTTTGTTAATCCTTTCAAAAAAAACAGCTCCTGGATTAGTTGATTTTTTGAAGGGTTTTTTGTGTCTCTATCTCCTTCAGTTCTGCTCTGATCTTAGTTATATCTTGTCTTCTGCTAGCTTTTGAATTTGTTTGCCCTTGCTTCTCTAGTTCTTTTAATTTTGATGTTAGGGGGTCGATTTTCGGTCTTTCCGACTTTCTCCTGTGGGCATTTAGTGCTATAAATTTCGCTCTGAACACTGCTTTAGCTGTGTCCCAGAGATTCTGGTATGGGGTGTTTTTGTTCTCATTGGTTTCAAAGAACTTATTTATTTCTGCCTAATTTTGTTATTTATCCAGTAGTCATTTAGTTTTACATTTTGAAACACCCAAACAACTATCATTGGATTGCTTGCAACAGAAAGGATAAATGCTTCAGGGGATGGTTGCCCCATTCTCCACGATGTGATGATTTGCATGCTTGTATCATATCTTACGTACCCCATAAATATATTCACTTACTATGTACCCACAAAAATTAAAAATAAACGACAGGCAAATGACCAATATGCACAAGAAAATATACCCAACATCATGAGTCATTAGGGAAATGAAAGTCAAAAGCACCACGAGATACCACTTCACATTCATTAGGATGGCTATTACTTTAAAAATGACAACTAACAAATGTGAGGATGTGGATAAACTGGAACCCTGGAACATTGCTGTTTGAAGTGTAAGATGGTGTGACTGCTGTGGAAAACATTATGACAGGTCCTCAGAAAGGTTACTCATCATAATATACATCTCTTTGGCAACTGGGATACATTTTTTCTATCAATGGTTTAAATTCACTGGCAATAAAACTGAAGAGAAAAATGAAGTAAGAGGGAGAAAGAAGCAAGGGAGAAAGGGAATTCTAATTCACCTGATCTTTAAGTTCTAATATATGTTTTAAGGATGTTTCCCTTCGTCATGAACAGAGAACTTGAGTCCTCCACACCAGTTGAAGAAGACTGCATTGTGACTGAAGTCCAATCACCTGTACCTGCTCCTGTCCTCACACAGTCTGGAAATAAGGAACACACAAATCAAGAACTAGACAAGAATCTCAACTTTCTCCAATTTTGATACCCATGGACACTCAGAAAAGGGTGGAGTTAAGAGCCCAGCTGTGTGAGAGGCAGATGGGAACCGGCCTCACCTAGCAGAGCCAAGGGGACCAATGTGGGATCAGGGGGACACAGGGGCTTTCTCTACCTCACTCCATAGGTCCTGCTTAGGATCAAGGCCAGTGTTCTCCCAGAACCTCTATAGGCAAAGAGAAGGGTTACCTTCCATTGCCAATAATTTCCACCAGAATCCTCACTATTTTTACCATTGCACAAATTAGGAAAATGCACACCTTCTTGGTAGATTCTGCACAGTGGAGAGAAGGCTTAATGAGAGGCATGGAGGCTGGACTTTACAATCCCTCATTCTCACTCCATCGTCCTTATCTGTGCGTTTCCCTGGTGACCCCTTCTTCTCCCTGGTGCCTCCCCCACTGTCATTTCTGCTGCATCATAGACACAGGCTTGCAAACAAGTGTGGTTGTGACTGAGTCTGTTTCCGACACCTTACCCCTTCTCACCCTGTGGCGAATTCTTGCTGAGAGGGCTTTGGAATCAGGAATGAAGCCAGAGGGCAGAGCTGACAGGGACCATTCAATGCTGCAACTCCAAGGGATTCACATGGAAGCCTGGACACAATTCAGAAGAGCCAACCCACGGAAGCAAAAATGTCACCACTACCTGTGAGTTAAAAAGGCACAGCCTTCAGTAATCTGAAGTCACATGAAAGAATGTGGAAAAAGGGAGATTTATGAGATGAAAACATGAGTTTCTATTGTGAATGCTTTACTGAGATTGGGGGTGTGCGGAAGAGACCCTGGGGCTACGGTGTCTGAGATGTTTGTGGGATGTCGGGTGTGAATCCTGGACCAGTGTAACCCTCTGTGAGGGTGTGATAGTGTCTGATAAGAGTCAGCTCTGCTGAGATGATGTTACTTTAGGTAAAAGGTGGAGAGCCCACCAGGATGGCTGGGACGTGCCTGAGTGTAAGAGGGTGACTGTGTTTTGTCTTCCTCTCTGTGATGTGAGTATGTGTGTGAGCACACCCAGACCAATGCATGAGCATCTTTATACGGACAGTGAGCAGACATGTGTGACTCAGTGAGTGGTGTGGCTCTGTTTGACTGTGGTTGTGTGTGTGCTGGGATGTGACTAGGTGTTGAACTGGGAACATGCACGTGGCCTTCTGTCCATGTGAAGTTCCCTCCTCACACATCAGGACCTCTGCTGAAGCACCCATGTATCTTCTCATATATGTCAATGTGGATCCTGGATGGCAGAACTGGTGGGGATCTTGGGGACTGGGAGTTACCAATGACTCATTTGTGAGCATTCACGAGAGCAGAATGTATGATCTGTAGATATCTCTTCCCTGGCAGAGTGGAAAAGAAGAATCCAGACTATGGGAACCCTTCAAAGTAAGAATTACTAATAAAGACAAAAAAGTAAAAAGTAAAGTAGAGGAAAAAAGAGTTTTAAATAATTCTCTTTGTACCCGGGAAACTAAATCAGGCAGAGTTCAAGTAAAGGATCTACGATGGCATTGCCAGTAAGAGGCAGAATCAGGACTGGAGTCCAGGCAGCCTGGCTCCTGAATCCTAGCTCCTAACTATGAGACCCTAGTGTCTTTAGGAATATGGAGTTCTGACTGTGATAGGGTGAAAGAGGGAAGTCCTCACAGTTTGCCTGTTGATCCCTAATTTTCTGCATCATGGGAATCTGTCACCAAAGGGGAAGCTGAACCTGGCCCAGCCCCTTTAACCCACTCTCAATCCCCTAGCAGGTGCCACACAGAAGGCCTGTGTCCTTGTCCATTGGTTCTTGCGTGAAAATCAGAGGGACACTGATCCTCCCTTTCATGTGAGTACTGTATGGCACAGGGGTGGAAAAGAAAGGAGAATATTTACTCAGGAGGTGGTCTCATGTGAGTGATGTGGAAATGTCTAGTTGGCAGGATGGAGGCACCATACAGGTGCAGGTTCTGGAGACCCTCCAGCACCAGGCATGAGACCTGCAGTGGATGAACCGTCGGTCAATCATGCAGCCTAGGGGAGGAGAACAGTCAGGGGTTAGGGCTGTGGCTCTTTATCAAGAGGCATGGAATTTTCAGGGAATGGACAAGGCATAGGCCCAGGTAAGTGACTGTGGCTCACTTTCCACCTTGTGAGGGGCAGAGCCTCTCCTCACCTGGGGGATGTATGAGGAGCTAAGACAGCCCCACAGGGACCAGGCCTGCAGTATCACCAGCGAGACCAGGGAGGCTTTCTTCTGCTTTGAGGAAAGGAAGGAAGAGATTTGTGTGTGTCTGTTGAGTGTGTGCCCCACAAGGGAGGGGTCTGCCCAACACTCTGTGTGCTTTGCTCTCAGCAGTGACCCAGAGCTGCAGGTGGAGTTCTACACTGGGATGAATGAGAACTCAGACATCACCTTCCATTTCTGAGTGCACTTTGGCCATTGTTTGGTCATTGACAGCCACGTGTGTGGGGCCTGGAAGTGTGAGGGGAGATGCTGCAATGTGTTCTTTGAGGACGGCAAACCATTTGATCTGAGCATCTTGGTGCTGGACAATGAATACCTGGTGAGTGCCCAGGAGCTCCCGGTATCCAGCCTCCATGGGTTCTCAGAGCAGGAGGCAGCTCTCCCTGGCCTGGCCCAATAGTTTTTCAGGACCCATTTCTCATAACTACTCTTGCCCCAGGCTTTTTATCACAGAGCACCCTCTGCTCGCACTGCCATCCTCAGCTCTTTTCCAAAATCTGACCATGATCAGTATCAGCTCATCTGGCATTTCCCCCAAGGTGAAGAATCTCCTCTGTCTTTTCCCACTGTATTCATTTCTAATTATGCTGCTATTTAAATTTTCACTTCACTGAATGAATACAATATTCATAAGAATAAAATTGTTTAGTTAATGAAAAATTAAGTCTTTGTCTCACTCCTGGACCCAATCTTATTCCTGAGAGCATTACCCCTGCTCTGCTCTCCTTCCTTAGGAAATCGTTGCTTATAGAAGCATATAGATCTATAATTTCATTTGTTTTTAAGAAAATCCTAGTATACATTGCTCTACACATTACACCTTTAAAACTGAGTTGATTTGTTGTCAAATAATATATATTGAAGATATCATCTATTAATGGTGCTTCCTCAGTTTTTAAAGAATGCATAATATTGCATTGTAAGGATTACCCAAAATTATTGATCTTCACTCTTTTGAAGGGCCTTGAGGTTATTTCCAATATTTTGCTCTCACTAATGGTGCTGTATTAAGACTTCTAGTCAATTCTTTTGTTTTATCCACCTCCCTTACTTATATTGAAAGATAACCACAAAGAAATGAAATAACTGATTCGAAAATGTGTGCATTTTAAATTTAACAAATTGACACATAGAAGGTTACTTTGTAGCCTCAGTAATGAAGAATATGTACAAATGTTCTGACCCTTTCTTATGAGTAGGGCAAAAGATTCACATTTTATTCAGATTCCAGTGAGGGATCTCTTTCTATGCTTAGAAACTGTTCAGAATGATAGCCTATGTTTTGCAACACTTGTCCGGTTCTACCTCTCCAACACTTGAGTTTTATTCTTGGCCACCATCAGCCCAGATCTAGGCAACTCCAAAGAGAAACGGGGCCATCAGCAGGGAATGGCAGTCATAGTTCATGGAACTGATATATATGCATTCAATGAACATAATCAGTGTTAATCCTATTTGAATCCCTGTACAAGATGCAGGGATTCAAGTTCATGAAACAGTGACTAGCCATGGGGATTTTCTACGCTAGATGGGAAGCTGAGCAAACATAGACAATGTGACACAGAGTGGTACAGCCTTGCTGGAGGAATGAGAGGAAACACTAGAAATAATGTGAGCTGTCTCTCAAATTGTTAATCTTAACAGAACTGTGAATCTTGGGTTCAGTTACATAACTAGTAGTTTTCTCAGGGGATGTTGTAGGTACTAGGCGAGAGTGGAGAGAAGGCTGAAAGTTTGTTTGGTGGCATACTGTCTTTCTGAGGCATTTTTCCTCTTGTAGGTAATAATAAATGGCCAACACCATTACATCTTTGCCCATCCACTTCCACCATGTTCTGTGAAGACTGTGCAAGTGTGGGAAGATGTTTCCCTGATCTCAATGTCTGTCTGCAATTGAGGGAGATGACCACACACCTCATTGTTGAGGAATCCCTCTTTCCATGTGACCATAGGATCCCCAGAGCCTGCTAACAGCATGATCTCTCCTCACCCTTTTCCCTGCAGTTAGTCATTAAAACATCACCAAACTTCCCAGAATTTGGTTCTTGCTTTAAGAGGGAAAGAGGAAATGGTCATCCCCAAGAGGCCCTGAGGAACTTTATGGGAGGCATCCAGAAATCAAATAGGATAAACCTTCCTGTGACTCTGTGAGTGAATGACCAGGTCCCCGGAATGCCTGAGAAGACATTAGGTACAGCATCCTTCAACAGCACGTTGTTGACATCAGAGAATCTGAGACAAAATCTTTACCCTATCTCAGATGACTCACTGCACCAAAATGTTAGGTAGCTGTTTACAGCCACACAGATGTACCTCATGGCTTTGGGGAGAAATTTTGTAACTTAAGAACCATCTCGTGGAATTTCCTAATTCTTTCCATTATTTTCAGGATATTCATTGTGTGTTAACATGGTGCCTGGCTCTGTACAGGCTGCCATGCAGGAGCTTTACAAAAAGACAGATTTCTCACATGAAAATTTCAATCCAAGCAATAGTTAGAGAATCACAGCAGTCCAAAGATTTCTCTTAAGGAACCCCAATTGTGGAAGACAGTGTGGCAATTCCTCATGGATCTAGAACTAGAAATACCATTTGACTCAGCAATCCCATTACTGGGCATATATCCAAAGGATTATAAATCATTCTGCGATGAAGACACATGCACACGTGTGTTTATTGCGGCACTATTCACAATAGCAAAGACTTGGAACCCACCCAAAAGTCAATCAATGATAGGCTGGATTAAGAAAATGTGGCACATATACACCATGGAATACTATGCAGCCATAATAAAGGATGAGTTTATGTCCTTTGCAGGGACATGGATGAAGTTGGAGACCATCATTCTCTGCAAACTATCAGAAGATCAGAAAACCAAACACCACATGTTCTCACTCATAAGTGGGAGTTGAACAGCGAGAACACATGGACACAGGGAAGGGAACATCACACACCGGGGCCTGTTTGGGGGTAGGGGCTAGGGGAGGGATAACATTAGGAGAAATACCTAATGTAGGTGACAGGTTGATGGGTGCAGCAAACCACCATGGCACGTGTATATCTATGTAACAAAACTGCACGTTCTGCACATGTAACCCAGAACTAAAGTATAATTTTTTAAAAAACTAAAAAATAATAATAATAATTGCGAGATTTTTCCAAAGTATGTGGCAGAATCCTGGGATTTCTGTTTAAAAACAAGTGGTCATGGTTTTAGATCAGAAAATATGTAGTTTATTTTTGGGATGGACACAATTCATACACATGGACACAGTAAGCCGACCTTGCTTTGCTGCTGTTTCATTAGGCATTGCAGCACAGCAAATCTCCCAACACATGTTGGCTTAGAGAAATCATTTACTCTGATCTTTCTTGGTTAACTGGACTCATGTGGGTAGTAGATCATGTGGTGAAAGTCATGTTTTCTGAAGTGTCTTTTAGTTTGGGATTCCAGAGGATGCTTCACTCATGTCTGACTCAACACGAGGGCTGGGTGAACACCTACGGGCTGGCTGATTATCTCCTTTCCTACGTCACTTCCCCATTCATGCCTTGAATTCCCTCAAATCATAAGAGTCTCATGGTTCTTGGACTTAAGAAATGATGATTGGCTGCCACCAAAGAAAGCCTTCCAAAAGGCTCAGGAAGAAGGTGCAAGGCATCATAGGACCTGGCTTTGAAAGGTGGACAGTGTCACTTCTATGACATTATGTTGATCAAACTGAGCCATACACAAGCCCAAATCAAAGGGAGGGGGGTTTCACAAGATGTGGTTATTTTGACATGTAGTCATGAGGGAGCATCCTTGGCAACTATTTCCATTCAGTCCTCACTGGCTTACATTTTTCCCATATACCAAAAGCACTAATCCTGTAAGGAACCACTGAAGGCAATACACTTATAGGAACAGGCTCAGATTGACGTCCACAATGTTACCATCCCATCAGGATCTGGTGTCCATGAAGTAACTACAAATTATCAGGTGCACTTTCTTTCAACATAAGCACTGAAGAAATACATTATCTGCCCTATACAAATTAAACATACAAGACTAAAACAGATGTAGGAAAATGCAGTGAACACACTTATTTTAGAGGGGCAAAAGATAATAAGCAGCACCCTGAAAGCAAGATGGGTCACCAACAGCTCTACTGGAGCCACCCACAAAAAAAAATCAGCCAGGGTTCTCACCCTTGTTACATCTGCTCAAACCAGCATCGCCTTGTCTGAAAATATTGTCTTGATATGTGCCGCTTCTGTTTCCATATGTACTTAAAGGATATAGGTCTCTTTAAGTTGGATTAAGTGATGTTCCTTGAATTAATAAGCAAGACATCCACTCAGTGAAAGAAATCGTGCTAGCCTTTTGTACATGAATAAAAATTAAAACAAAGAAACCAATACAAACAAACAAAAAAAAATAGGCATCCGTCACTGGTTCATCATTGCTGAAATCAGCAAGACCCCTATTTTCATCTTCTCTGAAAACGTTTCTCTGCAACAATTGGCTCCACCTTCTACTGTCAGCTTCTTAGAACTCCTACCAAGTAGGAACAATGACAGCCCTTTTCCCTTTATAAGAGCTGTTGTCATCTGGTTCATAGCACAAATAGAGAACCGTTTACAAGAAGATAAACAATATATTACCTAAAAGTCAAACAATGCAGATTGAAAAGGATCTCAACAAATAGCCTCTTTGTCTGCAGGGCCTATCACAGGTGTCAACTTGATCATCTTCATCCTCTCTTTCCATGTTCATTGCCACAGCTTGTTCAACTCCAGCCTTACTCATGGGTATGCCTCTCTCCTTGCCCTCCTTTAAGCTAATATCCAGATACCTTGAGGTATCAATGCACAGTAAATGACACCTTCATGCCTCTCTTTCTTGTTGCTTTCCTGTATGAACTGAAATTCCCTCCACTTTCACTGGAAAGTCTCAGGTTCTTGTTAGGTACACTTTCCTCCTTATATCATCCCTCTCATAGTTTTGGTCACCTCTTTATTCTGATGATGGTTCATAGGCCCCTCATCAGCATGGAAATCATTTCTTGGGGAATTAGGCAATTCTTGCTCTGAGTGGATAAAAACTATCTTGGAACCTATGAATTTCTGAGCAGAACATGAATTTGATTTCATATCTACATGTCGCTGGATGATGCCCATTGTATTTGAATAACCTACAGTGTCCTACACGATGCCCCTACTATACAAACACACAGTGACTGCCTTTTCTTGACTGATAGTTACCAGTTCAGTTCAGCTCATTTAGGCCATTTGTTACACTCATCTTCATACCAGCTACTACCCTATGCTCATGGTGGCCAGGAGTGATGTCTCAGATAAAAAGAGAAGACATAGAGCCAAGGAACCAATGTTGAACAAACGATTTTTTATTTGCCTCTGGAGACTTACTCAATGTCTCTTTCATGCTTGTCAACCCAAATTCATGGTCTTCTCCCAGCAAATACATCATTGCTCAAAACACAGTAGGTTATTTCTGCACTCTAAAAGCTTACCTACTGAAAGGTCTTTAGGGCTTTTCTGTTTTTGCTGAAAGCCCCCAAAGAATAAATCTACTCTTTGACAATGTTGTCCTTGATGTCCAAGTCTCCCAAAGCTGTGTTTCTTCTGTGGTGCTGTCCGTGGTGCTGAGATCTGGTGCTTATGGGCCTGTATTTGCAAGTGAGCGGCCAATAAGGCAGAATTAACAGAGAAATTTTTTGTTTTGTTCTGTTTTGTATTTGATAAATCACACCTCAAAAAATGTATGATGAATGGAGCAGGAATTGAATTTGGATTTTCAGACCACGATTTCTGCAGTGCCCTCTCTCACCCCTCCTCTTCAACATAGTGTTGAAGTCCTGGCCAGAGCAATCAGGCAAGAGAAAGAAAGGGCATCCAAACAGAAAGAGAGGTCAAACAATCTCTGTTTGCAGACCTGATTCCATATCTAGAAAATATCATAGTCACCACCCTAACGATTCTTAAGCTGGTTTCAGGACACAAAATCAATGTGCAAAAATCACTAGAACTCCTATATGCCAACAACAGTGAAGCACAGGGCCAAATTAGGACTGCAGTTTCATTCACGATTGCCATAAAAAGAATAAAATACCTAGAAATACAGCTAACCAGGAGGTGTAAGATTGTTACCCTGAGAATTACAAAACATTGCTTAAAAAACCAGAGATGATCCAAACAAATGGAAAAACATCCCCTGCTCTTAGATAGCAAGAGTCATTATCATTAAAACAGCCATACTGCCCAAAGAAATGTACAGATTCAATGCTATTTCTATTGAACTACCTATGAAATCCTTCATAGAATTAGAAAAAACTATTTTAAAATACACATGGAACCAAGAATGAGTTGAATAACCAAGACAATTCTAAGCAAAAAGAACCAAGCTGGAAACATCACATTACCCAACATCAAACTGTACTACGGGGCCACAGTAACTGGACAGTATGGTGCTGGTACAAAAACAGACACACAGACCAGTGGGACAGAAGAGAGAGCCCAGAAATAAGGTCGCACACCTACAACCATCTCACTTTCGACTAAGCTGACCAAACAAGCAATGTAAAAAGGATTTCCTATTCAAGAAATGGTTCTGAGTAACTGGCTAGTCATATGCAGATGATTGAAACTGAACTTCTTCCTCACATTATATAGAAAAATCAACTCAATATGGGTTAAAGACTTAAATGTAAATGCAAAACTATAAAAACCCTGGAAGACTACATAGGCAATATCATTCTGAATGTAGAAATGGAAAAAAGTTTTATGACAAACATGCCAAAAGCAATCACAAGAAAAGCAAAAATTGACAGTGGATTTATTTAAGCTAAAGAGCTTCTGCACAGCAAAAGAAACTACCAACAGAGTCAACAAACAATCTACAGAATGGGAGAAAATATGTGAAAATTTTGTATCTGAAAAAGGTCTTATATCTAGCATCTACAAGGAACTTCAGTAACTTTGCAAGAAAAGACAAACAACTCCATTAAAAAGTGGGCAAAGGGGCTGGGCATGGTGGCTCACACCTGTAATTCCAGCACTTTGGGAGGCTGAGGCAGGCCTATCATGAGGTCAGAAGATAACTGGAGACCAGCCTGCCAAACATGGTGGTCTCAGACACCTAGACCAATGGAACAGAATGGAGACCCCAGAAATAAGGCCATACACCTACAACTATCTGATCTTCAACAAATCTGACCAAACAAGCAATGAAGAAAAGACTCCCTGTTCAAGAAATGATGCTGGGAGAACTGGCTAGCCATATGCAGAATACTGAAACTGAACTCCTTCTTTAAACCATATACAAAAATCAATTCAAGATGGATTAAAGACTTAAATGTAAAATCCAAAACTAGAAACACGCTGGAATGAGAGAACTACAAACACACCTACAGAATGTGAGAAAATATTTCCAAACTATGTATCTGAAGAAGATCTAGTATCTGAGAATCTATAAGAAACTTCAACAACTTTACAAGAAAGAAAAAACAAACCCATAAAAAAGTGGGTAAAGGGCTTAGCACAATGGCTCATGCCTGTAATTCCAGCACGTTGGGCAGCCAAGGCTGGTGGATGGCTTGAGCCTAGGAATTTGAGAACAGGCTGGGTAACATGGCAAAAACCCGTCTCTACTAAAATTAGAAAATATTAGCCTGGCATGGCGACATGAGCCTGTAGTCCCAACTACTCAGGAGGCTGAGCTGGGAGGATCACCTGAGCCCAGGAGCCAGAGGGTGCAGTGAGCTGAGACGGTGCCACACCACTCCAGCCTGTGTGTCAGAGTGAGACCTGTTTTAAAACAATCACAAAAAAAGATGAGCATAGGACAGGAACAGACACTTTTCAAAAGTGGACATACAGGTGGCCAAAAAGCATATAATAAAAGCTTAACATCACTGAACATTAGAGAAAAAACAAATCAAAACCAAAATGAGATACCATCTCACACCAGTCAGAATGGCTCTTATTAAAAAGTCAGAAAAGGACAGATACTGACAAGGTTATGAAGAAAAGGGAGCACTTACACATTGTTGGTGAAAGTGTAAATTAGTTCACCCATTGTGGAAAGCAGTGTGGTGATTCCTCAAACAGCTAACAACAGAACTACCATTCAACCCAGCAATTCCATCACTGGGTGTATACCCAGAAGAACAGAAATCATTCTGCCATAAAGACATATGCACATGAATGTTCATTGCAAAACTATTCACAATAGCAAAGACATGGAATGAACCCAAATGCTCATCAAGGACAGATTAAATACAGAAAATGTGGTATATGTACACAATGGAATACTATGCAGTCCTACGAAAGAGTGAGATTATGTCTTTTGCATTAACATGGATGGAGCTGGAAGTCATTATTCTCAGCAAACTAATGCAGGAACAAAAAACCAAATACGGTATGTTCTCACTTATAAGAGTGAACTAAATGATGAGACTCATGGACACCAAGAGGAGAACAACACACACGGCGACCTACTTGAGGATGGAGGGTGAAAGGTACAATAGGAGCAAAAAATAACTATTGAGTACTATGCTTAGTACCCAGATGAAGAAATCATATTTACCACAAAACCCATGACACAACTGTATCTGCATATGTACCACTGAACCTAAAATAAAAGGAAAAATAAATCAAAGAAAAAAACAAATCTCAATTCTGTTCCAAGATGGCCGAATAGGAACAGCTCTGGTCTGTGGCTCCCAGCATGGTCAACGCAGAAGACGGTGACTTCTGCATTTACAACTGAGGTACCTGGTTCATCTCATTGGGACTGGTTGGACAGTGGGTGCAGCCCAAAGAGGGTGAACTGAAGCAGGGCAGGGCATCACCTCACCCGGGAAGCACAAGGGGTCGGGGGATTTCCCTTTCCTAGCAAAGGGAAGCCATGACAGACTGTACCTGGAAAATCGGGAGGCTGCTAACCAAATACTGTGCTTTTCCAATGGTCTTAGTAAACGGTACACCAGGAGATTATATCCTGCGCCTGGCTCCACAGGTCCCATGCCCACAGAGCCTTGCTCACTGCTAGCGCGGCAGTTTGAGGTCGACTTGGGAGGCAGCAGCCTGGCAGGGGGAGGGGTGTCCACCTTTCCTGAGGCTTGCGTAGGTAAACAAAGTGGCTGGGAAGCTCAAACTGGGCAGAGCCCACCACAGCTCTGTAAGGCCTGCTGCCTCTGTAAACCCCCGCTCTGGGGGCAGGGCATAGCTGAACACCAGGCAGCAGAAATTTCTGCAGACTTAAATGTCCCAGTCTGACAGGTCTGAAGAGAGCATGGTTCTCCCAGCACGGTGTTTGAGCTCTGAGAACCAACAGCCTACTTCCCCAAGTGGGTCCCTGACCCCCTTGTAGCCTAACTGGGAGACAGCTCCCAAAAGGGGCCGACTGACACCTCATACAGGTGCGTATCCCTCTGGGACAAAGCTTCTGGAGGAAGGATCAGGCAGCAATATTTGCGGTTCTGCAATATTTGCTGTTCTGCAGCCTCCACTGGTGATACCCAGGCAAACAGCGTCTGGAGTGGACCTCCAGCAAACTCAAACACACCTGCAGCTGAGGGACCTGAGTGTTAGAAGGAAAACTAACAAACAGAAAGGAATAGCATCAACATCAACAAGAAGGACATCCACACCAAAACCCCATCTGTAGGTCACCAGCATCAAAAATGCTGTAAAACCACAAAGATAGGGAACCAGAGAAGAAAAGCTGAAAACTTGAAAAAACAGAGTGCCTCTTCTCCTCCAAAGGATCATGGCTCCTCACCAGCACCAGAACAAAGCTGGACACAGACTGACTTTGATGAGCTGACAGAAGTAGGCTTCAGAAGGTTGGTAATAACAAACTTCTCCGAGCTAAAGGAGGTTCTTTGAACCCATTGCAAGGAAGCTAAAAATCTTGAAAAAAGATTAGATGAATGGCTAACTAGAATAAACAGTGTAGAGAAGACCTTAAATGACCTGATGGAGCTGAAAACCATGGCATGAGAACTACGTGATGCATGCACAAGCTTCAGTAGCCGATTCAATCAAGTGGAAGAAAGGGTAACAGTGATCGAAGATCAAATTAATGAAATAAAGTGAGAAGTGAAGTTTAGAGAAAAGAGTAAAAACAAACAAACAAAGCCTCCAAGAAATATGGGACAATGTGAAAAGAACAAATCTACATTGGATTGGTGTACCAGAAAGTGATGGGGAGAATGGAACCAAGTTGGAAAACACTCTTCAGGATATTATCCAGGAGAACTTGCCAACCTAGCAAGGCAGGCCAACATTCAAATTCAGGAAATACAGAGAATACCACAAAGATACTCCTCGAGAACAGCAACCCAAGACACATAATTCTCAGATTAGCCAAGGTTGAAATGAAGGAAAAAATGTTCAGGGCAGTTAGAGAGAAAGGTCAGGTTACCCACAGAGAGAAGTCCATCAGACTAACAGCAGGTCTCCTGGCAGAAACCCTACAAGCCAGAAGAGACTGGGGGCCAATATTCAACATTCTTAAAGAAAAGAATTTTCAACCAAGAATTTCATATCCAGCCAAACTAAGCTTCATAACTGAAGGAGAAATAAAATTCTTTACAGAGAAGCAAATGCTGAGAGATTTTGTCACCACCAGGCCTGCCTTACAAGAGCTCCTGAAGGAAGCACTATACATGGAAAGGAACAACTGGTACCAGCCACTACAAAAACATGCCAAATTGTAAAGACCATTGATGCTAGCAAGAAACTGCATCAACTAACGGGTAAAATAATCAGCTAACATCATAATGACAGGATCAAATTCACACATAACAATATTAACCTTAAATGTAAATGGGCTAAATGCCCCAATTAAAAGACACAGACTAGCAAATTGGATAAAGAGTCAAGACCCATCAGTGTGCTGTATTCAGGAGACCCATCTCATGTGCAGAGACACACATAGGCTCAAAATAAAGGGATGGAGGAAGATCTACCAAGCAAATGGAAAGCAAAAAAAAAGCAGGAGTGGCAATCCTAGTCTCTGATAAAACAGACTTTAAACCAACAAAGATCAAAAGAGACAAAGAAGGCCATTACATAATGGTAAAAGGATCAATTCAACAAGAGCTAACTATCCTAAATATATATGCACCCAATACAGGAGCATCCAGATTCATAAAGCAAGTCCTTAGACACCTGCAAAGACACTTAGCCTCCCATACAATAATAATGGGAGACTTTAACACCCCACTGTTGATGTTAGACAGCTCACCGAGACAGAAGGTTAACAAGGATATCCAGGATTTGAACTCAGCTCTGGATCAAGTAGACTTAATAGACATCTACAGAACCCTCCACCCCAAATCAACAGAATATACATTCTTCTCAGCACATCGCACTTATTCCAAAATTGACCACATAGTTGGAAGTAAAGCACTCCTAGCAAACGTAAGAGAACAGAAATCACAATAAACTGTCTCTCAGACCACAGTGCAATCAAACTAGAACTCAGGATTAAGAAACTCACTCAAAACAGCTCAACTACATGGAAACTGAACAACCTGCTCCTGAATGACTACTGGGTACATAACAAAATGAAGGCAGAAATAAAGATGTTCTTTGAAACCAAAGAGAACAAAGACACAACATACCAGAATCTCTGGGACACATTTAAAGCAGTATGTAGAGGGAAATTTGTAGCACTAAATGTCCACAAGGGAAAACAGGAAAGATCTAATATTGACACCCTAACATTACAATTAAAAGAACTAGAGACCCAAGAGCAAACACATTCAAAAGCTAGCAGAAGGCAAGAAATAACTAAGATCAGAGCAGAACTGAAGGAGATAGAGACACACACACAAAAAAAAAAAAAACCATCAAAAAAATCAGTGAATCCAGGAGCTAGTTTTTTGAAAAGATCAACAAAACTGATAGACCACTAGCCAGACTAATAAAGAAGAAAAGAGAGAAGAATCAAATGGATGCAATAAAAATGATAAAGAGGATATCACCACTGATCCCACAGAAATACAAACTACCATCAGAGAATACTATAAACACCTCTATGCAAATAAACTAGAAAATCTAGAAGAAATGGATATATTCCTGGACACATACACCCTCCCAAGACTAAACCAGGAAGAATTTGAATCTCTGAATAGACCAATAACAGACTTGGAAATTGAGGCAATAATTAAGAGCCTACCAACCAAAAAAAAAGTCCAGGATCAGATAGATTCACAGCTGAAGTCTACCAGAGGTACAAGGAGGAACTGGTACCATTCCTTCTGAAACTATTCCAATCAATAGAAAAAGAGGGAATCCTCCCTAGCTCGTTTTATGAGGCCAGTATCACCCTGATACCAAAGCCTAGCAGAGACACAACAACAACAACAAAAGAGAATTTTAGAGCAATATCCCTGATGAACATCGATGCAAAAATCCTCAATAAAATACTGGTAAACCGAATCTGGCAGCACACTAAAAATCTTGTCCACCACAATCAAGTCGGCTTCATACAGGGGATGCAAGACTGGTCCGACATATACAAATCAATAAATGTAATCCATCACATAAACAGAACCAGTGACAAAAACCACATGATTATCTCAACAGATGCAGAAAAGGCCTTCGACAGAATTCAACAGCCCTTCATGCTAAAAACTCTCAATAAATTAGGTATTGATGGAACGTATCTCAAAATAATAAGAGCTATTTATAACAAACCTACAGCCAATATCATACTGAATGGGCAAAAACTGAAAGCATTCCCTTTGAAAACTGACACAAGATGGGGATGCCCTCTCTCACCACTCCTATTCAACACAGTGTTGGAAGTTCTGGACAGGGCAATCAGGCAGGAGAACGAAATAAATGGTGTTCAATTAGGAAAAGAGGAAGTCAAAGTGTCCCCGTTTGCAGATGACATTGTTGTATATTTAGAAAACCCCATTGTCGCAGCCCAAAATCTCCTTAAGTTGATAAGCAACTTCAGCAAAGTCTCAGGATACAAAATCAATGTGCAAAAAATCACAAGCATTCCCAAACACCAATAACAGACAAACAGAGAGCCAAATCGTGAGTGAACTCCCATTCACAATTGCTACAAAGAGAATAAAATACCTAGGAATCCAACTTACAAGGGATGTGAAGAACCTCTTCAAGGAGAACGACCAACCACTGCTCAATGAAATAAAAGAGAATACAAACAAATGGAAGAACATTCCATGCTCATGGATAGGAAGAATCAATATCATGAAAATGGCCCCCCGCCTCCCGGCGCGGGTGGCCGAGGCGTAGCGCTGCGACCCCCGTCCCTGCGAACATGGCGCTGCGAGTGGTGCGGAGCGTGTGGGACCTGCTCTGCACCCTGCGCGCGGTCCGGTCACCCGCCGCGCCCTGCCCGCTGAGGCCCTGGCAGTTGGGGGCGGGCGCCGTCCGGACACTGCGCACGCGACCCGCTCTGCTCTCGGTGGGTAAATTCACAGAGAAACATGAATGGATAACAACAGAAAATGGTATTGGAACAGTGGGAATCAGCAATTTTGCACAGGAAGCATTGGGAGATGTCGTTTACTGTAGTCTACCTGAAATTGGGACAAAATTGAACAAACAAGATGAGTTTGGTGCTTTGGAAAGTGTGAAAGCTGCTAGTGAGCTCTATTCTCCTTTATCAGGAGAAGTAACTGAAATTAATGAAGCTCTTGCAGAAAATCCAGGACTTGTAAACAAATCTTGTTATGAAGATGGTTGTTTTTTGGTTGCAGGTTGGCTGATCAAGATGACACTGAGTAACCCTTATGAGTAACTAAGGGTTACTTATGAGTAACCCTCATAAGTAACTAGATGAACTTATGAGTGAAGAAGCATATGAGAAATACATCAAATCTATTGAGGAGTGAAAATGGAACCCCTAAATAAACTAGTATGAAATACCACAACCCAGCAGATTGTCTTAAATTAGTGGTGGATAGAAGACTTAGAATAGCAACTTATAGCATTACCAATGGGGAAGAAAAAAACTACTGTTAACGCTGCTAATGAAGGAAAATGTCCTTTAACTTTGTAATGATTATAGATTTTAGACTAGGCTCTAGTGTTCAGAATTCATTAAATTATCCATGGTAAAAACTAGTTTTAAAAATTACATAATTCAAAGATAATGTTGTTATTCTTAAGCCTTATATAATATTGTAACTTGCCTGGATTTGGGATGAAATACTTAATGACCTTTCCATTGGAAATAACTGGGAGTGAAGAGGTTTTTGTTGCTTGTACAGTGTTAGATGACACACCACTATCTTGATTTTGCAATACACTGCATTTGCTGGTGCTATTTTTATACGGTGAAGCAACAGCTTTGCAGCAAAATAATAAAATACTTCTTCGTTAATCATGTTTTTTTTGTTTTGATGTTAATATTTCATTTAGTGACTCTGCTAGCATTTGTGAAAGTGCTAACTTTAACTTAGGGAAAGTTACTTTTTTTTTTAAAGGAAATTTAAGCCAGACAATGAAAAGCTCCAAGAAAATGTTTCCTTTAGTCACGAATCTGGTTTTTCTTAAGCCAAGATCACCTTTAACATAATAAAAAATAAATCACGAAAAAAAAAAAAAAAGAAAAAAGAAAATGGCCATACTGCCCAAGGTAATTTATAGATTCAATGCCATCCCCATCAAGCTACCAATGACTTTCTTCACAGAATTGGAAAAAAATGCTTTAAAGTTCATATGGAACCAAAAAAGAGCCCACATTGCCAAGACAATTGTAAGTAAAAAGAACAAAGCTTGAGGCATCATGCTACCTGACTTCAAAGTACACTACAAGGTTACAGTAACCAAAACAGCATGGTACTCGTACCAAAACAGAGATAGACCAATGGAACACAACACAGCCCTCAGAAATAACACCACACATCTACAACCATCTGATCTTTGACAAACCTGACAAAAACAAGAAATGGGGAAAGGATTCCCTATTTAATAAATGGTGCTGGGAAAACTGGCTAGCCATATGTAGAAAGCTGAAACTGGATCCCTTCCTTACACCTTATACAAAACTTAATTCAAGATGGATTAAAGATTTAAATGTTAAACCATGAAAACCCTGGAAAAAAAAAACCTAGGCAATACCATTTAGGATATAGGCATGGGCAAGGACTTCATGACTAAAACACCAAAAGCAATGGCAACAAAAGCCAAGATAGACAAACGGGATCTAATTAAACTGAAGAGCTTCTGCACAGCAAAAGAAACTACCATCAGAGTGGGCAACCTGGCAGGTAAGTGGCCCTTACCTGGCAAAGCCAAGTGGCTTAGTGTGGGACAGAATAGGCAATCTACAGAATGAGAGAAAATTTTTGCAATCTACCCATCTGACAAAGGGCTAATATCCAGAATCCACAAAGAACTTAAACAAATTTACAAGAAAAAAACAAACAACCCCATCAAAAAGTGGGCAAAGCATATGAACAGACACTTCTCAAAAGAAGACATTTATGCAGCCAATAAACACATGAAAAAATGCTTATCATCACTCGCCATCAGAGAAATGCAAATCAAAACCACAATGAGATACCATCTGACACCAGTTAGAATGGCAATCATTAAAAAGTCAGGAAACAACAGATGCTGGAGAGGATGTGGAGAAATAGGAACGCTTTTACACTGTTGGTGGGACTGTAAACTAGTTCAACCATTGTGGAAGACAGTGTGGCGATTCCTCAAGGATCGAGAACTAGAAATACCATTTGACCCAGTAATCCCATTACTGGGTATATACCCAAAGGATTATAAATCATGCTGCTATAAAGACACATGCATACATATGTTTATTGCAGCACTATTCACAATAGCAAAGACTTGGAACCAAACCAAATGTCCATCAATGATAGACTGAATTAAGAAAATGTGGCACATATACACCATGGAATTCTAGGCAGCCATTAAAAAGGATGAGTTCATGTCCTTTGCAGGGACATGGATGAAGCTGGAAACTGTCATTCTGAGCAAACTATCACAAGGACAGAAAACCAAACACTGCATGTTCTCACTCATAGGTGGGAATTGTACAATGAGAACACTTGGACACAGGGCGGGGAACATCACACATGGGGGCCTGTCTGGGGTGGGGGTGATGGAGAGGGATAGCATTAGAAGAAATACCTAATGTAAATGACGAGTTAATGGGTGCAGCAAACAAACATGGGACATGTATACCTATGTAACAAACCTGCACATTGTGCACATGTACCCTAGAAATTAAAGTATAATAATAATAGTAATAAATCTCACCTTTCTGCCAGAATATGCAGAAGAAACAGTGTCTCTGAAACTTTGATTTGCATGGACATCAACAGAGGGTGTAGCTAGAGCCCAAGTGTGTGACAGTCAGATGAAAGTGGCCCTTACCTGGCAAAGCCAAGTGGCTTAGTGTGGGGCAGGTTCATTCAAGAACTTTCTCTACTTCTCTCCCAGATCCTCCTCAGGATCAAGGTCAGTGCTGTCCCAGAACGTTTAAAGGCAGGGAGAAGAATTACCTTATAGGGCACTAACATGTTTTCCCAAAATCTCCAACTTTTTTTTCTTGTTTAGCCATTGTACAAAATTGGGGAAATGTACAACTTCTGGGTAGATTCTGCATAGTGGAGAAAAGGCTTGAGAGGCACAAAGGCTAGGCTTTACAATCGCTACCCCTCACTCCATCATCCTTATCTATGCATTTCCCTGGTAACCCCATCCACAGCCTGATACCTTCCCCACTGTCATTTCTGCTGCATTACAGACACAGACTTGCAAATAGCTATGATTGTGACTGAGTTTCTTCATGACACCTGACCCTTTCTCATGCTGCAAGGAAAGCTTGCTGGGAGGAGCCTGGAATCTGGAATGAAGCCAGAGGGCAAGGCTTAAAGGGGTCATTTAAGTGCTGCAACTCAGAGATTCACTCAGAAGACTGGACACAATTCCAAAGGTCGCCCAGAGGGAGAGAACAATGTCATTTCTAACTGTGAGTTGAAAAGGCACAGCCTTCAATAATCTCACATCACACAAACCAAGAAAGAAATGGGGTATTTTATGAGATGAAAATATGAGCATTCCTACTGTGAATGCTTTACTGAGAGTTCTGGGTGTGTGGAAGAGAAACACTGAGGCTAGGTATTTGAGATGCTTGTACCATGTGGGGTGTGGATCCTGGACCAATGTAACCCTGTGTGAGCATGAGGTGGTGTCTGATGAGAGTGAACTCTGCTGAGATGATATGACTTTAGGTGGGAGGTGGATGGCCCACCAGGTCAAGCAGGTGTGTGTATCAGTGTAAGGGGTGATTGTGCTTTGTCTTCCTCTTTGTGATATGAGTGTGTGTTTGTGCACAGCCAGACCAGTGCATGAGCATCTTTATGCATACAGTGAACAGGTGTGTGTGATTCAGTGAGTGGCATGGCTCTGTGTGACTGTGGATGTGTGCGCTGGGATGTGACTGGGTATTGAAGGGAAAACATACGTGTGGCCTTCTGTGCATGTGAAGGTTCCTCCCCACACAGCAGCATCTCTGATGAAGGAACTGTGTGTCTTTTCATGTGTGGCAATGTGAACCCCAGATGGCTTAACTGGTGGGGATCTTGGAGATTGTGAGTTACCAAGGACTTGTTTCAGATCACTTGTGAGAGTGGAATGTATGGTCAGTAGATGTCTCTTCCCAGTAAGAGTGGGGAAGAGGAATGCAGACTATGGGGGTGATGGTTCCTCAGGTGGGGTCTGCACAGAGTGACCACTGGCTCTTGCCTCCCAGGCTCAGCTTCCCTGTCTCCAGCCTATCCTGTACTTTTCATTGTGAGACAGGAGGTTTGCTAGAGAAGGACATCAGAGGCCATGGTTTCAGAGACTGAATCACGTAAAATACCCACTGTAAGCTCTGTCTCAACTGAGTCTAAACTTGTTCCTCCACCCATGAAGGAACAGTTTAGTCTCAGTTCAGACAGAGCTCACAGTGGATATTAATCAACAAAGCAGCCGGGTTCACTGGCTCATGGCCATCATCCCACCAATTTCAGAGACAAAGATGAGAGGATAACTTGAGGCCAGAAGTTTGAGACTGGTCTGGGTATCATAGTGAGACCCTTTCTTTAAAAAACTTTAAATATCAGACTGTCAGAGGGGCAGGCACCTTTCGCCTCAGCTACACAAGAGGGGGCAGATGTGTGAGGATCACTGCAGCCCAGTAGTTCGACGTTTCATTGAGCTATTATCGCACCACTGCATGTCAGCCTGGGCAACAGAGCAAGACCCTATCTCAAAAATACAGAAAAATCATCAACCACTTGTAGTCGTGGTAGAAATCAATCGTTCCCTCCAGTTATGTCTCTGACCCACAGGCTTCTTTTGTGCAAGTACTGGGGCTGTGCTCTCAGTAATGTGTGCCCCTTCTTGGAAGGACGTCCATTGCCCTTGATGATCGTGATGCATGTGCCTCCCACACACAGGGGTTTCCTGTTCTTTCATCATTTCTCTCTCTTTCAACAAGTGTTGTTTCTCTCACTGGAGTGAATTTCTAAATTCTTACATCCTCAAGTCTTGTTTTCATTTTCAGAGTTGAAAATGAAGGCAGGTCAGTGTCTCAGGAGGACTCCCCGGTTCTGTTAGGTCACCACTAACAGGCCCTACCCATGCCAGGGATTAGGGGAAAAGGTTTACATATATTAACTGCTCTATTATAAAGAATTTCTTACAAAGTAGGAATTCGTGATAATCCTCTTTGTTTTAGGGAAACTGAGGAAGTCAAGTAACCGATCTAAGATTGCACGGCTAGTAAAAGGCAGAATGAGGACCGGAATCCAGGCATCTTGGCTCCTGAACCCTTGCTCTTACCTATGGGTCCACCATATCTTCAGGAACACGGGGTCTGATGTGGTAGGGTGAAAGGGGAGAGTCCACAGAGTCTTCCCTGTGATCTCTAACCTCCTGCACTATGGGAATATGTTACAGGAGGGGAGACTGCGCCTGACCCTGCACCTCTCACTTACTCTCAATACTCTGGCAGGTGCCATACAAACTGCCTGTGTCTTTGTCTGTTGGTTCCTGCGTGATAATCAAAGGGACACCGATCGACTCTTCTGTGTGAGTACTCCATGGTCCAATGGAGAGGGTGGAGGAGAAAGGAGTGTATTTGCTAACAGTTCGACCTTATGTGTGGGTGATGTGGAAATGTCCAGTTGGCAGGATGGAGGCCCCATGCAGGTGCAGGTCCTGGAGACCCTCCAGCATCAGGCATGAAATCTGCAGCAACTACCTGTGGGCCAGTCACGGGGTCTAGCGGAGGAGGACACTCGGTGGGTTGGGGCTGTGGCTCTTCATCAAGGGGCATAGAATTTTCAGGGAATGAACAAGTCATAGGCCCAGGTCAGTGGCTGTGACTCAGTTTTCATCTGGGGATGAGGAGCACAGCATCTCCCTGCTGGGGGCACGAGGAGCTTAAGCATCCCCACAGGGATCAGGCCTGCAGTATCATCGGGGAGACTTTTTCCTTGGGTAAAGGGGGGAAGGGATTTGTGTGTGTGTCAAGTGTGTGTCTGCACAATGAAGGAACCTGTCCAACATGCTGTGTGCTTTGCCCTCAGCAATGAACCACAGCTGCAGGTGGATTTCTACACTGAGATGAATGAGGAGTCAGAAATTGCCTTCCATTTGCGAGTGCACTTAGGCCGTCGTGTGGTCATGAACAGTCGTGAGTTTGGGATATGGATGTTGGAGGAGAATTTACACTATGTGCCCTTTGAGGATGGCAAACCATTTGACCTGCGCATCTATGTGTGTCGCAATGAGTATGAGGTGAGCACCCCTGGAGCTCCTAGCACCCAGGCTCTTTGGGATCCCAGAGCAAGAGGCAGCTCTCATTGACCTGGCCTCACCAGTCCCTCAGGGCCCATCTCCCATAACTACCCCTGCCCCAGGTTTTCATCACAGAGCACCCTCTGCTTGCACTGCCGTCCTCAGCTCTTTCCCAAATCTGACCAAGGTCAAGGTCGGCTCACCTTCCATTTCCCCAATAGTGGAGAATCTCCTCTGTCTTTTCACATAGTGCTCATTTCTACGTATGCCAGTATTTAAATTTTCATGTAGCTGAATGAATACAATATACTTAAGAAAAAAGTTTTTTCTATCAATCAGACTTAAGAAAAAAGCTTTTTCTATCAATCATACTTAAGAAAAAAGTGGCCAGGCGCGGTGGCTCAAGCCTGTAATCCCAGCACTTTGGGAGGCCGAGACGGGTGGATCACGAGGTCAGGAGATCAAGACCATCCTGGCAAACACAGTGAAACCCCGTCTCTACTAAAAAATACAAAAAACTAGCCGGGCGAGATGGCGGGCGCCTGTAATCCCAGTTACTCGGGAGGCTGAGGCAGGAGAATGGCGTAAACCCGGGAGGCAGAGCTTGCAGTGAGCTGAGATCCGGCCACTGCACTCCAGCCTGGGCGACAGAGCGAGACTCCGTCTCAAAAAAAAAAAAAAAAAAAAAGAAAAAAGTTTTTTCTATCAATCAAAACTTACGTCTTCGTCTCACTTTTGGGCCCCAATTCTACTCATACGAATAACATTACCAGTGCTCTGCTCTCCTTCAGAGAGAATTTTTTTTTTTTTTTTTTTTTTTTGAGACAGAGACTTACTTTGTCATCCAGGTTGGAGGCCAGTGACATGATCTCAGCTCACTGCAACTTCCACCTCCCGGATTCAAGTGAGTCTCTTGCCTTAGCCTCCCAAGTACCTGGGATTACAGGTGCATGCCACCACATCTGGCTAATTTTTTTTATTTTTGGCAGAGACAGGGTTTCACCATGTTGGCCAGGCTGGTTTTGAACTCCCAGTCTCAAGTTATCAGCCCAACTCAGCCTCCCAATATAGTGGGATTACAGGCATATGCCACTGAGCCAACCCCTTCAGAGGAAACCTTTGCCTATGGAAGCATATAGATATGTCTATGATTTCACTTGTGTTTAAGCAAATCCTGGTATAAGTTGCTCTACACATTACACTTTAGGAACTAAGTTGGTTTTTTACCAAAGAATATATCTTGAAGACATTCTCAATCCATGGTGCTGCTTCAATTGTTCAGTTGGGCATTGAAGTTGTTCCCAGTATTTTGCTCTCACAAATGATGCTGTATCAGGCTTTCAAATAAATCCTTTTGTCATTACCAACCTCCCAATACTTATATTGGGACATAATTACAAAAAAATGAAAAAATTGGTTGAAAAATATGTGCATGTTAAATTTGAAAAACTAATACTAATAAGGTGACTTTCTCTATAGTCTCAATATAAGGAATATATCCATACTCTCTTGCTTTCTCTAATGAGTAGGCCAAAAGATTCCCATCTCATTCAGATTCATGTGAGGGATCTTTTCCTATGCTTAGAAGTTGTTGAAGATAATATCTTATGTTATACAAGACCTGTCTTCCTTTAACTCTCTAAGAACACTGGGCTTCATTCTTTGCCACTAACACCTCAGATGTAGGCTACTCCAAAGAGGAACTGTGCCATCAATAATGAAAGGCAGTCACAATTCGTGGAACTGAAAAGTATGCATTTCAATGAACATGGTCTAGCACTAACCCTGTGGCAGGTCCTGTGTGAGATGCAGGGTCTCAGGTTCCTGAAACACAGTCCCTGGTAATGGGGTCATCCAGTTTAAAAGGGAGGCTGAGTAACAGGGACTGTGTGACACAGAGTGTAGAACGTCACAAGAGGAATGAGAGGAAACTAGAAATAAAGTCAGCAACTGTCTCAAATAGGTACAAAACATCATCTGTAAACAGAAGTGTATCTACAACATTCACTTGTATAACTAGGAGTTTTCTTGGAGAATGTTATTGGTACTAGGGCAGAGTAGAGAGGAGGCTGAAAACTTGTCTTTCTGATGCATTTTTCCTCTTAAAGGTAAAGGTAAATGGTGAATACATTTACGCCTTTGTCCATCGAATCCCACCATCACATGTGAAGATGATTCAAGTATGCAGAGATGTCTCCCTGGACTCAGTGCTTGTCAGCAATGGATGGAGATGATTACACTCTTCATTGTTGAGGAAACCCTCTTTCTACCTGACCATGGGATTCCTGGAGCCTGCGAACAGAATTATCCCTCCTCAACCCTTTCCCCTACACTTGGTCATTAAAACAGCACGAAACCGCACATGATTTGGTTCTTGCTTTAAGAGGGGGAAAGAGGATGTGATCATCCCCAAAAGGGGCCAGGGCATTCTATGGGAGGCATCAGGAAATCAAAGGGGATAAACCTTCCTGTGACAAAGGGAGTGAGTGACAAGGTCCCTGGAATGTCTGATAAGACATTAGAAACAGCATCCTTCTATAGTACGTAGTTGACGTCAGACAGTCTGAACCAAAATACTTACCCAATCTCAGATGACTCACGGCACTTAAATGTTAGACAGCTGTTTACAGCCAGGCAGGTGTACCTAGTAGCTTTGGGGAAAACCTATAACTTGAGGAAAATGATGTGGAATTTTTTAATTTTTCCATTGTTCTCAGGATGCTTATTGTGTATGAACACTATGCCTGGCTTTGTGCGGGCTGCTGTGAAAGAAGTGAAGAAAAAGATGACAAGTTTTGCATGTAAAGTTTTCAATCCAAGTAATAGAGAATCATGGGAGCCCAGTGATTCCCCTTAAATAATCCCAATTATTCTTATTTGCAAATATTTGAAAAGTTTTTCTTTTTTTTTTTTTTTTTGAGACGGAGTCTTGCTCTGTCGCCGAGACTGGAGTGCAGTGGCCAGATCTCGGGCTCACTGCAAGCTCCGCCTCCCGGGTTTACGCCATTCTCCTGCCTCAGCCTCCCGAGTAGCTGGGACTACAGGCACCCGCCACCTCGCCCGGCTATTTTTTTGTATTTTTTACTAGAGATGGGGTTTCACCGGGTTAGCCAGGATGGTCTCGATCTCCTGACCTCGTGATCCGCCCGTCTCGGCCTCCCAAAGTGCTGGGATTACAGGCTTGAGCCACCGCGCCCAGCCAAGTTTTTCATTTTATGTGGGGAGAATCCAGGGGTTTCTCTTTGGAAATAAATGGTCATGGTTTTAGATCAGAGAACACGAAGATTATTATTGGAATAGACACAATTCATGTACATGGACACAGTGAGCAGACTCTGCTTTGCTGTTATTCCTGTGATAAATTGCAGCATAGAAAACCGCCCAACACATATTGGTTAAAAGCAATCATTTATTTTGATCTCTCCCAGCTTTACAGGTTTACTGAACTCATGTGAGTGGTAGATCATGTGATGGGAGTCACATTTTCTGAGGGATCTTTTAGGCTGGGATTTCAAGGGATGCTTTACTCATGCGCAATTCAACACTAGGGCTGAGTGAACACCTGGAAACTGGCTGATTATTTCCTTCACTACCTCACCTTCCCATTCATGCCTTTAATTTCCTCAAATAGACTCTCACAGTTCTTAGACTTAATGAATGGTGATTGGCTTTCACCAAAGAAAGTCTTCCAAAAGGCTCATGGAGAAGATGCACAGCATCACAGACCTACCTTTGAATGGCAGACAGTGTCACTTCTATGACTTTACATTGATCAAGGTGAGTCACACAGACAGCCCTAATCAAAAGGAGAGGACTCCACAAGCTGTAGTTATCGTGACTGTAGTCATGAGGGGCCATCCTTGGCAACTAGTTCCCCTCAGAACTACTTCCCATATACCAAAAACACACCCTGTAAGGAATCTCTGAAGGCGTACAATTATAGGAACAGGCTCAGAGTAAAGTGCAGTGTCTTATCTAATCAGAATATGGTGTCTGTGATGTGACTACAACTTATCACATGCAATCTCTCTCAACCTGTGCATCAAAGGAACACATTATCTGCTTTATACAAATCAAGCAAAGAAGACTGAAAGAGACAAGAAAAAGGCAATGAATACACCTATTTTAGAGTGGCAAAATAAAATAGACAGCAGTCCCTAATCCATATCATTGGTGAAACCAACCAGACACCTATTTTCATTTTCTCTGGGAATGTTTCTCTGTAGCACTTACCCTCAGCCTCCATTCTCAGCTTCTTGGAGTTCCTACCAAGATGGCAGAATGACAGCCCTTTTGCTATGCCTGGCTAATTTTGTATTTTTAGTAGAGATGGGGTTTCACCATGTTGGTCAGGCTGGTCTTGAACTCCTGACCTCAAGTGATCTGCCTGCCTCGGCCTCCTGAAGTGCTGGGATTACTGGCGTCAGTCACCATGCCTGTCCTCTAAACTTGTGTTATGGAGACTCATTTTCATGGTTAAAATGTCTTGAATTGACTGTGCCTGTTGGGAGGTGGGATGGAGGAAGCTACTTATGGAGAATGAATAAGAAAGGGAAGCACACCAGAAGCAAGAAAGTGTTACCAATTTTTACGTCAAAGACTCCATGAAAAAGAGAAAGTACAAGTAGCCTGTTTTCGTAGCTGACCATTGGACTGCAGACTGCACCTGCAGCGACCAGGTTCTTCTGGATAGTCCCAGTTTTCGATTTTGACCTGATATTCAAGAACACAGTGCTACCGGCCAGACCTCTGTCCAGGTTTAAGCTTCAGAAAATAAGGTCTTCGTGCAGCGGGAGGCCTGGTTAGGTTTATGATTCTGCCCTGGGGCATCTGCCACTTCTGACCTGGAGGTAACCTTGGCATCTATTTACCTCCACACTTGAACAGCCAAGGATGAGCTGAGCACAATGGCTCACATCTGTAACTCCAGCACTTTGGGAGGCCAAGGCAGGAGGATCACTTGAGGCCAGGAGTTCAAGACCAGCCTGGGCAATATAGTGAGACCTTCCTTGTCTCTGTAAAAACAAACAAACAAACAAAACCAAGGATGGGTGAGTGGCAGGGAGCAGATCAACCTGGGAAACCATTAATCTGAGAGCTGGAAGGAACCTTAGACCAGTCCCCCATTAACAGATGAGACTCTGCCCTGGAATTACAGCTTTTCTAGAGATTTGAAAATAATCAATCCTAAAACCCCCAAGCATACTGCTACTGTTTGCTACTTAATAATATTTTCTATTCCGGGTGCGGTGGCTCATGCCTGTAATCCCAGCAGTTTGGGAGCTTGAGGCGAGTGGACCACCTGAGGTCAGGAGTTCAAGACCAGCCTAGCCAACATGGTGAAACCCCATCTCTACTAAAAATACAAAAAATTAGCTGGCCATGGTGGTGCGTGCCTGTAATATCAGCTGCTTGGGAGGCTGAGGTAGGAGAATCCTTTGAACCTGGGAGGCAGAGGTTGCAGTGAGCCAAGATTGCACCATTGCACTCCAGCCTGAGCTACAAGAGTCAAATTCTGTCTCAAAAATAATAATGATAATAATGTTTTCTATAAGCAAGGGGTTACTTTGTACTGTGAACTGGTGTGAAGGGATCCACCATGCGTCAGCTTTTGGATTGATGACAGTTATTTCCAGATCGTGGAGGTGGGAATGCTTGTTGATCATCTTCTTTGTTCTTTGTTATATTGATTGATTTTTTTTAAAAACTAGCATTTTTATAACAATAAATTCATAAAAATAAGTAATTAAAATAAAGTAAAATAATCTAAAAAGGCCAGGCGTGGTGGCTCACGCCTGTAACCCCAGCACTGTGGGAGGCTGAGGTGGGTGGATCACCTGAGGTCAGGAGTTCGAGACCAGCCTGGCCAACATGGTGAAACTCCATCTCTACTAAAAATACAAAAATTAGCTGGGCATGGTGGCACGTGTCTGTAATCCCAGCTACTCGGGAGGTTGAAGCAGGAGAATCGCTTGAACCCAAAAGAAGGTGCTTGCAGTGAGCTGAGATCATGCCATTGCACTCTAGCCTGGGTGACAAGAGCTAAACTCCATCTCAAAATAAAACAAAAAGAAATCTAAATATAATTGAGTTGAATATTTGAACTTTTTATTGACATTTCAAATTAGATTCTAATTCAATTTAAAAGAGCAGCATCTCACAGAAGCAGATGTACTTAATTATGTTAACTCTGTGGTTTCATTTAAGCGATTTGTTTTGTGAAGGGACATAAATCCAACCAGATTTTAACAGTGTATAAATATGTATGTATTAATTTAATTACAATGGCAATACTCTCAACTTCCCATTTGAATAAAGGAGGGCATCCAATCTCTATTCTGGGGCACCATGCACTATAGGTGTGTGGAAATACCGATGCCCTCAGCTGTGGGGCAGGCTCAGTGGGACCTGGAGTGCTGGAGACCCTGGGCCATTCACCTCTGGCCACAAAAGCCACTGTCTATTTACCCCCAACTGCTATAGAAATATTATTTTCAGTGGTTGTCATGATGCAAAAGAAAAGAAGCAGGGAGATGTATTAAACCTTTATGTATAAGTTATGTTAGTAAATAAAGTGAACTTTCTTCTGGCTTAACTAAAAAATCCATATTAGTATTTATGCCTTTTGGAAAATAGAGATGCCAATTTAAATATTATGAAGCAAAGCAACAGATTATTAGGTAAGACAACCAATTACAACCGCAGAATTACAGAGGTTATGGGTTAAATGTAAAAGAATATTTCATAGCAATAATCTTTTAAGACTATGCAAAGAGACTCCACAGTGAAGCAGAAATTAGAACAGAATTAATAATACTGTGTATGCTCTCAGTTCACCAATTTATCAAAACTAGTTTTATGATTCAGGAGGGTGTCTGCTCTTTTGCAATTGGAAGAAAAGAAAGAAGATTTTATTTTTCAACTCTTCAAATTTTCTTCACTAATAGTATTTCCAAGGCTAAGTAAGGGAGTTGCAAGTAGCACCAAGAGAAAAAAGCAGGCTTGAGGAGCTTTTAAAATATGGTCTTAAAATATGGAAAATGGAGCCACATGTGGTGGCTCAAACTTGTAATTCCAGCACTTTGGGAGCCTGAGGTGGGAGGATTGCTTGAGGCCAAAAGTTTGAGACCAGCCTGGGCAGCATAGCAAGATCCCCATCGTTACAAAAAAATAATAACTTTTTAAAAAATTAGCTGGATGTGGTGGTGCATGCCTTAGAGTCCTAGTTACTTGGGAGGCTGAGATAGGAGGAGCTCTTGAGCCCAGGAGTTTAAGTCTGCAGTGAGCTACAATTGTACCACTGTACTCCAGTCTGGGAAACAAAGTGAGACCCTGTCACTCTCTCGCTCACTCTCTCTCTCTCTCTCTCTCTCTCTCTCTCTCTCTATATATATATATATATATATATATATATATATATATATCTGGAAAAGGGATGGGGCCAAGAATATCAAAGACATTATTGAAGAAGAGGAAAGATGTCCTGTCAAATATCAGAAGTTTTATAAAGCTACAGCAATTAAGACAGTGTGGTCTTCACTGATAAACTGACCAATGAAACAGAATAGAGAGCTCCCAAACAAATCTCCACAAATTTAATATTTGATATGTGATGCAGGTGACATGGCAGATCAGCAAGGGAAGAAAGGACTTTTCAATAAATAGAAAAGAAAAATAATGGTTATTGATATAGGAAACAAAATGAAATTATATTCTTTCTTTGCTCTATATACAAACATTAAATTCCAGATGTACCAAAGACTTACCCATCAGAAACAAAATTTTAAAACTTTTAGTAGAAAATGTAAGTGAATGAGATACAAAAAGCCACTTAACCATTTAAAAAGATTAGACGTTTTGACTATCACAAAATTAAGAACTTTTTACATCAAAAAGTGAAAAGATAGGCTGGGCATGGTGTCTCAAGCCTGTAATCCCAACAGTAGATCACCTGAGGTCAGGAGTTTGACACCAGGCTGGCCAACATGGTGAAACCCCATCTCCACTAAAAATACAAGAAATTAGCCAGGCATTGGTGGCAGACACCAGTAATCCCAGCTACTTGGGAAGCTAATGCACAAGAATCGTCTGAACCTGGGAGGTGGAGGTTGCAGTGAACCACTGCACTCCAGCCTGAATGACAGAGCAACACTCTGTCTCAAAAAAAAAATTAAAAAATAAAAAATAAAGGTAAAAAAGTAAAAACATAAACTATAAACTAGAAGAAGACATTTGCAATACCTAAAACCTATGAAAGATTAATATCATATCAACAAAGTATAAGGAGCTCCTATGAATTAATTTTAAAAATAGCAACCCAACAGTAAATTGGGAAAAGACATTAATAGGGATTTCACAAAAGAGAATGCCCCTAAAACATAAAAATTTTCTCACCCTCATTAGTAATCAGGAAAATGCCCAAGATACTACATATCTATTCTCTCCACAAATATTAAGAAGTTTGACAATACCAAATGTATTAGTTCACATTCACCCTGCTGATAAACACATAACTGAGACTGTGAAGAAAAAGAGGCTTAACGGATTTATGGTTCCACATGGCTGAGGAGGCCTCAGAGTCATGGCCATGGATGAAAGGCGCTTCTTACACACCAATGGCAAGAGAATATGAGAAGGAAGCAAAAGAAGCAGAAGATGAAACCCCTGATAAACTCATCAGATCTTGTGACTTATTCACTATAACAAGAATAGCATGGGAAAGCTCAGCCCAAGGGATTCAACGACCTCGCCCTGGGTCCCTCCCTCAACACATGGGAATTCTGAGATACACAACTCAAATTGAGATGTGGGTAGGGACATAGCCAAACCATATTAATCTGCTCCTGGCCCCTCCAAATCTCATGTCCTCACATTTCAAAACCTATCATGCCTTCCCAGCAGTCCCCCAAAGTCTTAACTCATTTCAGCATTAACCCAAATATCTGCTGTCCAAAGTCTCATCTGAGACAAGGCAAGTCTCTTCTGCCTATGAGTCTGTAAAATCCAAAGCAAGCTAGTTACTTCCTAGATACAAAGGGGGTACAGGTAATTGAGTAAATACAGCTGTTCCAAATGGGAGAAATTGGCTAAAACAAAGGGGTTACAGGCCCCATGCAAGTCCAAAATCCAGCCAGGTAGTCAAATTTTAAAGCTCCAAAATGATCTCCCTTGACTTCATGTTTCACATCAAGGTCATGCTGATGCAAGAGGTGGGCTCCCATGGCCTTGTGTAGTTCTGCCCCTGCGGCTTTGCAGGGTATAGCCCACATCCTGGCTGTTTTCATGGGCTGATGTTGAGTGTCTGAAGCTTTTCCAGGCTCACGGTGCAAGCTACCAGTGAATCTACCATTCTGGGGTCTGGAGGACAGTGGCCATCTTCTCACAGCTCCACTAGGAAGTGCTCCAGTAGGGATTCTGTGTAGGGGCTCCAACTCCACATTTCCCTTCCACACAACCCTAGCAGAGCTTCTCCATATGAGCCCCACCCCTGCAGCAAACTTCTGCTTGGACATCCAGGCATTTTCATACATCTTCTGAAATCTAGGTGGAGGTTTCCAAACCTCAACTCTTGACTTCTGTGCACATGCAGGCTCAGCACCAGGTGGAAGCTGCCAAGGCTTGGTGCTTGCACCTTAAAGCCATGGCCTGAGATCTGTCTTGTACCCTTTCAGCCATGGCTGGAGTGGCTGAAACACAGAGCACCAAGGCCCTAGGCTACACACAGAGCAGTGATCCTGGGCCTGGCCCACAAAACCATTTTTTCATCCTAGGTCTCTGGGCCTGTGATGGGAGGGGCTGCTCTGATGACCTCTGACATGGCCTATAGACATTTTTCCCATTGTCTTGGGGATTAACATTCATCTTCTCATTACTTATGCAAATTTCTGCAGGCAGTTTAAATTTATCCTCAGAAAATGGGATTTTCTTTTCTATCACAAAATCAGGCTGCAAATTTTCCAAACTTGTATGCTCTGCTTCCTTTATAAAACTGAATGTCTTTAACATCACCTGAGTCTCCTCTTGAATACTTTACTGCTTAGAAATTTCTTCCACCAGATCCCCTGAATGATCTCTTTCAAGTTCAGAGTTCCACAGATCTCTAGGGCAGGGGCAAAATGCTGCCAGTCTTTCTGCTGAACCATAACAAGAGTCACCTTTGCTCCTGTTCCGAACAAGTTCCTCATCTCCATCTGAGACCACCTCAGCCTGGACCTTATTGTTCATAACACTATCAGCATTTTTGTCAAAGCCATTCAACAAGTCTCTAGGAGGTTCCAAATTTTCCCACATTTTCCAGTCTTCTTCTGAGCCCTCCAAACTGTTCCAACCTCTGTCTGTTACCAAGTTTCAAAGTTGCTTCCACATTTTTGGATATCTTTTCAGCAGCACCTCACTCCACTGGTACCAATTTACTGTATTAGTCTGTTTTCACACTGCTGATAAAGACAAACTCGAGTTTGAGAAGAAAAAGAAGTTTAATTGGATTTACAGTTCCACATGGTCAGGGAGGCCTCAGAGTCATGGCAGGAGGCAAAAGGTACTTCTTATATGGCAGCAGCAAGAGAAAATGAGGAGGAAGCCAAAGCAGAAACCCCTGATAAACCCATCAGATCTCACGAGACTTATTCACTGTCACAAGAATAGCACAGGAAAGACTGACCCCCATGATTCAGTGACCTCACCCTGGGTCCCTCCCACAACATGTGGGAATTCTGAGAGAGAGAATTTAACCTGAGATTTGGGTGGGGACACAGCCAAACCACATCACCAAATATGGAGAGACTGTGGATCAACAAGATCATTTTGAATTAATACAGGTGAGAGTTTAAATTAGAACCACCACTTTGGAAAATAATTTGGATTATATTATAAAAATGAGCATACTCATATGTTATGGCACAGTAATTCCTCTACCGTAGGCCCTGGAGAAACTCTTGCCCATATGTACCAGAAGCAGTAAAAAAAGAAAAGAAATGCTCCTGTAATGTCATTCATAATCACAAAAATCTGGAAATAAGCCAAATGTTCACTAATAGGAGAAAGGGTAAATTAATAGGAGAATGGGTAAATAAATTATACCCTTAAAAAACTAAATAATATGTCATTTAGGGCAATCATATATATGCAATAAAACAATTGTTTTTAAAGGAAGGGAATCCTAAACATAAATTCAGGGTAGTAGTTATCTCTGGGGCTGAAGGGTGTAAATCAGGAAAAGGGACAAAGGAGGAGCAGATGTTAGGATCAGAACCCTAGTTCTTGGGTTGTGTTGTGGGTTCACAAGTGATTACCGTATTACTCAAATACATTCAAATATATTTATATAGAGGCCCAGGCACAGACAAGGATGAAATAGGAGCCAAGGTATGCTATGAGCCAAGGATTATGATGAATCCAATTTTGTGCACTTTAAGCCATTTGAAAAACAGAAAAGCAAAACAACAAAATAATTTTTAAGAAATTGAATATAGGGTGCTATACTGTGAATGTGTTCCCCTAAAATTAATCAGCAATTCACAGGATTAGGAAGTAGGGCCTTTAGGAAGTGATTCAGTCATGAAAGGAGAGTCTTCACTAATGGGTTTAGGGTTCTTACACAAGGACTGGAGGGAGTGGGCTTCCCCTGTTTTGCCCTTCCTTCTTCTGCCATATGAGGACACAGTGCATCCCCTCCTGAAGACAGTGCACAAGGCGCCATCTTGGATGCGGAGACCAGGCCCTCACCAGACACCAATTCTGCTGGCACCTTGATCTTGGACTTCCAGCCTATGGAACTGTGAGAAATACATTTCTGTTCTTTAGAAATTACCCAGTCTAGTGTATTTTGTTACACAGTAGCACAAACCCACTAAGGCATAGTACCTTTTGTCATTTTCTTCTACAATTTTCTTTGTTGCCTCTTTAGCAGTGGGTCATTTTATATTTGATCCTTCATAATATCTCTTACTTTGGGTTTTTCACATTTCTGTTCCAAGAGTATTCTCAGACATGTATTTTTCACTATTTGTTAGTATCCAGGTCAGAAAGTCCAGAATACTTTCTTATAAGCGTTCAGGTTCTGCAACAATGTAAGTATTAATGCCTCCTGTAAACTAGGTATTTCCTTTCCAATTGTAACTGCCATCTGGAAGCAAAGTGGAATTACTTTCATTACTTTGATTACTATGAGTGTGGGGTTGATTTTTAATGTATCTGGGGTATGGTTAAATGCTGGTTTTTAATCACACAGATACATCAATGGCTTGGCACACTAGGGTATCAGTTGCTAGTTATCTCTGTATTTATCCTTGCTGTTAGAGAGGGAAAGTACAGACTGTGAAGTTGAACCAGCTGTCATACCCACAACATTTGGAGAGCTTTGATTTTTTTTTTAACCTTTAGCTGTCTAACTGTCACATGTAGCAGCTCAGGTGAAAGGCACTCTTATTGTGGGGACTTTCCCTTAATGCTCTGTGGTGCAAAAGAGCAGACCTATGTAGAAGCACTTAAGTATTTTGTGCATCAACAGGACGATTAAAGGAACAATTCTTTTGTTTTTTTTTTTTTTTTTTTTTTGAGACGGAGTCTCACGCTGTTGCCCAGACTGGAGTGCAGTGGCGCGATCTCGGCTCACTGCAAGCTCCGCCTCCTGGGTTCACGCCATTCTCCTGCCTCAGCCTCCTGAGTAGCTAGGACTACAGGCGCCCGCCACCGCGCCCGGCTAATTTTTTGTATTTTTAGTAGAGACGGGGTTTCACTGTGGTCTCGATCTCCTGACCTTGTGATCCGCCCGCCTCGGCCTCCCAAAGTGCTGGGATTACAGGCTTGAGCCACTGCGCCCGGCCAGGAACAATTCTTATTGTATCTTTTAGTCCCTGAAGACAAAACCATGGTGACAGTAACTAGGTCAAGGCATTGTATTCAAACAGGGTCAGCCTTGGTCTTTGAGCATGAGTCTCCTTTACCCCACTGTCAAGACTCACTGAGCAGATGGGAAAGTTCAGGTGGAACATGCAGTGAATAGCAAACACGGTGGGGGGCGCTCACTGTCCCGCGCTGCCACGCCTGCCATGGTCAGCAGACCTGTCTTCTACCTGACAACAGGCAGGTTGAGAAACGTTTTCCTGGAGAGTTTCCTGATTCTTCCCAGTTGTGGCAGGATGGACTGACTTAGAGGAGCTCAGGAAGGTCGTTAAACAACACAGAAACACAAGATGAATTGTACTCCTCAGCAGGCCTAGGTTAGAGCAGCAGGTCCTTGAAGCCTCAGCCACTCCTGGGACACAGCATAATGCCCTTAATGATTTGAAATTTGGTGGAGAGTAGGTTGCTAATCACTATGTCCAGGGACAAAAAGAGACATGAACAGCAAAAAGTTATAAAATAAGTAGGACTAACATCTGCTTGTTGTGGGAGGTAGGGATTTAAGATATAAGAATTTAGCTGCATGCGAAGTTCACACCTTAATCTCAGCACCTGGGGAGGCCAAGGCAGGAGGACGGCTTGAGCCCAGGAGCTTGACATGAGCCAGGCAACATAGTAAGTCCCCATTCATACACAAATGTTTTTGAAGAAAAGTAGTTGAGTGTGGGGGCACATGCCTGTAGTCCCAGGTACGTGGGAGGCTGAGGCAAGAAAATCGCTGAAACCTGGGAGACTGAGGCTGCAGTGAGCTATGATCATACGAACGCACTCCAGCCTGTGAGTCCGGAGACCCCAGCTGGCGCCCTAAATCTCCCTCTCCACCAGTAGAAGTCAGCTCGAGGAGGTCCTGAGGACAGGACTCCCAGGGAGCCGACCCTGGGAGGCCCGAAGCCCCCACTGCCACAATGCTCACTACTACATCCCCGCTCCAGCCGCCACCGCGACTGCCACAGAAGCCCCCGCACACGCGTCGGCGAACCTGTGTAAAGGGGCCGCAGCCGGACTTCAAGCACGAGTCGGCCTGCGCAATGCTCATGCGCGAGGCCCGAGCCCATTCTCCTGTCACAGCGACTCCAACGGTTGGCTGAGGACGACTCCCTGAGCCCTGACAAAGCAGAAGCCCTCCGTGGCAGTGCGTCGGTGTCGAGGCGCCAGCCTCACCAATCCAAGGGGTCGACAAAACCGTTTTGGGACACCGCGATACACGGAGGGCCTACCAGGATGCAGAAACAGACGGAGTCCAAGGAAAGCAGAGCGGCATCCCAGCCTCAGGCCTGCCCGGACGGTGATCTGGTGAGTCCCCCCAAAAGTCATACCCCCGTGATCTCGAGGACAGGTCTGCCTGTGTGCCCGTGGACTGCTGTCTCACCCGAGAGTCGTTCTCCTAAAGAGCAGAACCCCACAGCCTCAGGGATTGCCTAGAGGGTGTGTTTCTGTGCCACTGCTGTGTCTGTGGGTGTGTATCACATTCTTTCTTCTCTCTGTCTCTCCATCTCTGTCTGTCTCTCTCGCGTTCTCTCTCTGTCTGTGCGCCCGTGTGCGAGTGAGTGTTGGGGTGAATGTGCCCTGTGCACCACAAAGTGATTTCCGGCATGTCTGCCTGTCTTTAGTGAGCCTCTTTTCTGCCTCTGTGGCTGGGTCACGTGGGGGGTTGTCAGTCCTTTTCACAGCGGTTCCACTTTGGGTTTGTGAAGGCTTGGACAACATGTGGAGAGGCATCGGTCCCGGAGAAATTAAAATCTCATCGCTATACTAAGCGGCCTCTTTTCTAGGATCAAGATGACCATATTCCAGCCAAGGACAAATAGCCTCACAGGAGTTCATTGTCCTGCAGGAGGGAAGCAAACCAAAGTCAAAGAAGATGGTTCTATCTCCTCGTGGCTCTTCTCCAAGAAATGAAACCACACATCACCACACAATCTTAAAAAGAAGCAGGAAAGGGGACATGGCAAGGATCCTTGTACTGGGACGCTGGACTCTCTGGACAACTCACCCGTTTGGCACTCCTTTCCTTATGCCCGTGGTGGTGACACTGTGCATTATCCTGCCTGGGCTCTGGCCTCTGCTCTGTCCTCCCTCTTGCTCTGTCTGCCCTGTTTTGAGGGGTCTAGGTGCTTCTTGGTCTGGATCAATGCCTTCAACAAAAAACACTTCCCAGTCCATCAGGGAGAAACTTCGTGGAGATCCGTGTCATCAGCGTTTCTCTCTCCAAACCTGTTTCTGGTTGATTGGGTAGTTTTGACAACCCTGGACCTCTGAACTTCCATACCTGTCTCAGACAGGGAAGCTCCCTCGGTCTCCATGTTTCACCTGATGGCTGAGTAGTTTGCCTAGAATGAGCGGTAGGTGACAGTGACTGGCCTTGGATTCTAGGAAAGTGCATTTCCTCTGCACTTCCTGTCTTATTCTTGAGGGACATCCTCTCCTTTGCTCCTGGGTGGGCTGCATCCCACAACTGAATCTTTTGGCTGTAAGGAATGTCGGGGAACCAACAGGACTGGGCTGGGCCTGGGGCTGGGCGCAGGGGAGATTGCCTCGGGGCTACCTGGGCGGTGGAGTGTCGGGAGTGGGGTGAACTTTGCAGAAACCTCTTTGCTCCTTTGGCAGGCATTTCAAAATGTGGCTTGGGCTCACGCACAGACCCCTTCCTGGTTCCCAGGTGTTCTTTGATTTTCCTTGGCATTGATGGAAAGGTCACCTGTGCCCCTCTTCCACTAGGCACATGCCTGGACACCATCGTTTGTTTCGCCATTGCTCCATATGCCCTCTGTGTCACACATTCACCCCATCTGCTCTGGGATACACCAGTGCAACATGTGGTTGCATTGGCTCCACCTCGGATTTGCCCCTGTCCCTGTGTGCACATGTCCTGGAAACCGGTGTTGGCTTGCAGGAGCCCCGGGGCTTTTAGAAGCCAGGCAGGCCACTGCTCTTTCAAAGGAGGAGGGAGGCAGATGGCTCATGGGTCAGTGAATTTTCAGCTGACACCACGCCCTGAGGCCTATAGGATCATTCTGCGCTGCAGCAAGGCCCTGCCTGCCTCACCAGATGCGGTGAGCCCTCTTTCTCACCCAGAGGGGTCCAAAATCGCACCTGAAGAGGAGTCCTGAGACCCCAACAGGCACCCTGAGGCTCCCCCTCCACCGGTGGCAGTCGGCTCCAGGAGGTCCTGAAGACAGGACTCCTGAGGATTTGGCCGTGGGACGCCCGCGGCCCCCTCTCCCACGCTGTCCCCTACTGGACCTCGGATCTAGCCGCCACCAGGGCTGCAGCAGTAGCCCCCCCGCAGCCGCGCAGCTGCCATTGTTTCAAGGGGCCACAGTCTGACTTCCAGGAGCAGAGCGCGAGTCGGACCAGCCAATGCGCATGCGCAAAGCGCGAGCTGACTCTCCCATCACAGTGATTCCCATGGATGTCTCAGAAACTTGTCCCTGAGGCTTGGCAAAGGAGGGCTCAAGGAGCCCTCCATGGCAGTGCTTGGGTATCAGGGCTCCGAGTCTCCGGCCTGCCCCACAGTGTTTTCATCCCCTTTCCATTCTGAGCGGCCTCTTTGCTAGGATCCCGAGGACCACACCCCAGCCAAGGACAAAGGTCTCCCAGGTGCTCACTGTCCACCCGCAGGAGGGTGCCCACAGACCTTCAAGAAGATGGTTCTCACTCCTTTCGCCCTCCGCCCTCATTGAGTAATCTAGCCACAGCTCGACACAGGGACAGAGAAGGAAGCCGGCAATGACATGGGGCAAGCATCTCTGTCACACAAACGCTGGCCTTTCTGTCCAAGTCACCCGTTTTGCACTTCTCCCCGGATGCCCGTGATGGTTGCATTTGCCGTATCCTGCCTGGGCTCTGGCCTCTGCTCTGTCCTCCCTCTTGCTCTGTCTGCCCAATTTTGGACAAGCCTTGAGGCTTCTTCGTCTGGCTCAGTGTCTTCAACAAAGATCACTTCCCAGTCTATCAGGGACAAACTTCGTGGGGGTCCATTTCGTGATTGCTTCTCTCTGCAAACCTATTTCTGGTTGATTGGGCAGGTGTGATAATCCTGGAGCTCTGGGCTTCCATACCTGTCTGAGCGGGGAAGCTCCCTTGGTCTCCATGTCCCAACTGCTGGCTGCGTGGTCGGTCCAGGAAGAGCGGGAGAGGACACCAGCGTGACTCACCTTTGCCTTCTAGAAAGGCGGTGTTGCATCTCACCTGCACTTCCTCTCTCATTCCTGAGGGTCATCCAGTTCCTCTGCTCCTGAGGAAAGTGCCTGCAAGCACTGAATCTTTTCGCTGCCACGATGTCAGGGGGCCAAAGGACTGGGTTTTGCTGGGTGCAAGGGAGGTGGCGTCGGGGTACGTCCATCACTGTCCGTCTCGGCATCGCCCCGTATGGCCTCAAAGACACACGCTCACTCTATCTGCTCTTGGGGGACATCAGTGCCACGTGTGGTCACATTGCCTCCATCTCAGACTCACCTCTGTCTCTCTTTGCACATACGGCAGAAAGGAGTGTTGGGATGCGGAGTACCTGGGCCTTGGAGATTAAGGCAGGAGTCCACTGCTCCACCCAGGAAGGAGGGAGGCAGTGGGCTCACGGATCAGTGCATTTTCGGCGGACAGTACGCCCTGCGGCCCTTGGGATCTTTCTGTGCCCCAGCGAGACCCTTCCCACCTCACTACACTGTAACCCCATTCCTGTCACCCGGTCGGATCCATAATCGGATCCGAAAAGAAGTCTGGAGAGGCCAGCCGGCACCCTGAAGCTCTCCTCCACCGGGAACCGAAGCAGAAGACCAATGGAGAAGGTCCTGAGAACAGGACTCCTGAGAACAGGACTCCTATGGGTCCGATGCTGGGTCTCCCGTAGGCCCCTCTCATAGTCCTCTTCCCACCCGCCGCCTCAGACTGCGCAGCCGCCACTATCAGGGCTGCCCCAGTCCCCGAATCCGCCTCGTCGCCGCCATTTTTTTTTTTTTTTTTTTTTTTTTTTTTTTTTGAGACGGAGTCTCGCTCTGTCGCCTAGGCTGGAGTGCAGTGGCACGATCTCGGCTCACTGCAAGCTCCGCCTCCCAGGTTATGCCATTCTCCCGCCTCAGCCTCCGGAGTAGCTGGGACTACAGGTGCCCACCACCAGGCCCGGCTAATTTTTTTGTATTTTTAGTAGAGACGGGGTTTCACCGTGTTAGCCAGGATGGTCTGGATCTCCTGACCTCATGATCTGCCGGCCTCAGCCTCCCAAAGTGCTGGGATTACAGGCACCTGCCACCAGGCCCAGCTAATTTTTGTATTTTTAGTAGAGACAGGGTCTCATCATGTTGGCCAGGCTGGTCTTGAACTCCTGACCTTGGGTGATCCACCCCCCTCGGCCTCCCAAAGTGCTGGGATTACAGGCGTGAGCCATTGCGCCCGGCAACACAGGTTTTGAGAGGACGGGAATGGGACGTGGCAAGGATCTGTGAGTGTGCAGGCTGTGTTTCACATATCATTAAACATAGTCTAGTGAGTGTTCTGCAGATAACTGGCATTTAAGTTTGTTTTACTGAATCAAGGAAAAGAAAAAATGCTGAGAAAAAAATGACACAACTTGCCTGCCAGTCCATCTGATTGTTACAAACTTAATAGTAATTTTAATTTATCCTCTCATGTAAAGGTCCTTGGCAGTGATACCTAATTTCCTAAGATAGCCTTGCTTTATTTTGTATGATAAAGCTGTCATGCATATCAGAGTATCTGGAAATTCTTCCCAACACCCTTGACATATGTAACCAATACATTCCCAAAATAATATACCAAACCAAACAACAGAAAATAATTTGTTACTTAGTTCCTTCAAATTTGTTTATTTCAGTTGTGGTTCCTTCATGCAGGAAACATTTCATGTGTGTCTGGCACTCTTCCAGTCACAGATTTCATCTTAAACAACCTAAGTATTGAAATGCTTGTGCCCTTTGATTAATTTTTCCTACATAAATACTTTGATAAAGAGCTACACTGAGGACAGGTACAGTGGCTCACACCTGTAATCCCAGCTCTTTGGGAGGCTGAGGCAGGAGGACCAGGAGGTCAGGAGATCCAAGACCATCCTGGCCAACATGGTGAAACCCTGTCTCTTCAAAAATACAAAGAATTAGCCAGGCAAGGACAAGCGCTGGCTCGTGCCTGTAATCTCAGCACTTTGGGAGGCTGAGGCAGATGGATCACATGAGGTTAGGAGTTCGAGACCAGCCTGGCCAACATGTTGAAACCTTGGCTATACCAAAAATACAAAAATTAGACCCAGAAGGTCATATCCGAATGAGAAAGGCATTGTTTGGCTCAAATTGTCTGACACTAAGAACAGTGCAGACTGGCCAAGTGAGGTGGCTCACACCTGTAATCCCAGCACTTTGGGAGGCCGAGGCGGGTGGATCACCTGAGGTCAGAAGATCAACACCAGTCTGACCAACATGGTGAAACTCCATCTCCACTAAAAAAATAATTACGGCCGGGCGCGGTGGCTCAAGCCTGTAATCCCAGCACTTTGGGAGGCCGAGACGGGTGGGTCACGAGGTCAGGAGATCGAGACCATCCTGGCTAACACGGTGAAACCCCGTCTCTACTAAGAAATACAAAAAACTAGCCGGGTGAGGTGGTGGGCGCCTGTAGTCCCAGCTACTCGGGAGGCTGAGGCCGGAGAATGGCGTGAACCCGGGAGGCGGAGCTTGCAGTGAGCTGAGATGTGGCCACTGCACTCTAGCCTGGGCTACAGAGCGAGACTCCGTCTCAAAAAAAAAAAAAAAAAAAATTACAAGAAAATTAATCAGGCGTGTTGACACATGCCTGTAAATCCTAGCTATTCAGGAGGCTAAGGCAGGAGAATCACTTGAACCCAGGTGGCGGAGGTTGCAGTGAGCAGAGATCATGCCACCACACTCTAGCCTGGGCAACAAGAGCAAAACTATATCTCAAAAAAACAAGAATAGTGCAGAGTTAAAGCAGATTTATTTTCAAAGAAGCAGGGAACCTGGAATTTTGGGTGAAATGTCCCAATTGCCAGAAGCTGAAAATGCTCTCAAATGTAAAATTCAGGTCAGACTATATCAAGCTTCTCCTTGTTCTATGTGTGAACAGCTAGTCTGTATCTTCACCTATGCATATTTAAAAATCAACCTTAAGAAGGCCCTTGGCCACCATAATCCTTCCAGACTAGCAAGAGCCCAGCCTCTGAGACTAGGCGTCCTTCTGCCTCCCACTGGAATGCCTTCCCCGGAATCTCCAAGATAACAAACTGGTCAGGGGCAGCTGAGACAGCCCTACTTCTGGGAGTCCTCCCCAACCACTTGAAATCACAGGCATCTCTGCTGTCCCTGCCTTTCATCCACATCACTGAACAATTAAGTGCACATGTCTCAGTACTTTTATTTAAACCATTCCTTGTGTGTTTACAATTAACTACTTCATGAATGACTGCAGCACGGATGGAGCAGAAAGGAATGCTGAAGGAGGACTCCTGTTCGAATAAGCCGCTATTCCAGAACTAGGAATGAACTTTCCCCAGTACCAACAAGGCAGCATCCAGGGCAAGAAAAGGTAACGGGATCCATCCTGCTGACATCCAAGATGGAATTACAGGTAACTCTCACCTCTTTTTTGACTCTCAGGTGGAAACCCCCTCCCCACGAGTTGAAGCGGAGTCCGCTCCAGAGCCCCGAAGTTGGGGTCGGGGATGTCACAGAAATCACCAGGGCAGCCAATTCCCATCCACAGGGGGCCCAGGATGACCCAGCACCCTCAAGCTCAGCCCCAAGCTCGGGCCAGGGAGTGAAGCCCTTGTCCCCAAGCAACAGAGTGAGGGTTTGTCTCTAACCCTGTGGGCTCCAGTGAAAGGAAAATGGCCTGGAGGTGCCCACAGGAGAGCACCCGAGTTCTGAGACAGATCTATGGCTCCCAGCCTGAGTCCCCGTGAGTAACACAGGGACGCACAGAGGGGCATGCTGCCTGCCTATAGGGCACTCACCGAATGCGGGTGCACGCTGCGGATCCTGAAGCCGGTCAGGTAACGAGGTGCAGAGGTGTGGGAAACACCTGGAGGGAGGCCTCCCCGGGTGCCCACCAGCCTAACCAGCCGGGACCAGCGACCAGAAGTGCTTCTGACGTTAACGCGACACACGGAAGGTGCGTAGGGTACGTAGTGGAAGTGACCGCAGAGGCCTCTGGGTATTGTAGTTTTGGAGCTAGAGAGGCGGGCAAGCAGTTGGCTTTGCCCACACAGGGTGCCTCTGACATCTGCACAGCGCACACAGCCGAGTTTAAGAGCCCACTGTTAAGATGCCCAAGTGACGTTGACAAGTTTCTCCTCTGCGAGCCAATGAGATCTGATGACTGCGAGAGCATCATGGGACCGCCAAAGGATTCTGGAAAATGCGGTCCCGGGTGGCCAGTGTGCGCTGACCTTCACCTGCAGGTGAGCTGAGCTCACCACGCAAGTCTCTGCCCTGGTGCACCCTTCCCCAAGCAGATGCCAGGTTGGGACAGAAGTGGCTCAGGGAGAGGCAATACTCTCTCGGAACTCCCGGTTTGGGGGCGACACTAACCCTGTGTCCCCTAGAGTAGGACAGTGTACCAGGGCAGGGAACCCCCAGACTGTTCTCAGGGAGAGCAATATTGGCTCGGGGCAAACTCCTGGGATGAAGATGGGGAGAGTCTGGTCACGTTTCCCCAGGATTTTAGGGGACTTAGGCTGGACTTGGGTGAACAGCAGAAGATCCCCTGGTGATAGTGGTGGTGAGAATTGGAGGCTTGAGCCAAAAATTCCCGAGGGTTTTGTTTTGTTTTGTTTTGTTTTTTGAGACAGTCTTGCTCTGTCTCCCAGGCTGTAGTGCAATGGCAAGATCTTGGCTCATTGTAACCGCCTCCCGAGTTCAAGTAATTCTCCTGACTCAGCCTCCCAAGTGGCTGGGATTACAGGCACCCGCCACCATGCCAATTTTTTTTTCTTTCTTTTTTCGTATTTTTAGTAGAGACGGTGTTTCGCCACATTGCCCAGCCTGGTCTCGAACTCCTGACCTCAAGTGATCCACCTGCGGCGGCCTCCCAAAGTGATGGGACTACAGACTTGAGCCCCCACACCCAGCTCGTTTTTATCTTTTATCTTACAGGTTTTTATCTTTTTTTTATCTTACAGGTGCGGCTTGAGGGAAACTTCTGGAGGGTGGGGTGGAATTGAAGCGGAGGCACAATTGTAACCTTTCTGCTCAATATGGGTGTTTTCTTTATGCATTAGTTTGTGTTTTTAAAGATATTACATTAAAAATTTGTTTATCTTGATTACTGAGTTTCTTTTGTGGTGCCCCTTTAAATTCTCTATCCACAGTCCTGAGCCTTGATAGAAGTTATGGCCTGGCCTCTGGGCATCAAGCAGCCAGCAAGTCCCTTAGTAGCTTTCTCTGAATTATTGAATTGTGAGTGATCTTTTCCTTTCCTGACTTCCTTAATATCCACAATTTCCTTGTAACCATCCTTCCAAAGCCACACCCACAAGGCACCTCCAAGACCTATCATAAGGCAGATGTTCAAAGACTATACTTCACAACACACCCCTTTCAGAATGTCTTCCAACACCCTTTGCCAGGAGAAGTAAAAAACAAGGTTTACATGTTGAGTATCAGCCTCTCCCATTGGGTGGGTGTTTAAGAAGGAAGATCAGCCGAGAACCCTATTCCAGCCCAGGTAAATGACCTTGCCAAAGATTTAATATCCACAAATGTAGAATGCTTGTAGCAGTACTCAGTGGGAACCAAAGTCAGGCATGGGGCTGGGCTTTAAGGAGCACAAACGAAAAGGAGGGACTAGAAAACTTCAGAAAGGTGTTGGCGGGGACAGGGGACAGTGAGGATGTGGGATACTGAGATAATCCAAATACCTGTGTGGAGACCTATGTGTACAAAGGCTGTAAAGAGAGACCCAGGCTGAAGGGGTATCTGTAATAAATCAAACATAATATAACAGCAGGTCACGTGATAAGGGGACCCTGGAAAAACAGAACAAGCAGCAAAAGGAGCAGTATCAAACTCCACAGAAATTCACAAACATCAAGACACTAAGAAAGCTGCATTCATTTAAATCAAGGTGACAGGCTGGGCATGGTAGCTCACGCCTGTAATCCTAGCACTTTGGGAGGCCAAGGCGGCCAGATTATTTGAGGTTCAAGACCAGCCTGGCTAACATGGTGAAAGCTTGTCTCTACTAAAAATACAAAAATTAGCTGGGAGTGGTGGTGGGTACCTATAATCCCAGCTACATGGGATTATAGGCAGGGCGTAGGGGCTCATGCCTGTAATTCCGGCAGTTTGGGAGGCTGAGGCAGGAGATTCTTTGAATCCAGGAGTTTGAGACCCACCTGGGCTACACAGCCTGCCTCTGTTTCTACAAAAAACACAAAAATTAGCCAGACATGTTGGTGCACACCTGTGTGGTCTCAGCTACCATACAAGGATGACAAATAAAAAGAATTACCTGGCTGGGTACTGTGACTCACACCTGTAATCCCAGCACTTTGAGAGGCTGAGGTGGCAGACTGCTTGAACCCAGGAGTCTGAGACTGGTTTGGGCAACATAGCAAGACCTTGTCTCTATTATTTAAAAAAATAAATAAAAAAGCAAAGAATTTCCTATGGCAAGTATTTTTTTTTAATTAGAAAGGCAGCCAACGGCCGGGCGCGGTGGCTCAAGCCTGTAATCCCAGCACTTTGGGAGGCCGAGACGGGCGGATCATGAGGTCAGGAGATCGAGACCATCCTGGCTGACACGGTGAAACCCCGTCTCTACTAAAAAATACAAAAAACTAGCCGGGCGAGGTGGCGGGCGCCTATAGTCCCAGATACTCGGGAGGCTGAGGCAGGAGAATGGCGTGAACCAGGGATGTGGAGCTTGCAGTGAGCCGAGATCTGGCCACTGCACTCCAGCCTGGGCGGCAGAGCGAGACTCCGTCTCAAAAAAAAAAAAAAAAAAAAAAAGAAAGGCAGCCAACTTCCATAAGAAGTCTGAAAATAAAAGCCATAAATCCCTTGTAGGGGCCAAGGGCTTTGGTCCTCTCAAGGTTGCTGAAAAATCAATTTGCAAAGGGAAGATTAATTGGAGAAAAGGTATACAAATTTATTTAATATGTATACACAAGTGCTTTCAGATTGAAGACCCAAAAATACAGGAAAAATGGTTCATTTTTATGCTTAGGATTGAAACCACCTTTGCACGAATTATAACAGTGAGAAAATTATGACAGTGGAAGACATCTGATATAACCAATGCCCATCTTGCGTTTTTTTGGTTTTTTTATTTTTCTTTTGATGTTGTTTTCTTTTTTTTTTTTTTTTTTTTTTTTTTTTTTGAGACGGAGTCTTGCTCTGTCACCCAGGCTGGAGTGCAGTGGCCAGATCTCAGCTCACTGCAAGCTCCGCCTCCCGGGTTTACGCCCTTCTCCTGCCTCAGCCTCCTGAGTAGCTGGGACTACAGGCGCCTGCCACCTCGCCCGGCTAGTTTTTTTGTATTTTTTAGTAGAGACGGGGTTTCACCGTGTTAGCCGGGATCGTCTCTCGATCTCCTGGCCTCGTGATCCGCCCGTCTCGGCCTCCCAAAGTGCTGGGATTACAGGCTTGAGCCACTGCGCCCGGCCTTGATGTTGTTTTCAAGATGATGTCTTGCAGATAGGATTGAGAAGCAGCAGGTTAGAATAAGTTGTCACAGAACTGATGGTGTGATGTGGCGGATACCCTTTTTCACAAGACGTATTAGGAGGATTTGGGGAAATGCTTATATGAGTGTAGCCTAATTTTAACTGGCCCAGCCCCATGAAGAAGCCCACCTTCATTTTCTTCAGTGAAATATAAAGGGAAAAAGAAAGATACAGAGACCAAATTTTTTGTTTATTAGAAGTCAGAACCTGGGCAACATGGCAAAACCCCATCTCTACAAAATATACCAAAAACAAACAAAAAAAAAATTAGCCAGGCATGGTGGCATATGCCTATAGTCCCAGCTACTCAGGAGGCTGAGGCAGGAGGATCAGCTGAGCCCGGGAGGTCGAAGCTCCAGTGAGCCATGATTGCACCAGCCTGGGTGACAGAGCAAGATCCTGTCTCAAAGGGAAAAAAAAAGAGAAGTCAGTATTCGTAGATTTATTATGGGAAAGCACAGTTGCAGTTCTGGGACGACCTCTAGAAATAGTCCATCTCCTCAAAATATACACAAAGTTTCAGAGGAGACCTCGACTCAACAAGGTAACAACAGAGGAAGTGCTTAGTAAGCTGCTCTGACAGGGTCCCCAAAGAACACTCATAAGGGCCGGGCGCAGTGGCTCACACCTGTAATCCCAGCACTTTGGAGGCCAGAGGCCGGTGTATCACCTGAGGTCAGGAGTTCGAGACCAGCCTGACCAACATGGAGAAACCCCGCCTCTATTAAAAATACAAAAATTAGCCCGCATGGGGGCGCACGCCTATAATCCCAGCTACTCAGGAGGCTGAGCCAGGAGAATTGCTTGAACCTGGGAGGAGGAGGTTGCAGTGAGCCGAGATCGCACCATTGCACTCCAGCCTGGGTGACAGAGTGAGACTCCGTCTCAAAAAAAAAAAAAAGAACACTCATAAGAGACAAATGGTGTGTGGCAACTTTGATAGACAACTTCGATAGAATTTTTCACATTAACAGTCTCAGAAGGCCGGGCCTGGTGGCTCATGCCTGTAATCCCAACACTTTGGGAGGCCAAGGCAGGCAGATTGCTTGAGCCCAGGAGTTCAAGACCAGCCTGGACAACATGGCAAAACCTTGTCTCTACAAAAATTACAAAAATTAGCCTGGCATGGTGGCATGCATTTGTAATCCTAGCTATTCGGGAGGCTGAGGCAGGGGGATAGCTTGAGCCCAGGAGGGGAAGGTTGCCACCATGAGCCGAGATCGCGCCACCGCGCTTCAGCCTGGACAACAGAGCCATACCTATTTTCAAAAAAAAAAAAAAAAAAAAAAAAAAAAAAAGGCCGGGCGCGGTGGCTCAAGCCTGTAATCCCAGCACTTTGGGAGGCCGAGGCGGGCGGATCACGAGGTCAGGAGATCGAGACCATCCTGGCTAACACGGTGAAACCCCGTCTCTACTAAAAAATACAAAAAACTAGCCGGGCGAGGTGGCGGGCGCCTGTAGTCCCAGCTACTCGGGAGGCTGAGGCAGGAGAAGGGCGTAAACCCGGGAGGCAGAGCTTGCAGTGAGCTGAGATCTGGCCACTGCACTCCAGCCTGGGCGACAGAGCGAGACTCCGTCTCAAAAAAAAAAAAAAAAAACGATCCCAGAAGCGATCACCAAATCTGAGTAAAGCTTTAGACCGTGTTTGACTTGGCTGCCCTCTAGTGGGCAGAAGCCTGAACGGAGGGTAAGGGGAGGAAAAGGTGGGCTCCTAAACTTTCCCCAGTGTTTCCATCTGGAGTGTAGATTCTGCACAATATTTCCAGGATGCTCTGAGTCCTGGCCTCTTTTTTTTTTTTTTTTTTTTTTTTTTTTGTGACTTGCAGTCTCACTCTGCCGCCTGGGCTGCAGTGCAGTGGCGCGATCTCGGCTCACTGCAACCTCCCCCTCCCGGGTTCAAAGGATTCTCCTGCCTCAGGTTTCTGAGCAGCGGAGATTACAGACGCACGCCACCACACCCGGCTAATTTTCTTTTGTATTTTTAGTAGAGATGGGGTTTCACCACGTTGGCCGGGCTGGTCTCGAACTCCTGAGTTCAAGTGATCTGCCTCAGCCTCCCAAAGTGCTGGGATTACAGGTGTGAGCCACTGCACCTGGCTGAGTCCGGGCCTCTATTTTAGAGGTTTATGTGCAAATGTTTATTTCCGGGCTCCGTTTGCAGCAGGGACTTAGGGTAAAGGATAGTTTAATCATAAAGAAAGAATCAGACAATCCCAGAAGTATGGGATGTTATACAAAACAACTGGCCTGGGCTATTCAAAAACTCAGTGTCAAGATAGCCACAAAAAAAGGGGAAGAGGCCGAGCACAGTGGCTCACGCTTGTAATACTACACCTTGAGAGGCCAAAGCAGACAGATTGCAGATGGAGAAAGGATCGCTTAAGGCCAAGAGTTCAAGAACAGCCTAGGAAACATATCAAGACTCTATTTCTACCCAAAAAAAAAAAATTAATTAATTAGCTGGGCATGGGGGCACCCACTTGTAGTCCCGGCTACTTGGTAGGCTCAGGTGGGAGGATCACTTAAGCCCAGGAGATCAAGGCTGCAGTGAGCCATGATTGTGCCTTTGCAGTCCAGACCAGGAGACAGCAAGACATTACCTCAAAAACAAAACCAAAGAAAAAAAACGCAAGATGGGGATTGGTTAGATCAGATCTCCTACACCATCATAATTTTCTCACTGTTATCATTTGTGCAAAGGTAGTTTCAAACCTAACCATAAAAATGAACCACTTTTTGCCAGGCATGTGCCACACGCCTGTAATCCCAGCACATCCAGCCTGGATGACAGAGCTAGACTCTGTCTCAAAATATATATATATTAATTGGGTTCAAATTCTCTCTCTCTCTCTTTCTCTCTCTCTCTCTCTCACACACACACACACACCCCTCTGCTGTAAAGATTTTAAGCAATGTGGAGCCCCTGATCCCAGCTGCCTTAATGGTTTAGTCTACAACATGGTTGCAATCATCCTCAAGTCATCCTGAAATACTGGCGGTGAATTACAAAGATGCTGCAGCCACAACAGACACAGTCTTGGGAGCAACAGAAAACCTGGACTACCTCTCAAATTTTTGTTTGTATCCCCTCACATTATCACCAAGTTTTTCTGCCTTCCTCTATTTGTAGTTTCTTATTTTAGTTCACTTCATTTTCCTGGAACCATTTTTATATCACTTCTGTCTAATAAATCATCATTTTACTTAGAGCAATTTCTATTCTTGGAAAATCAGAGGGCCTTTCAGCTTCTGCTGTAAGGTGATTCTTAGTCTGGAGAACAAGATTATATCTGCTTCTGTAGGATTACAGCAAATTACTATGATTTCTACTTCTTCCTGTGATAATATATGTTATTACCTAAGTCTGCAACTTCTTTTGTTAAATATTTGTGACTCTCCAGGCAGCCTGAAGGTGAGGACTCCAGCCTAGCCTGGGAGCTGCCTTAAAGGAGCCGCACACTTAGTGATTGCAGAGATGCTGGTAGGAAGCAGCAAGTAGTCTAGCTGTTGTGTTTTATTAATTTGGTGCTTGGACCAGGAAAATTAAAATGCAGTCTTGTGTTCTGTGGATGAGACCTTACTGCCTCAGAATAGCTACTTCTGATAGAGCAGCGAACAATAAGTCATTTAAGTCATTTGTTGATGGTCATGAATCATGGCATCGTGACAGGGACCACCACCAGCAAAATCAAAGCAAATTATTTTGTTTGTTCACATTAATCAGAACAAAGAGAAAGTAATTGGAGAGCCAGTATATAAGATGCATGTTTCAATATTACGAGACCCGTAAAAGAATGGTAATAAGCCAGGCACGGTGGTTCATGCCTGTAATCTCAGCACTCTGGGAGGCCAAAGGCAGGCGGATCACAAGGTCAAGAGTTCGAGACCAGCCTGAACAACATAATAAAACCCTGTCTCTACTAAAAATACAAAAATTAGCTGGACGTGGTGGCGCACACTTGTAATCCCAGCTACTCAGGAGGCTGAGGCAGGAGAATCACTGGAACCCGAGAGGCAGAGGTTGCAGTGAGCCGAGATCACACCACTGCTCTTCAGCTTGGGCGACAGGGTGAGACTTCGTCAAAAAACAAAACAAAACAAAACAAAAGAATGGTAATGAATATAGTAACTATCAAGAAAGTAAAATATTTAAAAACCATAATGAAAATGTAGGCTGGAGGCCCAGCACAGTGGCTCACGCCTATAATCCCAGCACTTTGGGAAGCCGAGGCAGGCGGATCATTTGAGCCCAGGAATTTGAGACCAGCCTGGGCAACATAAGGAGACCCTGGCTCTACAAAAAAATTAAAAATTAGCAGGGTGTGGTGGTGCACACCTGTAGTCCCAGGTACTCGGGAGGCTGAAGTGGGAGGATCACTTGAACTCAGAAGGTTGAGGCTGCGGTGAGCTGTGATTGTGCCACTGCACTCCAGTCTGGGTAACAGAATGAGATGAAAGAAAGAGAGAAAGAGAGAGAGAGAGAGAGAAGAAAAGGAAAGAGAAAGAGAAAATGTGAATGGGTGAATCTCATAAAAATAATGTTATGTGCAAAAAACCAGATACAAGAGTATACGTGAGAAAACATTTTAAATGGTTCATTTTTGAGGCATGATAAATCTAAGTACTGGCAGCCAGGCTGAAAATGTAACAAATCGCAGGGCTCATGCACCTAGAAGGTCACAATAAGGGAATAGAATGTAGAGGCAGGGTCAGCCCATAAAAGGGAAGAGAGTGGCCGGCGGCACGGTGGCTCACGCCTGTAATCCCAGCACTTTGGGAGGCCGAGGCAGGTGGATCATGAAGTCAAGAGATTGAGACCATCCTGGCCAACATAGTGAAACCTTATCTCTACTAAAAATACAAAAATTAGCTGAGCTTAGTGGCATGCGCCTGTAGTCACAGCTACTGGGGAGACTGAGGCAGGAGAATCGCTCAAACCCAGGAGGCAAAAGTTGCAGTGAGCCGAGATCACACCACTGCACTCCAGCCTGGCTACAGAGCGAGTCTCCATTTAAAAAAAAAAAAAAAAAAAAAGGAAGGAATTTTTATTATTGGGAAATCGAAACTTAAACGTGTAAGGGGATGGGGTATAACCTTATAAAGGGGATAGTGAAACCTAGGTGAAGTCCGGGAAGATTGTAACCCCATAGTACTTGACCAATTAGGAACCGGGGGAGGGACTTGCATGCTAGGAGATAAATTACCTGTTGTGACTGCTCTGGGTGTGCCTGCCTACTCGCCAGCTGATCTTGCAAGATCTTTATTAAAAGTCTCACTTCCACTGTTCTTCGTGCCTCCAAATCCATTCTTCGGGTTTGGACAGGTGAGTGTGTTTCTCACATACATAAAATTCATCATACAGACCAAACTAAACTACAGCATTAAGAATGCACCCTTAGGTGGTAAAATGAAAAGAAAAACAAGAAAGTGATTACCGTAAGTATCAGGGTAGTAGTTACTTCTGGGTAGAAAGAAAAGGATAGTGATAAGAAGAAGAGGAAGGGTTCTGGGATACTGGAAATATTCCATTTCTTGGCCTGTGTGGCAGTTAAATGGATGTTCACTTTGTGATAAATCATTCAGCTGTATATTTATGTTTTGTTTACTTTTCTGAATGTTATATTGCACAAATAAGATTTGAAAAACAAATGTCCAAGGTAGTCAATGCAAAGTTAAAGATAACAAGAAAAGACTATAATTATAAACCTTTAGTAGCTTTATAATCGATCCGTATGGGTGAAGATAGGCAAAGGAATGAATGAAAAAAAAATTAAAAATCCAGAAAAGACCATGAATCTAAAATATCTTGATATATAATAGAGGTGGCATATAATCTACTGGAGAACAAAGAGAAACACCCTAGGACAGAACCTTGAGAATGCCTATAAGAAGCGATCTTGTAAGCATTTCTCATAAACATCAAGCTGGTTGAAATGGCCATGGGCTGTTTCAGATGCGTTGGCGCTTCCCGGCCTCGAGGGGGCATCTGCAGAACTGCGGGCTCCGGGAAAGTACGCATGCGCACTGCTCCCAGGGTATGCGGTAGAATCTACGCTCTCGCGCCCGGTTACGCACACGGCATTTAGAGTGCGCACAGCGCTCACGCACGCGCATTGGGGCGTCCACCGGGCATCGCGCTGTCCCGTTATTCCAGTTTCTTTGGGAGGAGCCGAGTTGACCCCACGGTCTAAGATGTCCAAGCTGCCCGCAGACAGCAGCGTCCCGCAGACAAGCGCGGCGAATGGTGACAGAGATGTCCCGCAGGCGGAGGTAGGCCGCGGGAGGCGGGAGCCGGCCCCGGCACAGCCTGAGGAGGCCGGGGAAGGCGCGATGGCGGCGGCCAGGGGAGGCCAGATGCCGGCGGCCAGGGAAGGTCGGATGGCGGCGGCCAGGGGAGCCCCGGCGGCGGCAGCCAGGGGAGCCCCGGTGGCAGCGGCGGCGGTGGCCAGGGCAGCCGCGGCGGGTAGGGAAAGCCCGGCGGCGGCGGCAGCCAGGGAAGCCCGGATGGCTGAGGTCGCCCGCTTGCTGGGGGAGCCGGTGGACGAAGAGGGTCCCGAGGGCAGGCCCAGGTCCAGGCACGGGAACGGAGGCCTGGCTGCGTTGCCTTATCTCCGTCTCCGCCACCCACTTAGCGTTTTAGGAATCAATTACCAGCAGTTTCTCCGCCACTATCTGGAAAATTACCCGATTGCTCCCGGCAGAATACAAGAGCTTGAAGAACGCCGCAGGCGATTCGTGGAAGCCTGCAGAGCAAGGGAAGCAGCGTTTGATGCCGAATATCAGCGAAATCCTCACAGGGTGGACCTCGATATTTTAACCTTTACGATAGCTCTGACTGCATCTGAAGTTATCAACCCTCTGATAGAAGAACTTGGTTGTGATAAGTTTATCAATAGAGAATAGTTACGTGGTGACACTACTTCAAGAGAACCTCTGCATTCCAGTTATACCAATCCTGCAACTTGATTTTCAGAAGTCAAGAGTATATTGTGATAAGACAGTGCACAGGTGGAGGGGAAAAAAGGGGGGAGGGGGAAGCTTATCTTGAAAAAGCATCACAGAAGAAGTAGAAAAAAATGTCCAAAGCATTATAACTGTAACATTATTTGAGTTTGTGATTGATCTACATTTTTCCCCCTGCATTATGGAAAATGTCTCTCAACATTGCTTTATTACAAAGTAAAGGATGGTTTTATAAAACTGAGACTTGATGAAAAATCACCAATACTAGAGTCCATGAGGATGAAAGAAATTATCAGATAGTGCTGAACAGAATAAGACGTTAACGCTGAGTTATTGGGACTAGAAGGCTATGAAAAGAACTTGAAATTGTCGGAATATGTGCTCTCTTCATGTAATATTCAATAGAAGTTTCTAGTTTAAGATTGATTTTGTGTTTTCTTAGACATTTCAAGTGACAAGCAAAGTAAATGTACATATTATGTGATAAATCATGTTTACAAGAACATCAAATTTCTGGACTTTTTTCTTTCAATTTTTAATTTTTAAAGTTTTTTGGTATAAAAAAAATCCATTCACAAGCCAAAAAATATATAAAATATACAGTGAAAAGCCTTCCATTCTTGTTTTCCTCCATCCAGTACCAACCATGACCTCTAATAGCCACAATTTCCCTTCCGCCCTTCTAGTTTCCTTACATGTACACAGGCACATATAAATCTGGTTTACTTGTTTTATTTATGCACAGAAGTCAGCATATTATATTTACTGGTTTATACATTGCTTTCTCATTAAGAACGTATGTTGACCCTTCCAAACCACTGTATTTCCTCATTATTTTTTTTTTTTTTTTTTTTTTTTTTTGAGACGGAGTCTAGCTCTGTTGCCCAGGCTGGAGTGCAATGGCCGGATCTCAGCTCACTGCAAGCCCCGCCTCCCGGGTTCACGCCATTCTCCTGCCTCAGCCTCCCGAGTAGCTGGGACTACAGGCGCCGACAACCGCGCCCGGCTAATTTTTTTTTGTATTTTTTTAGTAGAGACGGGGTTTCACCGTGGTCTCGATCTCCTGACCTTGTGATCCGCCCGCCTCGGCCTCCCAAAGTGCTGGGATTACAGGCGTGAGCCACGGCGCCCGGCCTGATGTGTCTTACAATCAATAGCTACCTAGATTCCTTTTTACATGTAATATCTGTAGGCTGATTCCCCAGAAATGAGAATTCTGGGCCAAAGGTACTCCTTTGAGATTTTATGGATATTGCTATGCAACATTCTATATGTGTCCTGCTTTGCACTCCCACCAGTAGTTAATGATCACGGATGTTACAGCCTAGCCAACACACTAAACCATCAATTTCTGGCTTTTGCGAATCTGATAGTCGAAAAACTGGTATATCAGTTTTAATTTGCTTTTATTATGAGCAGACTTAAATACCTTTTTTTTTTTTTTGATACGGGAGTTTCGCTCTTATTGTCCAGGCTGGAGTGCAATGGTGTGATCTCGGCTCACTGCAACCTCCACCTCCCAGGCTCAAGGGATTCTCCTGCCTCAACCTCCCAAGAACTGGGATTACAGGCATGCACCAACACGCCTGGCTAATTTTTGTAGTTTTAGTAGAGATGGGGTTTCACCATGCTGGCCGGGCTGGTTTTGAACTCCTGACCTCAGGTGATCCACCCACCTCAGCCTCCCAGAGTGCTGGGATTATAGGGGTGAGCTACCACACCCGGCCAGTTAATTTTAAGAGTCATGGAAATTCCCTTTTCCGTAAACTCTCTGCTCATAGTCTTTTTTTTTTTTTTTTTTTTTTTTTTTTGAGACAAAATTAGCTCTCTCGCCCAGGCTGGAGTGCAGTGGTACCACCTCGGCTCACTGCAACTTCTGCCTCCCAGGTTCAAGCGATTCTTGTGCCTCGGCTTCCCAAGTAGCTGGGATTACAAGCACATGCCACTTCACTTGGCTCATTTTGTGTTTTTAGTGGAGACGGGGTTTCACCATGTTGACCAGGATGGTCTCCAACTCCTGACCTCAGATGATCCTCCCTCCTCAGCCTCCCAAAGTTCTGGGATTATAGGTGTGAGCCACCGCACCTTGTTCATATTCTTTATCCACTCCCCTCCCAGATAATTTTGTACTTTCTTTTTTTTTTTTTTTTTTTTTTTTTGAGACGGAGTCTCGCTCTGTCGCCCAGGCTGGAGTGCAGTGGCGCAATCTCGGCTCACTGCAAGCTCCGCCTCCCGGGTTCACGCCATTCTCTGGCCTCAGCCTCCCGAGTAGCTGGGACTACAGGCGCCCGCCACTGCACCCGGCTAATTTTTTCTATTTTTAGTAGAGACGGGGTTTCACCATGGTCTCGATCTCCTGACCTTGTGATCCGCCCGCCTCGGCCTTCCAAAGTGCTGGGATTACAGGCGTGAGCCACCGCGCCCGGCCAATTTTGTACTTTCTTCGTTGAATCCAGTAGCTATTTATGACACTCATGTTAGTGATATGAGGTATGATAATAGCTTGGGATATGAGTTACTAATATCTTTTCACAATTTGATCATTAGGTTTTGGCTTTTTGGAAAGCCTTTGGCCATGGTAATTTTTGTTGCCTATTTTCCTTTAAATTTGCAGGAGGCAGGAGGCTGGGCACAGTGACTCGCACCGGTAATCCCAGCACTTTGGGAGGCTGAGGCAGGCAGACCACTTGAGCTCAGGAGTTCAAGACCAGCCTGGGCAACATGGTGAAACCCTGTCTCTATGAAAAATATGAAAAATTAGCCTGGTGTAGTGGCACACGCCTCTAATCCCATCTACTCTGGGGGCTGAGGTGGAAGGATCACTTGAGCCCAGCAGGCTCCAGCATAGGTGACAAAGTGAGATCCTGTCTCAAAAAATAAAAAATAAATAATCCTGCAGTATTTTGAATCCTAAGGTACTCTTGGTGTGTGTGTGTGTGTGTGTGTGTGTGTGTGTGTGTGTGTGTGTGTGTGTGTGTGGTTTCATTGTTCATATTTGAATCTTTGAACCATTTGAAATTTATTCTCAGGTACAATATAAGGATCAAATTTTTTTCAATATATTTTCCATTTTTACTGTGCATACACATATATACAATGTATTTTAAAAATGAGCTCTACAATATGTGGTTTTATCACTTGGTTTACAACTACATTGTGAACATTTTCTCTTCAACAGTTAAAATAATTGTATAGCTTGGAGGAAACATAATTTTTTTTTTTTTTTTTTTTTTTTTTTTTTTTTTTGAGACGGAGTCTCGCTCTGTCGCCCAGGCTGGAGTGCAGTGGCCAGATCTCAGCTCACTGCAAGCTCCGCCTCCCGGGTTCACGCCATTCTCCTGCCTCAGCCTCCCGAGTAGCTGGGACCACAGGCGCCGCCACCTCGCCCGGCTAATTTTTTGTATTTTTAGTAGAGACGGGGTTTCGCTGTGTTAGCCAGGATGGTCTCGATCTCCTGACCTTGTGATCCGCCCGTCTCGGCCTCCCAAAGTGCTGGGATTACAGGCTTGAGCCACCGCGCCCAGCCGGAGGAAACATAATTTATTAAGCAATCTTGTTGGGGACATTGAGGTATAATTTTTTTCTGAGAAGACTTCATTCTTTTTACAGTGCCTTTGGGGGAAAAAAGGGGGTCCTTGTCTTATGTATCTTTCTATAGATGATGGAAACTTGTCCTTCCATTTAGCCTTTTAACTTGCTTCTCTACACCCACCTAATCACCAATCAAATAACCTATTTTATGTTTTCCAACCGCTCTCTCCCATTTGCTTCCTCTTTCTTACCCAGTCTCCCTGCATACATGCAGACGGACTTCCATTCCTTCAGCTGAGATTGCGCCACTGCACTCCAGCCTGGGTGACAGAACAAGACTCCATCTCAAAAAAAGAAAAAAAAGAAACACTGGACTTGGGCACAATGGAGATATGGCTGACTTTTGTTGTTGTTGTTGTCATTGTTGTTGAGACGGAGTTTCACTCTTGTTTCCCAGGCTGCAGTGCAGTGGCGCAATCTCAGCTCACCGCAACCTCCGCCTCCCGGGTTTGAGCGATTCTCCTGCCTCAACCTTCCGAGTAGCTGGGATTACAGGCATGCGCCACCATGCCTGGCTAATTTTGTATTTTTAGTAGAGACAGGGTTTCTCCATATTGGTCAGGCTGGTCTCGAACTCCCAACTTCAGGTGATCCACCCGCGTTGGCCTCCCAAAGTGCCGGGATTACAGGCATGAGCCACCATTCCCGACCATATGGCTGACTTTCTTTTGAAAAAAGTAGTTTTTTGGGAGAGGGCAGGGCAAAGAGGTAAGAAGTAGTTGGTACTATAAGGAAACGTTAGAGACCATTTTGGAAATGTATTCATTATTTTAAGGCAACTAACAAATGATCATCCTTCAGTTAGGACATTGTAGCAGCAGCTTTTACTGGTCATGAAATTTGCATGATATCTAAAATTGTATTCCTGGAAATAGGTCAATGTCGATTAATAGTAACTTTGTATAGAAAGGCAGATGCCAGCAAGCATTAAAGTGGTACATGCAGACGGTGGTAGTTCTGGAGTCCTGGAAGCCATGAGATGCTCATCCATCACGAGGCCATCACAGCCAGGTAAAATGCCTGAGGAAAGCAGCAGAGCTGGCCCTGCCAACATTTACACAGGGAACGCTTCTTGGGCAGCCAGGTGTCATGGAGCACAGACCCACAGTTCTCTTTGCACACATCGTGCTCACAGTTCCATCCATAGAAGGACGGGGGGCAGCCACAAAAGGATCCCAGCATGCAGGTTCCCCTATTCAGGCAGCAGGTTCTGCTTAGCTCCTTACTGTCCCATATCCCCATGGGCGGCACACACTGGGAAGACCAAGGCTGAATTGCAGGCTTCTCCTGGGGCCAAATGCTGTCATTTCTGAAGGCCAGGTCTCCCTGAGATGGACGCGCAAGTTCCTGATGGCCCAACCTGGCAATTAATGCCAGTTCAAAGGCTACAAAATGCCCATGATCCAAATCCCACTGGAAGAGAAGCAAGCCATCTTCCTGCAGTCCACAGCTCTGTCATTGTCCCCTTGAACATCCAGGCAGGCCAGAAGATGGGAGACAGCAGCAAGGATCCTATATATATATATATATATTTTTTTTTTTTTTTTTTTTTTTTTTTTGAGACGGAGTCTCGCTCTGTCGCCCAGCCCAGGCTGGAGTGCAGTGGCGCGATCTCGGCTCACTGCAAGCTCCACCTCCCGGGTTCACGCCATTCTCCTGCCTCAGCCTCCCGAGTAGCTGGGACTACAGGCGCCCACAACCGCGCCCGGCTAATTTTTTGTATTTTTAGTAGAGACGGGGTTTCACCGTGGTCTCGATCTCCTGACCTTGTGATCCGCCCGCCTCGGCCTCCCAAAGTGCTGGGATTACAGGCGTGAGCCACCGCGCCCGGCCCCAACTATTTTCTTGTATTTTTAGTAGAGAGGGTTTCACTATGTTGTCCAGGTTGGTCTCAAACTCCTGACCTCAGGCGATCCACCTGCTTCAGCCTCCCAAAGTGCTGGGCACCATGCCCAGCCCCACTAATTGTTTTAAGATGCCTTTTTGTACAAAAACTGTGTTCTAGATTTTCTAACTAGTTCTAAATCTGGTAATGCTAAAGCCTTTTATTATACTTCTTTTTCAGAGTGCTTCTGGGTGTTTTATTCATTATGTAACTACATCAACCTCAAAGTCAGCTCACCTCATTTCTTTTCTTTTTCTTTTCTTTCTTTTTTTTTTTTTTTTTTTTTTTTTGAGACAGAGTCTTGCTCTGTCACCAGGCTGGAGTACAGTGGTGCGATCTCGGCTCACTGCAACCTCCACCTCCCAGGTATCAAGTGATTCTCCTGCCTTGGCCTTCCAAGTAGCAGGGACTATAGGCGTGCACCACCATGCCCAGGTAATTTTTGTATTTTTAGTAGAAATGGGGTTTTGCCATGTTGGCCAGGCTGGTTTCAAACTCCTGACCTCAAGTGATCCGCCACCTTTGGCTTCCCAAATTGCTGGGATTACAGGTGTGAGCCACCACACCCAGCCATTCTACATCCTTACAAGTTTTGTTTTTTTTCCAGATGTAGTCTTGCTCTGTCAAGGTGACATCTTATAGAGGTTAAACATCCAAAGTTTTGGGATTTGTGAGGGGCAGCACATAAGAATCTAGAGTTCTTGGACCAACGCACATCCTTAGAATAGCTAAATACACATTCCAACTGAATTTGAATTAAATACACATTGAAACTGAATTCAGTTTCTTTATGCAAACCTAAACATATGACCTCATATCTGAGATCCAGACTCAACTGCTTCTGGAGAAATGGCCACCTGCACATGCTGAATGTGGGAAGACCTTCCAATAAATGGGCATTGGACACCAGCTCTGAAGTGAATACAACTAGGATGGTGGGTAAGGTTCTGTTTTCTTCAGGGATTGGACAGAACACACAAAAAAGGAAAGAGGGAGGTGGTTCTCTGTCAGCTAAATACAATGACTAGATACTCCCACCTCCTCCTGTCACCAAGATCTACCCATACATATTGTTTTCTGCAAGGAAAGCAAAAAAATACCTCCATTTCTCATGCAATGGATGGGTCACGGGTTTGCTCCAAAAGGAGCAAACACCAGATGAAAATCATTGATCCTCAAAGTAAAAATAGCCTTTGTGCTATAATAAGAAAGATACAGTGTTTGGTCTTTCTCTCTGGTTCCTGGCACAGAACTCCTAAAACCCTTAGAATCAACGAGTGATAGTGTGTTAGGAACATCTTTTGCTCTAATGAGGTGACACTTGGTGGCCCTTAGATAGTTTTGCAGTGGAGGCTAGTCACTAGAAAGACCAAGGCTTCACTGGAAGCTTGGAACTCTCAGCCCCATCCCCAACCTCCTGGTGGGGAGAGGAGCAAGGGACTGGAGATTGAGTCAATTACCATTGGTAAGTGATTTATCAATGATGCCTATGTAAGTAAACCTCCATAAAGTCCCAAACAGCAGGATTTTGAGAGTTTCCAGATTGAACACATCAAGGTGCTGGGAGAACCCTACCAAGAGAGGGCATGGAAGCTCTACGTGACGCCCACACCCACCCTTTACCCTGTACATCTCTTCTACATGGCTCTCTCTGAGTTGTATCCTTTATAATAAACTAGTACTGGCTGGGCGCAGTGGCTCACACCTGTAATCCCAGCACTTTGGGAGGCCAAGAAGGGTGGATCACTTGAGGACAGGAGTTCAAGACCAGCCTAGCCAGCATAGCAAAACCCCGTCTCTACTAAAAAATACACAAATTAGCCTGGCATGGTGGTAACACACCTGTAATCCCAGCTACTCAGGTGACTGAGGCACAAGAATCACTTGAATGCAGGAGGTGGAGGTTGCATTGAGCCGAGATGGAACCACTGCACTCAAGCCTGGGTAGACAGAGTGAGACTCTGTCTCGAAATAAATAAGCTAGTACTAGTAAATACAGCACTTTGCTAAGTTATGTGAGTTCTAGCAAATTATCAAACCTGAGGTGGTGGGTCATAGGAACTCCTGAATTTGTACTTGGCTGGGTAGAAGTGTGGGTAGCCTACATACTCCATTTGTGACTGGCATCTGAAGTGGGCATAGTCTTATGGGACCTGTGGGGTCTGCACTAACAGCAAATAGTTGGTATCAGAATGGAACTGTGGGACACTCAGTTTGTTTTGGAGAATTGTTATGGAAAATCCCACACATATTTGGTGTCAGAAGTGTTGTCAGGAGAAAATCTCTCTCAGCCTTCAAATAAAGAATGCTATCTCTTTAAAAAAATTTTTTGTTCGTTTGGTTGTTTGTTTGTTTCTTTGTTTGTTTGTTTGAGACAGTATGTCACCTCTGTCACCCAGGCTGGAGTGCAGTGGTATAATCATGGCTCACTGCAGCCTCAACCTCCCAGGCTCAGGTGATTCTCCCACCTCAGCCTCCTGAGTAGCAGGGACTACGGGCACCTACAACCATGCCTGGCTAATTTTTGTATTTTTTGTAGAGATGGGTTTTCACCATGTCGCCCAGGCTAATCTTGAACTCTTGGCCTCAAGCAATCCACCCGTCTCAGCTTCCCAAAGTGCTAGGATTACAGACTGAGCCACCACGCCTGGCTTAAAATGGTAAATTTTTTTTTTTTTTTTTTTTTTTTTTTTTTTGAGACAGAGTCTCGCTCTGTCACCTGGGCTGGAGTACAGTGGCTCGATCTCGGCTCACTGCAAGTTCCACCTCCCGGGTTCAGGCCATTCTCCTGCCTCAGCCTCCCAAGTAGCTGGGACTACAGGCGCCCGCCACCACGCCCGGCTAATTTTTTGTATTTTAAGTAGAGACGGGGTTTCACCATGTTAGCCAGGATGGTCTCAATCTCCTGACCTTGTGATCCACCTGCCTCGGCCTCCCAAAGTGCTGGGATTACAGGCGTGAGCCACCGCGCCCGGCCTAAAATGGTAAATTTTTATAATTCCCTGCCCTGTGGAATTCAGGTTCCATTCAAATAGAGGAAATAGGCATAATAAATTATTTTGTATTATAAATATAGAATATATTTTATATGTTATTGTACACAATACATGTTATTTATGTCATATATTATTACAAGTTATATGTATTCCAGGCAAACTAAACAGTCACTGTTTAAGGCAGGAGTTCTCTGAGGTATTTGAGAAGTAGTGAGGAAGTCACCTTGATTTGGAGCAGAGCAAGCAAGGGGAAAGGAATGGGGATGAAGTCAGAGAAGTAGCAAGTTGGCCTGAACTGGTATTGGAATTATAGACCATTGTTGGGATTTTGGCTTTTATTCTGAGGGAAGTGAAGTTACTGGAGGTTTTGAGTTGAAGAGTGAGCTGTCTGACTTGCATTTTAAAATAATCATTGTGGGCTGGGTGCAGTGATTCACGCCTGTAATCCCAGCACTTTGAGAGGCTGAGGTGGGTGGTTTACTTGAGGTCAGGAGTTCGAGACCAGCCTGGTCAACATGGCAAAATGCTGTCTCTACTAAAAATACAAAAATTAGCCGGCATAGTGGCGGGCACCTGTAATCCCAGCTACTCAGGAGGCTGAGGCAGGAGAATCACTTGAACCCGGGAGGCAGAGGTTGCAGTGAGCCGAGATCACGTCACTGCACTCCAGCCTGGGCAATAGAGCGAGACTCCATCTCAGAAAAATAATAATAACCATTCTGGATATTTTATTAAAAATAGATTGTAGGGGGCAAAGTAGAAGCAGAGAGACCAGCAGGAGGCTATTGTAATAATCTGGGGAAGAGATGGTGGTGGTTCAGCAGGATGGGTGCAGAGGAAGTGTAAACAGTGAACAACAGATTCTCATTATGTTGAGAAAGCTGACCCAACAAAATTTGCTGACAGATTGAATGTCATATTTGAGAATGTTGCCAGGCGTGGTGGCTCATGCCTGTAATCCCAGCACTTTGGGAGGCCAAGGCAGGTGGATCATGAGGTCAGGAGTTCGAGACCAGCCTGGCCAACACGGCGAAACTCCATCTCTACTAAAGATACAAAAAATTAGCCAGGCGTGGTGGTGTGTGCCAGTAGTCCAAGCCACTTGGGAGGCTGAGGCAGGGGAATCACTTGAACCCAGGAGGCAGACATTGCAGTGAGCCGAGATGGTGCCATTGCACTCCAGCCTGGGTGACAGGGTGAGGATCCACGCACACACACACACACACACACACACAAAAAGAGAGAACAAATGACTCCAAGATTTTTTCATTTGGAACAACTAGAAGGATTGAGTTGCCTTCAGTTGAGATGGAGAAGCTGTGGTCAGAATTTATTTGGGACTAATTATCAAAAATTGTGTTTTGGCGGCCAGGCGTGGTGGTTCACGCCTGTAATCCCAGCACTTTATTTTGGTTTTTGGTTTTGTTTTGTTTTGTTTTGAGATGGAGTCTCACTCTGTCGCCAGGCTGGACTGCAGTGGCATGATCTCAGCTCACTGCAATCTCCGCCTCCTGGGTTCAAGCGATTTTTGTGCCTCAGCCTCCCAAGTAGCTGAAACTACAGGCGTGCACCACCACACTCAGCTAATTTTGTATTTTTAGTAGAGATGGGGTTTCATCATGTTGGCCAGGATGGTCTCAATCTCCTGACCTCATGATCCACCCTCCTCTGCCTCCCAAAGTGCTGAGATCACAGGCATGACCACCGCGCCTGGCCTCCAGCACTTTGGGAGGCCGAGGCAGGGCAAATCACTTGAGGCCAGGAGTTTTGAGACCATCCTGGCCAACATGGCGAAATCCTGTCTCTACTAAAAATACAAAAATTAGCTGGGCGCGGTGGTGGGCACCTGTAATCCCAGCTCCTCAGGAGGCTGAGGCAGGAGAATCGCTTGAGCCCAGGAAGTGTAAGCTGCAGTGACCCAGGAGGTGGAGGTTGCAGTGAGCCTAGATCGTGCCCACTGCACTCCAACCTGGGTGACAGAGTGAGACTCTGTCTCAAAAAAATAAAAATAAAATAAGGTAGTTGGAGATTCAGCATTAAAACTTACTTTAAGAATTTTTACTTGATTTTTCTATTTTTCCAGAGAGTTTCTCTGGCCTCTTTGACTTGCAGGTAATGAGCAGTGTATTATTATAGCCATTCAAATTGGAAGCTATGCTGAATTCTGGAGACTTTACGGCTAGCTCATAATTACCAATTCCCTCCAGTGATCAAGCTATCTGCCTAATTTAAAGTTACCTTCCAAAGAAGTCCTTTCTTTTGTCTTCTGTGGAATATCACAAATGTGCCTTTTGAAGCATATATGTCACATGTGGGAGAACTCACTCCATCTCTCCAAGAGAATTGTAGAAACAAAGCAAGGTACGCATGAGTCAGAATGATTTCCAACCCAGTCAGCTCCCAGACACGACCTGTGATAGGTCAGAATTGTTAGATGGATCCTCCTGAAGTTCAATTGCCAGCAACTCTCATATTTGGATTCCAGTTAAATTCAAAGAATTTTTTTTTTTTCGAGTCAGGGTCTCGCTGTGTCACACAGGGCTGGAGTGCAGTGATGCAATCATAGCTCACTGCACAGTCGACCTCCCAAGCTCAAGTCATCTTCCCACCTCAGCCTCCTGAACAGCTGTGACTACAGGTGCACATGCCACCATGCCTGCCTGATATGTTTTTGTAGGGACAGGGGTCTCACTATGTTGCCCAGGCTGGTCTCAAACTCATGGGCTCAAGCGATCCTCCCACCTTTGCCTCCCAACGTGCTGGGATTACAGGCATGAGCCACTACACCCAGCCACAGCTGACTGATTTTAAATGGAACACAGACTTTCACATTTTGGGTTATCATCAGGATCAGAGCTAGCCACACAGAAAGACTAACCACATCATTAGAGAGTTGGGGCTTGGAGCCATGTGATATCAGGTAGGAGGCTGGAGATTGACTTCAACAAAATGGGCAATGGTTTAATCAAGCATGCCTATGTAGTAAAACCCCAATAAAAATTCTCAACACCAAAGCCTGGGTAAGAGTCCTATGTCAGCACTACCCCCGCACTTATTGCCACACATGGACGACAAAGGGTAACACATCCCTAGGAACACAGGAACTTCACAGTTGAAACCCTCCCCATCCCAGATTGTGCCTTATACATCTCTTCTAATCTGTGTCCTTTGCCTGTAATACGCATGACTGAGTATAACATTTCAATGAGCTCTGGGAATTATCAGGCCTAAAGGTGGTTTTGGGAAACCCCCAAACTTGCAGTGTCAAAATATTACTTACAGGCCAGGCCACGTGGCTTAGGCCTGTAATCCCAGCACTTTGGGAGGCCAAGGCAGGATGATCACTTGAGACCAGAAGTTCGAGACCAGCCTGGGCAACAAAGTGAGCTCCAATTTCTACAAAAAATAAAAAATTAGCTGGGTGTGGTGGTGCCAGCTACTCCAGAGGCTGAAGCAGGAGGATGGCTTGAAGCTGGGAGGTCAAAGCAGCAGTAACCGAGATCGCATCACTGCACTCCAGCCTAGGTGACAGGGCGAGACCCAGTCTGGAAAAAAAAAAAAAGACAGGAGCTGGAAAATGACCTTATAAGGAACTTTACATTAATATTGAAGTGGTTGTAATTTAAAATACCGCACAGTCCGCAGGTCCTCAGGCGCTCAGAGGACCAGAGGCGGCTACAGACGTAATGGCTACTCAGGACCGCTAGGGAACGCTCGAGGAGCGTGCACCGTGCTTACGCATGCGCACACTGTCGCACGCGCAGCGTTTACGCACACACCGAGACTCGCGCATGCGCATATCCTGCATACAGCAGCGCCATACCGTTATTTCCGTCTCCGTAGAAACACTCGGACTATGGCGGAGTCGACTGGACTGTTGGAGATGTCTGAGCTCCCCGGAGACAGCAGTGTCCCACAGGTGGGCCCAGCGAGTGGCGTCAGCGACATACTGCAGGGGGCAGTCGGCGGCGGGGTTCGGGTGCAGGAGTCCCGGGAAGGCCTAGTGGCCGAAGCTACGCGGTCCATGGCGCGGGTGCCGAGCCCTGTGCCCGAGCCCATCCCCAGCAGCGTCCCGGGCCTGGCGTCCGCGCCAGACCCCCATCAGCAGCTCGCTTTCTTAGAAATTAACCGGCAGCTCTTGTTCCGCGAGTATCTGGATGGTAGCTCCATGATTCCGGTCAGATTACTACGGGATTTCGAGGAACGCCGCAGGCTGTTCGTGGAAGGCTGCAGGGCGAGGGAAGCAGCCTTTGACGCGGATCCACCGCAGATGGACTTCGCTGCTGTCGCGTTTACTGTAGCGCTGACTGCCTCCGAGGCCCTCAGTCCTCTGGCCGACTGAGTCGGCTGTGATGATGGGACTGGTGGCAAAGAATAGCCAAGTGACCCTTTTCGGATCAAAAGAACAGGCAGGCTGTGCCAGTTTAGTTAACTCTGTCGTTAGGGGGAATGCAAACTGGAAGGGAATACGGCAATGTGCAATTGAAGGAGGAAGCACACTGCGAAATGGAAACAGACAAGACTGTTGAATCTGGGAGTCTCGCATCCCTAGGCTGGTCCCGAACGCTTGGACCTGAGCGATCCTGCCGCTTCGGCCTTGCACAGTGCTGGGATTACTTTACAGGCTTGAGCCACCGCGCCCGGCCGAATCTTGTGTTCAAACAGGTCCCAAGATACTTCTGACTTAGCACTTTTTTAGCAATGCATTTTCCTGCATTTGTGGAGAATCCTTCAAGACTTTCACCATAAAGGATGGTTTTGCAAAGATCTGAGAAAAAAAATGCCAATAATAGAACCCATAGAAATGAACCAAAGTGATGAAAGGAAACAAAGAAATAGAGTTGTCAGGAATCCAGGTGTACCTGAGTTACTAGGACTGGAAGGCTATTGAGAGGACTTTGAAATTTCACAATTTGTGGTCATGTCAACAAATCCTAGAGTAAGATTCATATTTGTGTATTCTGAGGTACTTTAGATGAACGGTAAATATTCAGTAGAAAAACCCACGTATTTATTATATGATCCATGTTTTCAAGTCTGTGAAATTGGGTAGGTGTGGAATAAACTTTTTTTTTTAATTTTAAGCTTTTTATTCTAGAATATGTATTCTATTCACAAGACTCAACAACAACAAAAAAAGTATCGGCCGGGCGCAGTGGCTCACGCCTGTAATCCCAGCACTTTGGGAGGCCAAGGCTGGTGAATCACCCGAGGTCAGGAATTCAAGACCAGTCTGGCCCATATGGTGAAACCCATCTCTACTAAAAATAAGAAATTAGCCGGGTGTGGTGGCACGCGCCTGTAGTCCCAGCTACTTGGGAGGCTGAGACAGGAGAATCACTTGAACCTGGGAGGCAGAGGTTGCAGTGAGCTGAGTTCACGCCACTGCACTCCAGCCTGGTCAACAGAGTGGGACTCCGTCTCAAAAAAAAAAGAAAAAAAGTATCAAAAGATGCTGTGAGAACTCTCTCTTGTTGCTGTCCTCTGTCAAACTCAGAACTATTCCATGCAGGTGTCATTGCTTATGGCTTGGGGTTTTGTTGTTGTTGTTTTCTTGGTTTTGCTTGTTTTTTGCTTTTTCACTGTATGCCTTTCAAGTTTTCTAATGCATATGCAAATAAACATCAATCTAAATATTGTGCATTTTCCCTTTTAAAATCAAGGCAGTTAATTTGCATCACGTGGTATACATTTTAAAAAATATAAAATCAAGGTAGCATATTATATACCTCTATCAGCATCTTGAGTTTTTTCAGTTGTATATGGAGAGATTTATATATCAGGGTTTTTTTTTCTTTTTTTTTAATATATAGAAAGAGATGGGGCCTCATTATGTTGTCTAGGCTTGTCTCCAACTCCTAGCTTCAACTGTTCCTCCCGCCTCAGTTTCCCAAAGTGCTAAGTGCTGGGCATGAGCTACTCCACTGGGCTTTTTTTTTTTTTACAGCTACAATGTAAGGCTGTATCTTAGTATAATGAACTAGACATCTTTTGGACATCTGGGTTGTTTGCAGAATGTTTTAATATTTTCTATGCATTTATGCATGTTTACTCATTTTCCATAGTACATTTTTTTTTCCCCCCGAGATGGAGTCTCACTCTGTCATCCAGGCTGGAGTGCAGTGGTGCAATCTCGGCTTACTGCAATCTCTGCCTCCTGGGTTCAAGCGATTCTCCTGCCTCAGCCTCTGGAGTACCCGGGACTACAGGCACATGCCACCACACCCGGCTAACTTTTTGCATTTTTAGTAAAGACAGGGTTTCACCGTGTTAGCCAGGATGGTCTTGATCTCCTGACCTCGTGATCTGCCCGCTTCAGCCTCCCAAAGTGTTGGGATTAAAGGCGTGACCCACCGCGCCCAGCCACTGTTTGTTTTTTTGCTTGTTTTTGTTTTTTCTGAGAGTCTCACTCTGTTGCCCAGAATGGAGTGCAGTGGCACCATCTTGGCTCACTGCAGCCTCGACCTCCTGGGCTCGAGCAATCCTTCAGCCTCAGTTTCCTGAGTAGCTGGGACTACAGGCCCATGCCACCATGCTGGGCTAAGTTTTGTATTTTTTGTAGAGACGGTCTCCCTATGTTGCCCAGGCTGGGGTCTTGAACTCCTGGCCTCAAGCCATCCTCCCGCCTCTGCCTCTCTAAGTGCTGGGATTACAGGTGTGAGCCACAATGTCCCGCTCCTTTTCATGGCTAACTCATGTTCCTCAAAACGTTATCTTTGGGAACTACTTGGGAAATGGTTTAGCATCTTAGTTGACTTCTGTTTAATGTTAACATGTACTTGGGAACATTCCTAACCAGACATTAATTTAGATGAAATTTTGGACTTGTCAGATGGCGGGAATTCAAGTCCCAAATTTGTGAGTGCAGGCTTATTAACAGAAGGCTTTCTCTATTTTTTTTTTTTTTTTTTTAAGGCGGAGTCTCCCTCTGTCGCTCAGGCTGGAGTGCAGTGGGGCGATCTGGGCTCACTGCAAGCTCCGCCTCCCGGGTTCACGCCATTCTCCTGCCTCAGCCTCCCGAGTAGCTGGAACTACAGGCGCCCACCACCACGCCCAGCTAATTTTTTTGTATTTTTAGTAGAGATGGGGTTTCACCGTGTTAGCCAGGATGGTCTCGATCTCCTGACCTCGCGATCCACCCACCTCGGCCTCCCAAAGTGCTGGGATTACAGGCTTGAGCCACCGCGCACGGCCCAGAAGGCTTTCTTTCAATCATTTGCTCACTAACAAGGTGAAGACAGCTAATCACCCCAACCTCCTACCTCTGTGAGGGGCATTTTGTCCCAACCTACCCACTGGAGGGTACTGCCTCCTGGGGTTCCCGGCATCCACGTGGTCTCCACTCTGGCATCTCATCCTGCTTGGGCCTTGGGTTCTGTCTTTTCCCTTCACATTTTGAGTCATGCAGGTTCTCGTCATCAAAATTAGCAGATTTCCTCACAGCAAGTACCAACTCCAACACCAAACACCTCTGGATTTATATTTCTGTAAGATTTCTGGACTCCAGGAGTTCCCTTACCTTCCCACCAGCTCAATTTTGCATTAAAAATACTTTTAAAATATTTTAGGCCGGGCGCGGTGGCTCACGCCTGTAATCCCAGCACTTTGGGAGGCCAAGGTGGGCGGATCACGAGGTCAGGAGTTGGAGACCAGCCTGGCCAACATGGTGAAACCCCGTCTCTACTAAAGATACAAAAAATTAGCCCCGGCCGGGCGCGGTGGCTCAAGCCTGTAATCCCAGCACTTTGGGAGGCCGAGATGGGCGGATCACGAGGTCAGGAGATAGAGACCATGCTGGCTAACACGGTGAAACCCCGTCTCTACTAAAAAATACAAAAAATTAGCCGGGCGAGGTGGCGGGCGCCTATAGTCCCAGCTACTCAGGAGGCTGAGGCAGGAGAATGGCGTGAACCCAGGAGGTGGAGCTTGCAGTGAGCTGAGATCCGGCCACTGCACTCCAGCCTGGGCGACAGAGCGAGACTCCGTCTCAAAAAAAAAAAAAAAAAAAAAAAAAATTAGCCCGGTGTGGTGGCGCACACCTATAATCCCAGCTACTCAGGAGGCTGAGGCAGGAAGAATCACTTGAACCCGGGAGGCGGAGATTGCAGTGAGCCGAGATCACGCCATTGCACTCTAGCCTGGGCGACAGGGCGAGACTCTGTCTCAAAAAAATAAAAAATAAAAATATTTTATCAGGTATGTTAGGCGTTCTGAACCAGGATGGTGTCACCAAGTTCATAAAAGTGTGATTAAAGCAAATCCCTGGCTGGGCATGGTGGCTCACGTCTGTAATCCCAGCACTTCGGAAGGCCGAGGCAGGTGAATTGCTTGAGCCCAGGAGTTCAAGACCAGCCTGGGCAGCATGAGGAGACCCCCGTCTCTACTAAAAATACAAAAATCATTAGCCTGCTGGGCGCAGTGGCTCACACCTGAAACCCCAGCACTTTGGGAGGCCGAGGCAGGCAGATCCCAAGGTCAGGAGTTCGAGACCAGCCTGACCAACATGGCGAAACCCCTTCTCTATTAAGAATACAAAAATAGGCCGGGCGCGGTGGCTCAAGCCTGTAATCCCAGCACTTTGGGAGGCCGAGACGGGCGGATCACGAGGTCAGGAGATCGAGACCATCCTGGCTAACACGGTGAAAACTCCGTCTCTACTAAAAATACAAAAAACTAGCCGGGCGAGGTGGCGGGCGCCTGTAGTCCCAGCTACTCCGGAGGCTGAGGCAGGAGAATGGCGTAAACCCGGGAGGCGGAGCTTGCAGTGAGCTGAGATCTGGCCACTGCACTCCAGCCCGGGCTACAGAGCAAGACTCCGTCTCAAAAAATTAAAAAAAAAAAAAAAAAAAAAAGAATACAAAAATAGCTGGGCATAGTGGCGCGCGCCTATAATCCCAGCTACTCAGGAGGAGGCTGAGGCAGGAGAATGGCTTGAACTCGGGAGGCAGAGGTTACAGTGATCTGAGATCACACCACTGCACTCCAGCCTGGGGGACAGAGTGAGACTCTGTCTCAAAAAACAAAATCATTAGCCTGGCATTGTTGCACATGCCCGTAACCCCAGCTACTTGGGAGGCTGACGTGGGAGCATCACTTGAGCCCAGGAGTTCAAGGCTGCAGTGAACCGAGATTGTGCCACTACAATCCAGCCTGGGTGACAGAGCGAGACTCTGTCTCAAAACAAAACAAAACAAAAAAGCAATTCCCTAACTGTAGGGGGTGGAAAGTATCTTTCACATAGGAAATATCCTCTCATGTTTTATACCACTTGACACATACAGATTTCACTGAGAAACCCCATATATGTTCTGGGACTTTCCCCTACCCTCCAGCACTCTGTCTTAGCAGACATGATAGATAAATTATTTCCTGCTCACACCAGCATATCGTTGTACAGGGCCAGCACATTATCCTGTGAGGTGTTGAAAAGATCAGGCGGGGCAAGGTGGCTCATGCCTGTAATCCCAGCACTTTAGGATGCTGAGGTGGGTGGATCACTTGAGGTCAGGCGTTTGAGACCAGCCTGTCCAACATGGCAAAACCCCATCTCTACTAAAAATACAAAAATTAGCTGGGTGTGGTGGTTCATGCCTGTAATCCCAGCTATTCGGGAAGCTGAGGCAGGAGAATCGCTTGAACCCAGGAGGCAGAGGTTGCAGTAAGCCAAGATTGCGCCATTGCACTCCAGCCTGGGTGACAGAGCCAGACTCCATCTCAAAAAACAAACAAAACAGAATTTGTGTTTTCTACTGTATGAGACATTGGCAGTCAAGTCTGCTGTTACTTGCAGGCAAAAGCACTCCTAACCGAAATCTACTACTAACTGAAACCTACTAATTCTGTGATAAGCCTTCTGCTAATCCCTTCCCAAGCATAATTTAGTATGTAACTATCACAAAAATTCCACGAGTTAAATAGTGCTATGACATCCATTTTATGGAGGAGGAAACTGAGGCTCAGAGGGGTGGCATCCCTTATTGGTAGTCACACAGCAACTAAGTGGTAAAGTCTGAGTCCCCCCGTCTGTGCCCTTGACCTCCTGGCATGTGACCACTGACCCCACCATGCCAGGTGCACAGTAGAGAGCCCCTAACGTCCAATGAATGTGAAAATGCCTCTCCCCCAGCCCCAGGTCACAGAGACACTCCCTACAACACTGTCATTCTAAAACCTATGGGTTTTTTCCGAAACAGGGTCTCGTTCTGTTTCCCAGGCTGCAATACAGTGGCATAATCATGGCTCACTGCAGCCTTCTGGGCTCAAGCCATCCTCCTGCCTCAGCCTCCCAAATAGCTGGGACCACAGGCACACACCACCACACCTGGCTAATTTTTTATTTTTTATAGAGTTGGGGTCTCACTATGTTGCCCAGGCTGGAACATAGATCTTACAGGTTTAGAAAGTGAGCCGTGGAGCATAATCGAGTTGGAGTGTCAAGAGTTTGAGACTGACTGCCATCCCTGTTTCCTTCACAACCCCAGTAAATAACAATAAGATGGAAGGTTTCAAAGTGTATCTGGAACCAGGGCATGAGAAATGACGAAGCCACCAAAGAAACAAACTGGCCTCAGCAGCAAGAAGAGTGGAGGCTAGAGGACTGGAGCCACAGGACTAGCCTTCCAAGCTCCTCCTCCCTCCCACCCCTGGGGCTAGAATATTGGAGATGCTGGGAGTAGTGCAGCAGGTGACTTCCACAGACCTCAGAGGTGAGTGTGGCGACAGCAGACACAGTCAGACCGGACACAGGGGGGCAGACTCTGCATGTATTCTCCTCTTCCCCCTCCCTGAGCTCACCCCAGCCCCAACCACCATCAGAAAAGGACCTGACTTGACAACATTTCAGCCCTTCTCATCATCCCGCTGAGACTCCTGAGATGGGAGAGAAGAGAGAAAAAAAATTAAAATAACAATAACAATAACAATAACGGCTCCATAAAAATAAGTGTTTATACAGGGTTTACCATGCCTCAGGCACTGTTCTACTGTTTTCCATGGACTACAATGCCCATTCTAGTTTCCTCACTATTTTTTCTTTTCCTTCTTTTTATTTTTTTGTTTTTTTGAGACGGAGTCTCGCTCTGTCACCAGGTTGGAGTGCAGTGGTGCAATCTCGGATCCCTGCAAGCTCCACCTCCCAGGTTCACTCCATTCTCTGGTCTCAGCCTCCGAGCAGCTGGGACTACAGGCGCCCGCCACCACGCCTGGCTAATTTTTTGTATTTTTAGTAGAGACAAGGTTTCACTGTGTTAGCCAGGATGGTCTCGATCTCCTGACCTCGTGATCCGCCCACCTCGGCCTCCCAAAGTGCTGGGATTGCAGGTGTGAGCCACCACGCCCATCCCCCTTTTTTTTTCTTGTAGAGACAGGGTCTTGCTCTGTCACCCAAGCTAGAGTGCAGTGGTCCAGTCAGAGCCCATTGCAGCCTCTAACTCCTGAGGTCAAGCAATCCACCCACCTCAGGCTTTCAACATGCTGGAATTACAGGCGTGAGCCACTGTGCCTGGCTAATTTATTTTATTTATTTATTTATTTATTGTAGAGACAGAGTCTCGTTACGTTGCCCTGGCTGGTCTCGAACTCCTGGGCTCAAGTGATCTGCCATCTCAGCCACCCAAAGTGCTAGGATTGTGCCCTGCCTCCTTGCTATTTTTCAAACTCACTGAACACAGTCCTACCCCAGGGTCTTACAGATGAGGAAACTGAGGCTCAGAAAAGGGTGTAGGTGACTTGTCATGATTCTAACAGTGAGGTAGGATGAGGACTGAGACAGAGCCCCGCCCCATCCTCCTACCCGGCCCCCACCCCTCCCACCACAGCCTTGGGAGCTCCTCGCTCACCTCCAGCTCCACCCCTTGCCGGCTACCTTTTCTTGATCTCCTCATAGATGACGCTCACAATTTTCTGCAGCCCAGACTCGTTCACAAAGCCATCACCCCTCTGGGCACAGAGGGGAGAAAGCACACAGGTGTCCCACCCCAGGACCTCAGCACCACCCCGCCTCCCTGTCCCGGTCCCTTACTCAGAATCACCTTCTTGGAATGGACCAGTCTCCCGTTCACAAACACCTCAAACTCCCCTGTAGCCTGGGCAGCTCTGTCCTCCTCCTGGGAGGAGATGGCAGGGGTAGGGGAGGCTAAGATCTCCCCTCCAAGCCCTTTGGGGATCTCAGATCCCTGACCACTCCCCTCTCCCCCAGGACCCCCACACACTTACAAAGAGTAGGTGACTTGGAAATTGCTGCTCCAGGCTGTTTTTCAGTAGAATGTACTGAGGGCAGGAGATGGGGTCATGCGGTCGCAGGGGAGGGGAAACAGGGACTCCTCCCAGTCTTCCTGCCTCAGGCTCCCCCTACCTCCAAAGCCAAAACTACTCACCCGAAGGCTATAGCTTCAGAGGCCACTGGAGGCCAAGAGCAGGAGGAGAAAGTTAGAGAGAGACCAGGGAAGACACCGCATCAGTATCTTCCCCAGCTCAGGGGACCCTGTGAACACCTGAGTTAGATCATTTTCCTCCCCTGTTCAGAACCCTGAAGTAGCACCATCTCACGCAGGGGAAAAACCAGTCCGTCCCGTGGCCTGCAAGTCACCACAGGATCTGCCTTCTCACCCCTCTGTCCCCATCTTCTCCCACTTCTCCCCAACTCATTCACCCTGTGCCAGCCACAGAAGCCCCTAGCTCATCTTTCTTTCTTTCTTTTTTTTTTTTTTTTTTTGAGACGGAGTCTCGCTCTGTTGTCAGGCTGGAGTGCAGTGGCGTGATCTCGGCTCACTCTGCGTCCCGGATTCACGCCATTCTCCTGCCCGGTCGCCCGAGTAGCTGGGACTACAGGCGACCCCCACCACGCCTGGCTAATTTTTTGTATTTTAATAGAGACAGGGTTTCACCATGTTGGCCAGGATGGTTTCGATCTCCTGACCTCATGATCCACCTGCCTTGGCCTCCCAAAGTGCTCGGATTACAGGCGTGAGCCACTGTGCCCAATTTTTTTTTTTTTTTTTTTTTTTTGAGACAGAGTCTTGTGCTGCCGCCCAGGCTAGAGAACAGTGGTGTGATCTCGACTCACTGCAACCTTCCACCTCGTGGGTTCCAGCGATTCTCCCACCTCAGCTTCCCAAGTAGCTGGGATTATAGGCATGCACCATCACGCCCAGTTAATTTTTGAATTTTTTGTAAAGATGGGGTTTCACCATGTTGCCCAGGCTGGTCTCGAACTCCTGGCCTCAAGTGATTCACCAGCTTCGGCCTCCCAAAGTGCTGGGATTACAGGCCTGGCCCCTAGCTCATCTTTCTTTTTTATTTATTTTTTTTTTTTTTGAGATGGAGTCTCGCTCTGCCGCCCAGGCTGGAGTGCAGTGGCCGGATCTCAGCTCACTGCAAGCTCCGCCTCCCGGGTTCACGCCATTCTCCTGCCTCAGCCTCCGGAGTAGCTGGGACTACAGGCGCCCACCACCTCGCCCGGCTAGTTTTTTGTATTTTTTAGTGGAGACGGGGTTTCACCGTGTTAGCCAGGGTGGTCTCGATCTCCTGACCTCGTGATCCGCCCGTCTCGGCCTCCCAAAGTGCTGGGATTACAGGCTTGAGCCACCGGGCCCGGCCTCCTAGCTCATCTTTCAACACCCCAGGTATGCCCTGCCTCAGGGCCTTTGCACTGGCAGTTCCCTCAGCCGAATGCTCTCCCCACAGCATCCACACAAGTCCTTCTCTCCTTCCTTCAGGGCTTCTTTCATATATCCCCTTCTCAGTGAGGCCTTCCTGACCACCCCAGCTAAAACTGCAACCCCCCAAAATGCCTTTTGTTCACAGTACGTATCACCTCCTCACATATGAGATCATTTTCCAGGGGTCATATTATTGTTTATTGCTTGCCCCTCCACACCAGCCCGTGGGAGCCACAAGGACAGGGATCTCTGTCTTGTTCACTGCTGTGTCCCTGATGCCAATAGGGCCTGGAACATGGTGGGTGCTGAAGAAGTAGTTGTCAAATGAATGAATGAATCCATGAATCCATTGAGTCAGAGAAAGAGACAGAAAAGAGAAGATGGAGAGAAAGAAAGAGGCCAGAGATGAGGGAACCGAGATAGGGGGAAGGAGAAACACACAACACTCTGGGAAAGGAAAGACACAGGCTAGGCACGGTGGCTCACACCTGTAATCCCAGCTCTTTGGGAGGCTGAGGCAGGAGGACTGCTTGAATCTAGGAGTTCAAGAACAGCCTGGGTAACATAGTGATACTGCCCCCGCATCCCATCCCCGGCCTTGTCTCTACAAAAAATTAAAAAATTAGGGGCCAGGCGCGGTGGCTCATGCCTGTAAACCCAGCACTTTGGGAGGCCAAGGCAGGTGGATCACAAGGTCAGGAGATAGAGACTAGCCTGTCCAACACAGTGAAACCCCGTCTCTACTAAAAAAAAAAATACAAAATTAGCCGGGCGTGGTGGCACATGCCTGTGGTCCCAGTTATTCTGGAGGCTGAGGCAGGAGAATTGTTTGAACCCAGGAGGCAGAGGTTGCAGTGAGCGGAGATCACAGCATTGCACTCCAGCCTGGGCAACAAGAGTGAAACTCTGCTCAAAAAAAAAAAAGAAAAAAAAAGGCAGGCATGGTGGTGCACGCCTGTAGTCCCAGCTACTCAGGAGGCTGAGGTGGGAGGATCTCTTGAGCCCTAGAGGTCGAGGCTGCAGTGAGCTGTGAGTGCAAAATTGCACTCCAGCCTGGGCAATAAAGCAAGACCCTGTCTGAAACAAAAACAAAAACAAAACAGTGAGAGAGTGAGGTGGGGAGACAGAGAGTGGGAGAGACTGCCTGGGCAGAAGAGGAGAAAGTGAGAGAGAGAGAGACAAGGCGCCAGAGAGGCTTCCAGGGCAGGAGAGAGGCTGGGAAGGGAAGCCAGAGCACCCATCATGTGCGGTGTCTTTGTGTCGGTTTTGCTGGGGAGCAAAGCAGGTCGCTCTGCTCAGCACCTCATCCCCAGCACAGGCCTGGCACTTGGCCCGCGGGGATGAATGAATGAAGCTCATATCCAAAGCAGGGATTTGAACCTGAATTTCTCCCGCCCCAAAGAGAATGAGAGACAAGAGCGAGTTTCCAATCTAGGAACTGAGACTCTGGGGCTCTACCTGAATCCCTCCCCTCGCCCTACCCCAACCCTGACCTCCACGTCCTCGGAGTCCCAGCCTCCACCGCCGGCCCTGTCCCCGGGAGTTGGGAGAGGCGTGTGTGAGGTCCTCACCAGTAGGTCACTCGAATCAGGACCCTCTTGTCCAGCGCGAAGTTCTCGCTGGTGGAGACCAAGGTTTCCGTAGAATTCTGTAAGGAGAGGGCCGACGGGATGGTCCCCAGGATGGGCGCGGGGACAGGGCTGGGAATGTGGGGATCTGCCAGCCCAGTGGCCGACGGGTCTGCCCTGAAGGTGAAGTCCAGGGTGGGCCCGGATGATTTCGCGGCCAGAGGAGTGTGAGCGGGAAGTGGCCCCAGGGCGGGCCCGGCCTCGCTGGAGACCGACGGGATGAGCTTCAGGCTCGGGGCCGGCTCAGGGTCCTCCTCGGGCGACAAAGGCGGCTCCGGAGCAGGTTCCGGGGGCGAATCCAAAGATAGGGCCGGGGCCGGGTAGGAGTCCAAGGCGGGGAGCGCGGTCCGAATCCCCGCCAGGACCTGGGCGGGGTCTGGGGCTGGGGCTGGGGCTGGGACCCGGACTGGAGGAGTCAGGGTCCGAGCCGGAGTCGGGACTGGAGTTGGGTTCCGGACGCGACCAGGAGTCGGGACCGGAGTAGGGATCCAGGCCCGAGCAGGAGGCGGAACCAGACCGGGTATCCGGGCCAGAGCGGGAGTCGGGACCTGAGTGGGGATGTGGGCTGGAGCGGGAGGCTGGACCAGAGCGGGAAGCCGGGCCGGAGACGGAGTCAGGACTGGAGTCTGGGTCCGGATGGGGGTCCGAGTCCGGACTGGAGTCGGGGTCCGGAGTGGAGTCGGTGTCCGGGTCGGGGTAGAAGCCCGGACTGAGGTTGAGGTCCGCGCCGAGGAGGGGGCTGGGGTCCGCGCCTGGTTATTCATGGAGCCCAGGGGGAGTCCCGCCCGCCTTCCCTCTTCGGGCGGGGAGAGCGTCTCCCACACCGGGTTCTGAGACGGGGCGCGACCACAGGGGCTCTGTTACACCGAGTTCCACCTGGCCCCCGGGTTCCACCGCTTTCGAAGGGCGTGCGACCTCCGGACCTCGCTGCGTAATTCCCGCCCCCTTAACCCCCGACGCGAGGCTGAGAAACACAGATTGCCCCAGTGCCCCCGCAGCTGTCGGTGGCACTCAGGTGTTCAGCATATGTGTACTGAGTGCCTGCTGCATGCACACTTCTCTGTGGGGTGAATTTGGGGACAGAGCAGGGATCAGGAAAGCTCTGGTCCCTGCCCTCACCAGGCTCCCTGTCCAGTGGGGGACACATACCCATTACCAAAGAGCCACAGCCCAGTGTTCAGGGCTGGGATGAGTGAGCCCAGGAGCTGTGAGATCCCAGAATGTGGGGAAAAGAAAGAGAGATCAGACTGTTACTGTGTCTATGTAGAAAAAAGTAGACTTAAGAGACTCCATTTTGTTCTGTACTAAGAGAAATTCTTCTGCCTTGAGATGCTGTTAATCTGTAACCCTAGCCCCAACCCTGTGCTTGCACAGACATGTGCTGTGTTGACTCAAGGTTTAATGGATTTAGGGCTGTGCTGGATGTGCTTTGTTAAAAAAGTGCTTGAAGGCAGTATGCTTGTTAAAAGTCATCACCATTCTCTAATCTCTAATCTCAGAGACCTCTGCCTAGGAAAGCCAGGTATTGTCCAAGGTTTCTCCCCAAGTGATAGCCTGAGATATGGCCTCGTGGGAAGGGAAAGACCTGACCGTCGCCTCAGCCCGCCCGACACCACCCTTAAAGGGTCTGTGCTAGGCCGGGCTCGGTGGCTCAAGCCTGTAATCCCAGCACTTTGGGAGGCCGAGGCGGGCGGATCACGAGGTCAGGAGATCGAGACCATCCTGGCTAACACGGTGAAACCCCGTCTCTACTAAAAATACAAAAAAAAAAAAAAAAAAAAAAAAAACTAGCCGGGCGCGGTGGCGGGCGCCTGTAGTCCCAGCTACTCGGGAGGCTGAGGCAGGAGAATGGCGTAAACCCGGGAGGCGGAGCTTGCAGTGAGCTGAGATCCAGCCACTGCACTCCAGCCTGGGTGACAGAGCAAGACTCCGTCTCAAAAAAAAAAAAAAAAAAAGGGTCTGTGCTGAGGAGGATTAGTACAAGAGGAAGGCCTCTTTGCAGTTGAGATAAGAGGAAGGCATCTGTCTCCTGCTAGTCCCTGGGAATAGAATGTCTTGGTGTAAAACCCAATCTATGTTATATTTAGTGAGATAGTAGAAAAACGCCTTAGGGCTGGAGGTGAGACATGCTAGCAGCAAAACTGTTCTTTAATGCACCCAGATGTTTGTATAGTGCACATCAAAGCACAGCTCCTTTCCTTAAACTATGATTGGCCGGGCGTGGTGACTCAAGCCTGTAATCCCAGCACTTTGGGAGGCCGAGACGGGCGGATCACGAGGTCAGGAGATTGAGACCATCCTGGATAACCTGGTGAAACTGTCCCTACTAAAAAATACAAAAAACTAGCCGGGCGTGGTGGCGGGCGCCTGTAGTCCCAACTACTCGGGAGGCTGAGACAGGAGGATGGAGTAAACCCGGGAGGCGGAACTTGCAGTGAGCTGAGATCCGGCCACTGCACTCCAGCCTGGGCCACAGAGTGAGACTCCGTCTCAAAAAAGAAAAAAAAAAAAAAAACTTATTTATGACACAGAGACTTTTGTTCACGTTTTCCTGCTGACCCTCTCCCCACTATTACCCTGTTGTCCTGCTATATCCCCATCTCCAAGATGACAGAGATAATGATAAAAAAATACTGAGGGAACTCAGAGACCAGTGCCAGCTCGGGTCCTTGTATGCTGAGTGCACCGATCCCCTGGGCCCACTTTTTTTTTTTTTTTTTTGAGACAGAGTCTGGCTCTGTCGCCCAGGCTGGAGTGCAGTGGCTGGATCTCAGCTCACTGCAAGCTCCGCCTCCCAGGTTCACGCCATTCTCCTGCCTCAGCCTCCCGAGTAGCTGGGACTACAGGCGCCCGCCACCTTGCCCGGCTAGTTTTTTGTATTTTTTTAGTAGAGACGGGGTTTCACCGTGTTAGCCAGGATGGTCTCGATCTCCTGACCTCGTGATCCACCCGTCTCGGCCTCCCAAAGTGCTAGGATTACAGGCTTGAGCCACTGCGCCCGGCCCCACTTTTCTTTCTCTATACTTTGTCTTTGTGTCTTACTTATTTTCTCAGTCTCTCGTCCCACCTGATGAGAAATATCCACAGGTGTGGAGGGGCTGGCCCCCTTCCCGGAATAAGTTCAGTCAGCCTGCGGCAATCAGAGACAGCTTCCTAGAAAAGGGGACAACTGACATCTGGAGAATGATGGCGAGCACCTGAGGGACAGTCTCACTCTGTGGCCCAGGCTGGAGTGCAGTGGCGTGACCTCAGCTCACTGCAACCTCAGTCTTTTGGATTCAAGAGATTCTCCTGCCTCATCCTGCCCGCCACCATACCCAGCTAATGTTTGTATTTCCAGTAGAGATGGGGTTTCACTATGTTGGCCAGGCTGGTCTCCAACTCCTGGCCTCAAGTGATCCACTGGCCTCAAGTGACCCACACACCTCAGCCTCCCAAACTGCTGGGATTATATGGGTGAACCACTGCGCCAGGCTGAGAGTTCACATTTATTACAGTGCTAGGCGCTAAACATTCGCCCACAGCTAGTTAAGTGGCAGAGCTGGGATTCAAACTCAACCTGTCAGGCTCCAGCATCCTGGGGCTTAACCACTTTGAGAAGGAATGTCAAGCTGTGAGCTCCTCAAGGATGGGGCCTTGTCCATCTTATTTACTGCTGTATTCCCAGCTCCCAGAACAAGATCTGGCATGCAGTAGGTGCTCAATAAATGTTTGTGGCATTAATAAAGAGGCAAAGGAGTTAGCCAGGTAAAGGAGGAGTTAGCTGGAGGCAGCAGGACTAGAGCCCAGACAGTGAGCACAGCAAATACAGCCTTGGAGTGAGGGGCAGGGCCATTAACCAAGGACCTTCTTTTGTTTTTTACGAGTACATCAGACAAGTACTTTTACAAAACATCTTTTTATTTTTTGGGAGGACAGGCTCTCACTCTGTAACCCAGGCTGGAGCACAGTGGTGCAATCACAGCTTGCTGCAGCAAGACCTCCTGGGCTCAAGCAATCCTCCCACCTTGGCCTCCCAAAGTTCTGGGAGTACAGCATGAGCTGGCCAGTCTTTAGTTGGTTGGTCGGGTGTGGGAGTGGAAAGACTTGTTTTCAGTAATTTGCAGGAAGCCAAGAGGGGTGTCTGTGTCTAACAGCCTGGATGGTTTTACTTCCAAAGCAGAAAAGTGTTCCAGTGTTAGATACTGATTTAAAAAAAAAAAAAAAAAGCTGGGCGTGGTGGCTCAAGCCTGTAATCCCAGCACTTTGGGAGGCTGAGACGGGCGGATCACGAGGTCAGGAGATCGAGACCATCCTGGCTAACACGGTGAAACCCCGTCTCTACTAAAAAATACAAAAAAACTAGCCAGGCGTGGTGGCGGGCGCCTGTAGTCCCAGCTACTCGGGAGGCTGAGGCAGGAGAATGGCGTAAAACCCGGGAGACGGAGCTTGCAGTGAGCCGAGATTGCACCACTGCACTCAGCCTGGGCGACAGAGCGAGACTCTGTCTCAAAAAAAAAAAAAAAAGGTCAGGAGTTCGACATCAGCCTGGCCAACATGATGAAACCCCACCTTTAATCGCAGCACTTCTGGAAACCAAAGCAAGAGGATTGCTTAAGCCCAGGAGTTCAAGCCCAGACTGGACAACATAATGGGAACCCCTCTCTGCAAAAAACTTAGAACTTAGCCAGCTATGGTGGTATGCACCTGCAGTTCCAGCTACTTGGGAGGCTGAGGCAGGAGGATTGCTTGAGCCCAGGAGATTGAGGCTGCCATGAGCTATGATCACACCACTGCACTCTAGACGGGGTGACAGAACAAGAGCAAGACTATGTCTCTCTTTTTTTTTTGTTTTGTTTTGTTTTCTTTTTCTTTTTCTTTTTTTTTTTTTGAGACGGAGTCTCGCTCTGTCACCCAGGCTAGAGTGCAGTGGCACGATCTTGGCTCACTGCAAGTTCTGCCTCCCAGGTTCACGCCATTCTCCTGCCTCAGCCTTCCAAGTAGCTGGGACTACAGGCGCCTGCCACCTCGCCCGGAAAATTTTTTTGTATTTTTTTTAGTAGAGACGGGGTTTCACCATGTTAGCCAGGATGGTCTTGATCTCCCGACCTCGTGATCCTCCCGCCTTGGCCCCCCAAAGTGCTGAGATTACAGGCGTGAGCCACTGCGTCCGGCCAGGACTATGTCTCTTAAACAAAACGAAAGCAAAGCCTAGTGGCCTGGATGTGTGCCATGAACAAAAAAGAAACCTGTGATCGTGTAAGTCAGTAAGATTTGAGGGACATTTGTTATTGCCGCAAAACCCAACTATCTTAGTTGGCTCAGGCTGCTATTAAAAAAAATACCATAATCTGGCTTAAACATTTATTTCTCATAGGTCTGGAGATTGGAAGTCAGTGGTCATGGTGCCAGCAGGCTGAGTTCTAGGGAGGGACCTCTGGCAAGCTGCAGACCACCAACTTCTTGCATCCTCATATGGCAGGAAGACAGCCAGCTAGCTCTCTGGCTTTTGTTTGTTTGTTTGTTTGTTTTGAGACGGAGTCTTGCTCTGTCGCCTGGGCTGGAGTGCAATGGCACAATCTCAGCTCACTGCAACCTCTGCCTCCCAGGTTCAAGCAACTCTCCCACCTCAGCCTCCTGAGTAGCTGGGATTACAGGCACTCCCACCATGCCCGGCTAATTTTTGTATTTTTGTAGAGACCGGGTTTCACCACATTGGCCAGGCTGGCCTTGAACTCCTGACCTCAGGTGATCCACCAGCCTCAGCCTCCCAAAGTGCTGGGATTACAGGTATGAGCCACTGTGAGCCACCGCGCCCGGCCTTCTTCTTTATTTATTTATTTTATTTTATTTTATTTATTTATTTTTTTTTTTTTGAGACGGAGTCTTTGCTCTGTCACCCAGGCAGGAGTGCAGTGGCGCGAACTCGGCTCACTACAAGCTCCGCCTCCTGGGTTTACGCCATTCTCCTGCCTCAGCCTCCCGAGTAGCTGGGACTACAGGCGCCCGCCACCTCGCCCGGCTAGTTTTTTGTACTTTTAGTAGAGACGGGGTTTCACCGTGTGAGCCAGGATGGTCTCGATCTCCTGACCTTGTGATCCGCCCGTCTCGGCCTCCCAAAGTGCTGGAATTACAGGCGTGAGCCACCGCGCCCGGCCATTTTTTATTTTTGAGACAGAGTCTTGCTCTGTCACCCATGCTGGAGTGCACCGGCACAATCTCAGCTAACTTCAACCTCTGCCTCCTGGGGTCAAGCAATTTTTGTGTCTCCACCACCCAAGTAGCTGGGATTACAGGTGAGCACCACCATGTCTCGCTAATTTTTGTACATTTTTATAGAGACAAGTTGCTTTCACCATGTTGGTCAGGCTGGTCTCAAACTCCTGGCCTCAAGTGATCCACCTGCCTCAGCCTCCCAAAGTGTTGAGATTACAGGCATGAGCCACCATGCCCAGCCTCTGGCTTCTTATACGGGTATTGATTTGGTGTGGATACTTTTCCCCTCCAAATCTCATGTTGAAATGACCGCCAGTGTTGGAGGTGGGCCTGGTGGGAGGTGTCTGGAAGCGAAACCCTCATGAAGGTCTTGGTGCCCTCCCCACAGTAATGAGTGAGTTCTCGCTCTGTGAGTTCCCTCGTTCCCTTGAGAGCTGGTTGTTTAAAAGAGCCTGAGGCCAGGCGCGGTGGCTCAAGCCTGTAATCCCATCACTTTGGGAGGCCGAGACGGGTGGATCACAAGGTGAGGAGATCGAGACCATCCTGGCTAACACGGTGAAACCCCGTCTCTACTAAAAAATACAAAAAACTAGCCGGGCGAGGTGGCGGGCGCCTGTAGTCCCAGTCACTTAGGAGGCTGAGGCAGGAGAATGGCGTGAACCCGGGAGGCGGAGCTTGCATTGAGTTGAGATCGCGCCACTGCACTCCAGCCTGGGTGACAGAGCGAAGAGCTGAGACTGGGCGTGGTGGCTCACTTCTGTAATCCCAGAACTTCGGAAGGCCAAGGCAGGCAGATTGCTTGAGGTCAGGAGTTCGAGACCAGCCTGGCCAAAATGGTGAAACCCCATCTCTACTAAAAATACCAAAAAAAATTAGCTGGTATGGTGGCGTACACCTACAGTCCCAGCTACTTGGGGGGGCCAAAACAGGAGAATCGCTTGAATCAGGGAGGCAGAGGTTGCAATGAGCCAAGAGCGTGCCACTGTACTCCAGCCTGAGTGACAGAGTGAGGCTCTGTATCAAATAAATAAATAAATAAATAAATAAATAAATAAATAAATAAGAGCCTGGCACCCCTCTCTCACTTCCTCCCTTGCCATGTGATGTGCTTGCTCCCCCTTCACCTTGTATCATGATTGGAAGCTTCCTGATGCCTCAGCAGAAGCAGATGCCAGTGCTGTGCTTCCTGTATAGCCTACAGAGCCATGAGCCAAAATAAACCTCTTTATAAATTACAAAGCTTCAGAAGCCTCAAGTACTTCCTTTTTTTTTTGAGACGGAGTCTCGCTCTGTCACCCAGGCTGGAGTGCAATGACATGATCTTGGCTCACTGCAACCTCCGCCTCCCGGGTTCAAGTGATTCTCCTGTCTCAGTTTCCCAAGTAACTGGGACTACAGGTGCCTGCCACTATGCCCAGCTAATTTTTGTATTTTTAGTAGAGACGGAGTTTCACCATATTGATCAGGCTGATCTCAAATTCCTGACCTCAGGTGATCCACACACCTTGGCCTCCAAAAGTGCTGGGATTATAGGCATAAGCCACTGTGCCCAGCCCTTTGTTTTTTTCTTTATTTTTTGAGACAGAGTCTCACTCTGCCACCCAGGGTGGAATGCATTGGCACCATCACAGCTCACTGCAGCCTCAACCACCTAGGCTCAAGCAATCCTCCCAGCTCAGCCTCCCAAGTAGCTGGGACTACAGGCGAATTACACCATGCTTGGCTGATTTTTTCAATTTTTTTTTTTGTAGAGACAGGGTATTGCCATGTTGCCCATGCTGGTCTCGAATTCCTGGACTCAAGCGAGTCTCCTGCCTCAACTTCCCAAAATTCTGGGATTACAGGCGTGAGCTACCATGGCCTTAAAATTAATCTTCTAGGCTGGGCTCAGTGGCTCACGCCTGTAATCCCAGCACTTTGGGAGGCCGAGGCAGGCGGATCACCTGAGGTCAGGAGTTTGAGACCAGGCTGACCAACACGGAGAAATCCCATCTCTACTGAAAATACAAAATTAGCTGGGTGTGGTGGTGCATGCCTGTAATCCCAGCTACTTGGGAGGCTGGGATAGGAGAATTGCTTGAACCCAGGAGACGGAGGTTGCAGTGAGCCGAGATTGTACCACTGCACTCCAGCCTGGGCAACAAGAGTGAAACTCTGTCTCAAAAAAAAAAAAAAAAAAAAGATGAATATTCTAGCCATGAAACTGTGAAGAAAGAGAAGGAAATTCATGCTAGTTTCACTGTCATACCTCAAACTGCCAAAGTTTCCAAGGCCACAGGGTGTGATAAATGCTCAGTCAAGATGGGAAAGGCATTGTTTGTAGGTGGAAGACATAAACAGAATGTGTTCAGATTGCATTCAGTACTATCAGCAGCTTCAGGCATCTACTGTGGGTCTTGGAACATATGCTTCAAGGATAAGGGAGGACTACCATAATTTTTTTTGTTTTTTGTTTTTTTTTTTGAGATGAAGTCTCACTGTTGTCCCCCAGGCTGGAGTGCAATGGCGCGATCTCGGCTCACTGCAACCTCTGCCTCCCAGGTTCAAGCGATTCTCCTGCCTCAGCCTCCCGAATAGCTGAGATTACGGGTGCATACCACCACGCCTGGCTAATGTTTTGTACTTTGAGATGGGGTTTCACCCTGTTGGCCAGGCTGGTCTCAAACTCCTGACCTCAGGTGATTTGCCCGCCTCGGCCTCCCAAAGTGCTGGGATTACAGGTGTGAGCCACTGCTCCCAGCCCACCATAATCCTTATAATTACATGATTACTGTCACTGCTTTTTTTTTTTTTTTTTTTTTTTGGTGACAGAATCTCACTCTGTCACCCAGGCTGGAGTGCAGTGGAGTGATCTCAGCTCACTGCAACCTCCACCTCCCAGGTTCAATTGCTTCTCCTGCTTCAGTCTCCCAAGTAGCTGGGATTACAGGTACCCACCACTATGCCTGTCTAATTTTTGTATTTTTAATAGAGACAGGGTTTCATCATGTGGCCAGGCTGGTCTCAAACTCCTGACTTCAGGTGATCCGCCTGCCTCAGCTTCCCAAAGTGCTGGAATTACAGGCATGAGCCACCACGCCCAGCCTACTCTTTGGTTTTTGCCGTAGATTTTAATTACTGTCTGAGGTTACCTGCTTTCAGACTAAGGAGTTTCCGTATTTCTTGTAAGATGGTCTGTCAGTTTGCCTGCCTGACACAGTACTCATTTCTGGGAACAAACTGATCTGAGGGGAGCAAGGACACCCCCTCACCTATATAATCTATGTGATCTGGGCAGGTTGACGTCACTTCCTACCACACAACAGGCAAATGAGCAAGCCTGGCCAAATCAGAGGAAGCCATACTGCCTGGGGACTGGTTTAGGAAGGCTTACCAACAAGCCAGGGCCAATGAGAGACTGCCCACAGTGAAATCAATCAAGGGGTAAGTAGAGACAACCAGAGACCAGGAGCCCCAGTCCATTGCTGCTGGAAACCACACCTACTCCTAGGATTTTTCCATTTTATGAGCTAATACATGTTTTTGTTTTTGTTTTTTTAGACAGAGTCTTGTTCTGTTTCCAAGGCTAGAGTGCAATGGCACAATCTCGGCTCACTGCAACCTCCGCTTCCCAAGTTCAAGCGATTCTCTGGCCTTAGCCTCCCGAGCAGCTGAGATTACAGGTGCCTGCCACGGCACCCAGCTAATTTTTGTATTTTTCAGTAGAGACAGGGTTTTGCCACGGTGGCTAGGCTGGTCTCAAACTCCCGACCTCAGATGATCCACCCACCTCGGCTTCCCTTTGTAATCCTGTGCCGGGATTACAGGCATGAGCCACCACTCCTGGCCACTAATACATTTTTTTTAAAGAGACAGACAGAATCTTGCTGTAATGCCCAGGCTTTAGTGCAGTGGTGTTATCATAGCTCACTGCAGCCTCAAACTCCTGAGCTGAGGCGATCTTCCCGGCCTCAGCTTCACAAGTAGGTAGAACTACAGGTGCGCCACCAGGCCTGGCTAATTTTGTTTTAATTTTTCGTATGGGGTCTTGCTGTGTTGCCCAGCTGCTCTCCAACTCCCAGCCTCAAGCAATCCTTCCGCTTTAGTCACTGATCTCACTCTGTAGTTCAGTGGGATTACAGGCGTAAGCCACTGCACCCAGCCATAAATTCTTTTATATTTAAAGCAGTTTGAGTCGTTTGCGACCCCTACAACATAAAGAGTCCTGTCTACTATTCTCCTCAAGAGACAAAATCTCTTCCCTTCAGCCCTAACACTACATACAAAGCATCCAGCCTCGTTAGTCAAAACTGATCACAATAATAGCCTTTATAGGTGTTTCTGGAGAGATGGGTGAGAAAAAATAGGATATAAATAACCATTATTTACAACTTGCAGCAGTAAAGTTCTCCAAGACACCCCTTCGAGATTGAACTCCAAAGCCTCTGGGGCAGAGACTGGGCACCACCAAGCAAATACAAAAATCCATGCTCTGACTCCAGGTGCGGATGGAGGAGACGCGTCAGGCCTAGAAACAAAATGAGTAGGAAGCATTAGAGAGGCTGCCCCTCTGCCTCCCCTGCCTCCCCGCAGAGTAGCATCAGTGGAAAAGCTCTGGCGGAGTCCCCATAGTGACCTCTTCAAGCCCATAGCTTTTTTTTCTTTTTTTTTTTTTTTTTTTTTTGAGACGGAGTCTTGCTCTGTCGCCCAGGCTGGAGTGCAGTGACCGGATCTCAGGTCACTGCAAGCTCCGCCTCCCGGGTTTACGCCATTCTCCTGCCTCAGCCTCCCGAGTAGCTGGGACTACAGGCGTCCGCCACCTCGCCCGGCTAGTTTTTTGTATTTTTTAGTAGAGACGGGGTTTCACCGTGTTAGCCAGGATGGTCTCGATCTCCTGACCTCGTGATCCGCCTGTCTCGGCCTCCCAAAGTGCTGGGATTACAGGCTTGAGCCACCGCGCCCGGCCGCCCATAGCTTTTTCAAAGAGAAGATGGCAGGTAGCTCAAAACGGCAAGAGGGATGCAAAATAGGAAAAAACTAAATTAGAACTGAAAATGGGCTTAAAACCTTCCAGGGACTCTACCCAATTCATTTCACAGACAGAATCGAGGAAGGGTAGGGAAAAAGCAGGTTCTGCCTCTGCCCAGCGCGCCCAGTGTGTAGCGGGGGGAAAAGGGGCATCGCTACCTCCCGAGCGTAGATGGAAGGAGCAGATATGACATAAATCCCTCGAGAGTCTACATCTTCAGGGCGATTCCAATCTACGGACGAGCTGTGGGAGGAAAGAAAGAAGAAAAATTCAGACCCTTTAAATTCTCAGATCTTGTTTTCCCCTACCCATCACAAACGGGAACCCAAAGCCAGCTACGGGGTAAGAAAGACCGACCAGGGAAATGCATCAGGGAATCGCGCCAACTGCACCACGGAGATGGGTACAAGCAGCCAGCAGCGCGAGGCGTTCGTCTGCGGCGCAGCCCCTCACCTCGGGACATCCCCGGGACCCTCCTGCGTCCTTAGGTTGTTGAGTGCATCCGGGAGTGCATGGACTGACGGCTCCGGGGTCCCAGCCAGCAAGCGAGACCCAGCATCCTGGGCGTGGCCACGGCGGCGCACGTGGACCAGCAAGAGCGCAGCGCCAGCCACGCCCGCGGCCACCAACAGTCCCAGAGCCGGCGGCAAAAGGTATCGCTGCGGGTCCCCGGGCCTCAGGCCGGGCGGGGCCGCGGGCAAAGCGCTTACGCCGTCGGGGTGCACTGGGAACTCACACCGCGCACCCATGTAGCCGGGCGCGCAGGCGCAGACGAGGCCGGAAAAGTGGGCGTAGCAGCGGCCGCCGTGAGCACAGGGGCGCGCGGCGCACGGATCCGCGCGCTCGCGGCAGTCGCGGCCGCCAAAGCCCAGCGCGCAGGAGCAGCGGTGCGCGCCGCCGCCCTCCACACACGTGCCGCCGTTAGCGCAGGCGCGGCCCGCGCAGTCGTCGAGGTCGTGCTCGCAGCGCGGACCCGCGAAGCCGGCACGGCAGCGGCAGCGCAGGGCGTGGCCCAGGTCCAGGCAGAGTCCGCCTGTGGGGAAGGGAGCATCAGAGGGCACAGACTGGGAGCCGGGGGCGGGGCCCACCTGCCCGCGCTGTTTCCCAGTTCTATCATCGCTGCACGGGGTCCCCTTTTTCTCTCTGTCTTTTAACTCAAGGGCCAGCGTCTTGGAGTGTGCCAGGAAAGCCAGCTCGCTTCTTTTCTACCTGATGAAGTTTTGGAATAATTAATTCAGTGCCACCTCTTTGGCTCTCGGTGCCCTTGTCTCTTTTTCCCTCGACTTCGATCATACTTCAATAGTAGACAGCTCCCAGAACTATGTGTTTGAACCCTCTGACCTTCTTCTGCCTAGAATACCTCCTCTCTTCCCTTCCTCCTTTTCTCCCATTTTCCCCCCTTTTCTCTTTCCTAGCCCACTCCTCAGGTCTCTACTCCGATGTTTCTTCCTCCATCCCAGCCCTGATCACTGCCCTGTGCTCCCAGATCACAGCCCTGGCCACCCACCCTGGGCTCTGTCTGAGGGTATCTGTCTTCCCCTCTGGGCTGGTACCTCCAGGAGGGCGCGGCCCAAACATGTCCTGGTCCCTGCTGTGTCCCTAGTACCACGCACCCCAGAGTGAACACTCAGTGTTTGGGACAGAATTATCGTATTCACTCGCAAGAAGAAAACAGCTAGCCCTTTAGATTCATGAATTTTTTTTTTTTTTTTGAAACGGAGTCTCGTTCTGTCGTCCAGGCTGGAGTGCAGTGGCGCGATCTCGACTCACTGCAATCTGCTTCCCTAGTTCAAGCAATTCTCTGTTTCAGCCTACATTCATGATCTTATTAATCTTTTTTTTTTTTTTTTCTTTTTTTTGAGACAGAATCTCAACTCTGTCGCCCAGGCGGGAGTGCAGTGGCACAATCTTGGCTGACTGCAACCTCCACCTCCCGGGTTCAAGTGGTTCTTCTGCCTTAGCCTTCCGAGTTGCTGGAATTACAAGCACCTGCCATCACGCCTGGCGAATTTTTTGTATTTTTAGTAGAGACGCGGTTTCACCATGTGGCCCAGGCTGGTCTCCAGCTCCTGAACTCAGGTGATCCGCCCACCTGGGCCTCCCAAAGTGCTGTAATTATAGGCGTGAGTCACTGTGCCCAGCCTCATTTAATCTTTTAGCACCGATATCAGCTCTCTGTTCAGAACCTTCCTGTGACTCCATCTCACTTAGGGGAGAAGTGAAAGTTCCCCTTCTTGTGACCCAGGGGGTCCCACAAGATGTGCCTCAGTCACCTCCCTGATCTCGTCTCATCAGTGTAACCACACTGGCTTCCCTGCTTATCCTCAGCACACCAGGCACTATCAGGAGGGGCAGGGACTTTGTTTCATTCCCTGCTGTATCCTTAGTGCCTAGAATAGGGCCTGGCACACAGTAAATTCTCAGTAAATATTAATAGTTATGAGATAGTGAATGTCTCCTTGTCCATTTTACAGAACAAACAGGCTTGCTGGTGGAAGGTCAGGTACCCCGGCCCTAGGGTTAGAAGAGTCAAAGCCAGGATCCCAACCCAGGACTGTCTGAGCCATGCAGGGCCCCCACCCCCATCCCTTGCCATTAGGGCCTCTAGGCCTCACCATTGCGGCATGGCTGCAGGCCGCACCGGTCCACCCTCTTCTCACAGTTGGAACCTTGGAAACCGGGTGGGCAGTGGCAGATGTAGGCAGAGTCAGGGTCTGCACCCCCGACACACAAGCCGCCATTGAAGCAGGGTCCATCCGCGCATGTCACCCCGCTCACCTCACACCGGAGCCCGTAGAACCCACGCGGGCAGGTGCATTCAAAGGACCCGGGTGTCTCCTGGGCAGGGACAAGAGGACTTGAGAATGGAGTTTCCTTGGAGAAAAATCCCATCCCTCTCCTCATTCCTAACCACTGGGGACTGCTCCTTGTCCAGTCCCAAGTCCCACTGTGCAGGGGCCACCCTGGGAGGTCCTCCCGACATCCCCTCGATCCACTCCACATTTTTGGGTCCACCCATGTGACCCCACAGGTAGGAGGCTCTGGGGACCCAGAGTGACCCCATTCCCACCACTACACCTTTGCCTACCAAATGCTGCCTGCCTGGTCTGCCCTCCTCGCTCCTGTCTACATTGACGAGTCCTACTGGGAGGTCCTAGATCTCAGTCCACCTCCTCCAGGAAGCGTTCTCTGGATCTTTCCTTCCCAGAGCCTCCCCGTAAGTATTTGAACCCTGAGTGTGGCAGTATCCAGGTGGCCCACACTGGACCCTACTCTACCCCAGCACTCCATGCCAGGCTCACTCACTGCCACCTCTGCACCCTTGCTGCGTGCAGGCCACTCACCTGGCCACCCTCTCTAATCATGTCCCAGAAGCCCCAGCTCCGGGCCATCTCCAGGAAGCCTTCTCTGATGTCTTCACCCCCCTGTGCCCGCAGATCCCAAATCTCCAACCGATTTGGCCCCACCACCCACTACCTTGGACCCTGAACCATTCTCACTCCCACAGTGGTAGCAGCTGTGGCCCCACACGGCTCCTCATGATTTCCACTCCCACATCTTTCAGGGCCACCCACTGAGTATGCTCTCCCCAGTCCCATCCCCATCACCTAATCCTACTTCAAGGCCCCAGATGCAGACTGGATGCCTCCAGGAAGACCTCCCTGATAGTTATTCCCAGACCTCCTCCCCAAGCTGGTGTCTCCTGGAGCCCCAGGGAGGGGGCCGTGGCTCCCAGGGTAAAGTACTAAGCAGGACAAGGTGGGAAGGGTGACACTGACACTACAGCTGCCCCCATTGGCACACGGGTTCCCGTCACAGGGCCCAGGTCCAGGGACAAGGCATCCTGTGGTAGCAGAGGACGGGCCCCTGAGGCCGAGGCAGCTGCTGGTGGAGACAGGGACCGTGCAGAGGGGTCCAGTCCAGCCCTCCAGGCATCGGCATTCACCGGGCTGCTCACAGAAACCATGCTCGAGGCTGCAGCCGGCTCGGCACACCGCTATGGGGGACAGAGAGGCAGAGAGAAAGGGAACACCAAGGTCGGGGAGGGCCAGGGACAAGATGGAACTCAGGGAGGTTTCTGAGCACATTCCCTGCACCACCTTGCTTCATCCTTGTGACAGATAATCATCGGGACTAGATGGTACTGTGACCCCTCCCCCCCAGTTTACAGATAGGGAAACTGTGGCTCACAGAGACAAACTGACCAGCCCACCCAGGAAATGGAGGAGTGAGGATGTGAACCCAGGCCATCGGGCTGGAGTCTGTGCTCTTGGAAGGAGGATGGGACGGGGGCACCCACGTCAGATCGTGAGGATAGGAGACAGGAAGGGGATTTGGGATTGGTGGGGGGACCCCTGGCCATTCAGGGAAGATAGGAGTGTCTTGAATTAGGGTGGCTATGGGAAGATCTGGATTAGCCTGGGAGTCCTAGGGGCCTTGGTGGGGCTCTGAAATTTGAGGAGGGGTCTGAAGAATTCCAAGCTTTTTTTTTTTTTTTTTGAGACGGAGTCTCGCTCTGTCGCCCAGGCTGGAGTGCAGTGGCCGGGTCTCAGCTCACTGCAAGCTCCGCCTCCCGGGTTCACGCCATTCTCCTGCCTCAGCCTCCGGAGTAGCTGGGACTACAGGCGCCCGCCACCTCGCCCGGCTAGTTTTTTGTATTTTTAGTAGAGACGGGGTTTCACCGTGTTAGCCAGGATGGTCTCGATCTCCTGACCTTGTGATCCGCCCGTCTCGGCCTCCCAAAGTGCTGGGATTACAGGCTTGAGCCACCGCGCCCGGCTAGAATTCCAAGCTTTAAAAAGCCATGGGTTCTGGCCTGCAACCCTAGGGAGGGAGGATGGAGTCCCTTGGCCAGAGTAGACTGGGAGGAGATTCCAAAGATTGCGGGTGGGAGTCGGGAGGGCCGCAGAATGAGAAGAGCTTTGGAGTCCTAGCATCGGGACAGGGTGTGAATGTGGGTTAGGGAAGGAACTGGAGGGCGCCAGCATAGGAAATGGACGTGGACTTCCTATTTGGGGCAACAAGAGGGCTGGGAGAGGGAAGAGGGCTTGAGGAGTAAGGCAGGGCTGGAGAGAGGTCCAGGGTCCTCGGTTTCCCCGAAGGTGGCAGCTGGATGGTGGGCAGGGTTTGGGGTACATCCGCAGCAGTCACCGCATTCCCCAGCTCCCTGAAGAGGGGTGCCTGGGGTACATGGTGGGGGACTCTAGAGTACCCTAAAGAGGATGAGTGAGTTGTGAGAGGGGACTGGGGGCCGCGAGTGACGCTCAGGAGGGGCCGGGGTCCCTGGCTGGTACGGGGTGGGGTTGAACGCAGGACTCACGCGGCGCCTCACACTCGTCCTCGAGCGGTGCGCAGGGGCGCAGTCCCGGGCCGCACCGCGAGGGGGCGCTGCGCGGACGGCAGAGGCGCGTGCACGCGGTCCCGACGGCAGGCAGTTCGCAGCGCGCGCGGTAGGAGAAGCGCAGCTCCCAGGCGCCTGCGCGCTGAATGTCCCGGGCCCACGGGCCTCCGGCTGCCAAGCGCCGCCGTCTGGTCACGCGCGCCAGCAGGCTCCAGGCGGGCCCTGCGGGGACAGGCAAAGGAGGGGTGCTGGGGTGGGCCCGGCCGAACATGGATGCATACGGAGCGCCCCGGCCGCTTTCTCCCCGCCCCTCCCAGCGAGGCCAAAACACCCTCATGGAGCCCTGGGGTCCTTGGACTTCGCGAGTAGAATGGCAGTCACTTTCCTTACTTTAGCAAGGCTGCGAACTCCCCAGTGCACCCTGGGACCTGCAATGTCGTGGTCTCTTCTAGTACCCTAGATAACAGTTCTCTCGGCCAGGCGTGTGGTGGCTCAAGCCTGAAATCCCAGCACTTCGGGAGGCCGAGACAGGTGGACCACCTGAGGTCAAGAGTTCAAGACCAGCCTGACCAACATGGTGAAACTATCTCTACTAAAAAAAAAAAAAAGGCCGGGCGCGGTGGCTCAAGCCTGTAATCCCAGCACTTTGGGAGGCCGAGACGGGTGGATCACAAGGTCAGGAGATCGAGACCATCCTGGCTAACCCGGTGAAACCCCGTCTCTACTAAAAAATACAAAAAACTAGCCGGGCGAGGTGGCGGGCGCCTGTAGTCCCAGCTACTCAGGAGGCTGAGGCAGGAGAATGGCGTGAACCCGGGAGGCGGAGCTTGCAGTGAGCTGAGATCCGGCCACTGCACTCAGCCTGGGTGACAGAGCGAGACCCCGTCTCAAAAAAAAAAAAAAAAAAAATAGCCAGGCGTGGTGGCGCACGCCTGTAATCCCAGCTACTCTGGAGGCTAAGGCAGGAGAATCACTTGCACCCAGGAGTGGAGGTTACGGTGAACCAAGATAGCGCCATCGCACTCCAACCTGAGTGACAGAGCAAGACTCCCTCTCAAAAAAAATAAAATAAAAAATAAACAGTTATAGTAACCGTAATACTCCCGTATTTTGACCCAGATCTTTGTAAATTGAAGTAATAATGAGACCTCTAACACCCTGTGACATTTGGTACCTCGATATGGCCAAAGAACAATAACATGTCTGAAGTGAGGTCATAACACCCCTAAATTGTGCCTCCAGATCTTCCTATATCAAAAGAGTGGCAGAGACCCCAATTACTAGACCGTAAATTACCACATTACCTGAGACCTTGGGATACTGGGAGAGTGACACTTTCTTGAAGGCAAAGGTGTCACCCCCCCAAAATTGTGATACAGCTTTCTACATCAGAACAGTGAAGAAGTGGCTCACTCCTATAATCCCAACGTTTTGGGAGGCCAAAGTCAATGGATCGCTTGAGCCTAGGAGTTTGAGACCAGCCTGGGCAACATAGCGAGATCCCATCTCCATAAAAAATAAAATAAGAGGCCGGGCGCGGTGGCTCACGCCTGTAATCCCAGCACTTTGGGAGGCCGAGACGGGCGGATCACGAGGTCAGGAGATCGAGACCATCCTGGCTAACACGGTGAAACCCCGTCTCTACTAAAAAATACAAAAAACTAGCCGGGCGAGGTGGCGGGCGCCTGTAGTCCCAGCTACTCGGGAGGCTGAGGCAGGAGAATGGCGTGAACCCGGGAGGCGGAGCTTGCAGTGAGCTGAGATCCGGCCACCGCACTCCAGCCTGGGTGACAGAGCGAGACTCCGTCTCAAAAAAAAAAAATAAAATAAAATAAGAACAAGAAAAAAAATGGTGACAAACCCCCCCGCTGTGGGCCTCACATAGCAACAGAGTCTCCCAAGTTGAGGATAAGAATGTCCTGTAACGGCCAGGCGCGGCGGCTCAAGCCTGTAATCCCAGCACTTTGGGAGGCCGAGACGGGCGGATCACGAGGTCAGGAGATCGAGACCATCCTGGCCAACACGGTGAAACCCCGTCTCTACTAAAAAAATACAAAAAACTAGCCGGGCAAGGTGGTAGGTGCCTGTAGTCCCAGCTACTCGGGAGGCTGAGGCAGGAGAATGGCGTGAACCTGGGAGGCGGAGCTTGCAGTGAGCTGAGATCCAGCCACTGCACTCCAGCCTGGGCGACAGAGCAAAACTCCGTCTCAAAAAAAAAAAAAAAAAAAAAAAAATGCCCTGTATCCCTCCCAGGAACCTCTGCTCAATATTCTCTTTGGTGAAGCTCCGACATCCCACAGGGCTCCCTGGGACCTCCACATGGAGAAGGTGACAGAGCTTCACGTAGGGGCTGAGCGTGGTGGCTCACGCCTATAATCTCAACACTTTGGGAGGCCGAGGTGGGCGAATCACGAGGTCAGGAGTTCAAGACCAGCCTGGCCAACATGGTGAAATCCTGTTTCTACTAAAAATACAAAAAAACGTAGCTGGGCGTGGTTGTGGGCGCCTGTAATCCCAGCTACTTGGGAGGGTGAGGCAGGAGAATTGCTTGAACCCGGAAGGCAGAGGTTGCAGTGAGTGAGATCATGCCATTGCACTCCAGCCTGGGCAACAGAGCGAAACTCTGTCTTGAAAAAAAAAAAACAGGCCGGGCGCGGTGGCTCAAGCCTGTAATCCCAGCACTTTGGGAGGCCGAGGTGGGCGGATCACAAGGTCAGGAGATCGAGACCACAGTGAAACCCCGTCTCTACTAAAAATACAAAAAATTAGCCGGGCACGGTGGCGGGCGCCTGTAGTCCCAGCTACTCAGGAGGCTGAGGCCGGAGAATGGCGTGAACCCAGGAGGCGGAGCTTGCAGTGAGCCGAGATCGCACCACTGCACTCCAGCCTGGGCAACAGCGTGAGACTCCGTCTCAAAAAAAAAAAGAAAAAAGAAAAAAGAAAAAAACAAAAAAAAACAAAAAAAAAACTTCACATAGAAGAACCAGAAGTAACTCATATTGCACCCTGAGCTCTCAATATCAGATGGTGATAAAGTAGGGCTGTGAAATGCTATGCCCTGCTCTGGAGGTGTTGATAGTAAGAGAGCTTCCCCTATTTCATCTGCTACCAGGACCACAGACTGCTACATCCAGTACCAGGGACATTTCTGTGCCTGAGATGCCAAGAGGCCTGGAGCTGTCAACACCTGGCACCACATCCCAGGAGCTGTGATGACATCATAAGACCTATAGACAATACCACCAACCCGATGTCTCAGGTGGGCCCCAGCTTCCCCACCGGTCCCAAGACTGAAGACACTCACCTCCAATCTGGTCTCCTAACTCCTCTCTCCAGGTTTCAATGATGAGAGAGAAGGTGCCCTGGTTGGGTGAAGGAAGGGGGAGATGAAAGATGAAAGACAGTGGTTAGGGTAAGTACTCAATGAAGGCCAGAGTTCAGGAATAGAGGGTGATGGCCATTGCTGGGGACTGAGCAAGCAAGGGACAATTCCCAGAGGGATCAGCCCAGCCCAGGGAAGGAATGACATCTGTGGCTTTTTTGGGGGGGTCCGGGGGGGAGACAGGGTCTCACTCTGTCAACCACGCTGGAGTGCAGTGGCACAATCTTGGCTCACTGCAACAACCTCCAAGGCTCAAGCAATCCTCCCACCTCAGCCTCCCCAGTAGCTGGGACTACACGCGCATGTCACCATGCCCCGCTATTTGTTTTGTTTTGTTTTGTTTTGTTTTGTTTTGTTTTAGAGATAAGGTCTCACTATGTTACTGAGACTGGTCTCAAACTGCTAGGCTCAAGCGATCCTCCCGCCTAAGCCTCCCAAAGTGCTGGAATTACAGGGTGAGCCTACTGGACATGGCTTGCTTTATTGAGCACTTACTACGTGGTAAGCACTTTATTCAAGAGATGTGGTTGAATCACTCAAAAGGGACCCTTGTGAGATACCAGGATGATCCCTTTTTTTTTTTTTTTTTTTTTTTGAGACGGAGTCTCGCTGTGTCGCCCAGGCTGGAGTGCAGTGGCGGGATCTCGGCTCACTGCAAGCTCCGCCTCCCGGGTTTACGTCATTCTCCTGCCTCAGCCTCCCGAGTAGCTGGGACTACAGGCGCCCGCCACCACGCCCGGCTAGTTTTTTGTATTTTTAGTAGAGACGGGGTTTCACCATGTTAGCCAGGTTGGTCTCGATCTCCTGACCTCGTGATCCACCCGTCTCGGCCTCCCAAAGTGCTGGGATTACAGGCTTGAGCCACCGCGCCCGGCCCAATGATCCCATTTTTAAGCATAGGAAACTGAATCTGGAAACCAGGCAGTCACTTGTCCAAAAGGACAAGGGTTTAGAATTGCAATACAGGTCTGTCCATCTTTGTGCCTTTGGGTTGTGGGGATGGGAGATAGGATTTTGGAGGTGAAAGAATAATCAATACAGGACCCAATTGAAATAACTGAGGACAGAAAAAAAAAGATAGAGAAGATATTAGTGGTTCCCAAGACAAGGTGTGAGAGGTTTGCGGAGAAAGATGAGGACCCCAGTTTTTAGGGATCCCCAAGGAGCAGAGGTAGGGTTCCTTGAGTTTAGGATTTCAGAGGTTGGGTTTGAGATTCTGGGAATTTGGGGGTCCCAGCATCCAGGGTTGGGGAATCAGAACATTTAGAATCCCCGGTGTGTAGAGTTTAGAGGTCTGGGAATGTGGGGTTCCAGATGGTGGAGTTACTGGTCTGGGAATTTGGTCCACCCCCTGGGAGGCAGGATTAGGGTCTTGGAAGTTGGAGGGGAGAGGAGGTGGAGGTTTTGGTGGCGGGTTAGGCCTCCAGCACCGGGAGTCCCCCGGGGACAGCACTTACAGGCCAGGCGTCCCGAAAGGGCACCTGCAAGAGGCCGTTGGGCAGTGGGAGATCAGGCCCGGGCGCTTCGGGCTGCTCGGTGTAGACGGGTCCGCGCGCACTCAGCGCCGCGCCCAGGGCGCACGGGGACTCGGCGGCCTCCTCCGAGAGCCCAGGCTTCAGGCAGACTCTGAAGAAGAGGCGGCAGGGGCCCCGGGCGCTGCAGGGGGACCGCGGGGCCCCCGGGCCTGGACCCGGCCCGAAAGAGTGGATCTGCAGCTCGAAGACGCCAGCGGGCCGTGCCTGGGGCGAAGACGGGCACAGGGTGAGGCGGCCGGGGGGACCCAGGTGTCCCGTCCGCCCCGCGCTCCCTCCCCAAGACCTTCAGGTCGTACTCACCCCTCTCCCCCGCATTCATCCCTTTCCACGCCACCTCCCACCTGGCTCTGACCTGAGGGATGAAAATGAGCGCTAAGATCACAGTCTGGGAGAGGAGCCGAGACATCCTTGGGGAGACCATGGCCTTCTAGGGGGGGTCTCGGGAGTCGCAGCTGCTGGCTTCTTATATCTGAGGAATGGCCCCGCCCCTTCAGGCAGCTACCCGGCCCCAAGGGACCAAGGGCGGGGGGAGTCACAGGGGAAGGGGAGCGTGCAGGAGCATCAGCGAGATTCCGTCTGTAGTCGTAGGCACGGGCGAGGTCATGAGTGGGTGATCCCGCGACTTTGCGTGTGGCTGGGGTGGGGTTGGGGGGCTAAGTCTGTGTGAGGTTGTACATGATTTTAAGATTCTGGATGTGTGGTATGAACCAGAGCTACTGGAGGGTGTACACGACTTTGTGATTGTGTGTCCACGTGGGACTGTGCAGCTCAGCATAGGCCTGGAGTTGTGTGTGATTGACACATTTATGAGGCTGTAAACAATTCTGACTGCACGCACACCCGAGTGGGAAACTAGACGTGTACACGACTTCGTGATTGTGTGACGCTTTGAGATTGTGTGGCTGTGTAGATACTTCTCTGTGCGTGTGTGTTTATGGAAGATCCTGTATAGCCGTATAAACCTGTGACTTTGTGCTGTGTGCAGGTGTGGTAGAGGCTGTGCAAGGTGGGAATGGCGGAGGGCGCCTGTATGTGAATGAGACTGGGTTTGAGAAGTCCATGGATGCAGCCACGTGTGAACACGATGAAGATCCGGAGTTCTTTGTGGATTCCTGTGTGCGTTGGTTTGTGTGACTGAGACTGGGTTTGGGAGGTCCACAGGTGTAGCTGTGTGTGGATACGATGAAGATCCAGGGCTCTTTGTGGACCCCTGTGTGCGGGCGTGTGTGCGTTCCCCCTCCCCAAGACAAATCCACCCTCCCAAGCCCCGCGTCGCGGACGCACCAGACGCCAGGGCGAGGAGCTCGGCCTCAGAAGGGGCTCCCAGCTGTATGTAAATGCCGCCATCTGCCGGGCGGCCGAGCCCCTCCCCCTTCGGGCCGCAGCTGGGCTGCCCGTTTGGCCTCCGGAAGGTGTGAGGAGCAAATGGGCAGGAAATTCCGTCTTCACATACAGGGACCCGCTCCCCCACCCCAGAAGAATGAGGCGGGGGCACCCCGGGCCCTTCAGAAACCCTTTAGTATTCCAGGACCTCAGCAGGAAAAGCCAATTAGGAGCAGATGTCCCAGCCCCTCTGGTCATAATTGCTCCCTGCCAGGCATGGGGCAAAACCCTTGAGCTGGGGTAACTTCTTTGTCTTTCCCCCGAAAGTAAAAAATTTTAGTGCTTAGAGGCTAATAATTATAGGGAAAAATACAGATTCAATTTATATGTTTTTTTTTTCCCAGAGAAGACATAGTAACCAACGAAGCATAGACCAGCAGAGCCAGGCATACAGTAGGCGCTCAGTTAATTTTTTTTTTTTTTTTTGAAAAGTTTTGCTTGTTGCCCAGGCTGGAGTGCAGTGGTGTGATCTTGGCTCACTGCAACCTCCACCTCCCGGGTTCAAGCGAGTCTGCTGCCTCAGCCTCCAGAGTAGCTGTGATTACAGGTACCCGCCACCACGCTCGGCTAATTTTTTATTTTTTATTTTATTTTATTTATTTTTTATTTTTTGAGACGGAGTCTCGCTCTGTCGCCAGGGCTGGAGTGCAGTGGCCGGATCTCAGCTCACTGCAAGCTCCGCCTCCCTGGTTTACGCCATTTGCCTGCCTCAGCCTCCTAAGTGACTGGGACTACAGGTGCCCGCCACCACGCCCGGCTGATTTTTTGTATTTTTTAGTAGAGACGGGGTTTCACCCTGTTAGCCAGGATGGTCTCGATCTCCTGACCTCGTGATCCGCCCGTCTCAGCCTCCCAAAGTGCTGGGATTACAGGCTTGAGCCACCGCGCCCAGCCTAATTTTTTATATTTTTAGTAGAGATGGCTTTTCACCATGTTGGCCAGGCTGGTCTCGAACTCCTGACCTTCAGGTGATCCACCCACCTCAGCCTCCCAACGTGCTGGGATTACAGGCATGAGCCACTAATCCCTGCCCAGTTCATTTTTTAATGAATGAAAGAAGACCAGGCTGGGCACAGCGGCTCAGGCCTATAATCCCCACACTTTTGGAGGCTGAGGCAGGGGACTGCTTAAGGCCAGGAATTTGAGACCAGCCAGGCAACACAGCAAGACACACTTTTCTGCAAAAAGAGGAGGAAGAGGAGGAGGAGGAGGAGGGAGGAGGGAGAAGGGAGGAAGGAGGAAGGAAAGAAGAAAGAAGAAAGAAAGAAGAAGAAAGAAGAAAGAGAAGGAGAAGGAAAAACCAGCCTGAAAATTCTTAATTCTGACAACACTGGCATTTGAGCAAGGCAGGGCCATGGGTCAGATTGGGCAGAACATCCCAGGTTCCTTTCCCCTAGGGAGTCTTTTCCACTCTTTTTTTTTTTTTTTAAATGTATTATTATTTTTTGAGATGGAGTTTTATTCTTTCACCCAGGCTGGAGTGCAGTGGCTCCGCTCACTGCAACCTCCACCTTCCAGTTTCAAGCGATTCTCCTGCCTCAGCCTCCCGAGTAGGTGAGATTACAGGTATGCGCCACCACGCCTGGCTAATTTTTGTACTTTTAGTAGAGACGGGGTTTCACCATCTTGGCCAGGCTGGTCTCCAGCTCCTGACCTCGTGATCTGCCCACCTCGGCCTCCCAAAGTGCTGGGATTACAGGCGTGAGCCACTGTGCCCGGCTCTACTCCCTTCTTTAATTCCTTTTTCACCATTCAGACTTCACCTCCTCCAGGCAGCGCTCCCTAACACTCCCCAGAAGCATCAAGCACCTCCTGAGTTCCCACATCCTCCTGTGATTCTTTTATTCCACCCAACCCCTCTGTCTGTGCCTCCCTCAGCCGTGACCACTCTGGCCTATGAGGTCTTTATTTTTTTGAGATGAGGTCTCTGTTGCCCAGGCTACACTGCAGTGGCATTATCTTAGCTTACTGCAGCCTCAACTTCCTGGGCTTAAATGATCCTTCCACCTCAGCCTCCCAAGTAGCTAGGATTACAGGCATGAGCCCCCACACCTGGCTAATTTATTATTTTTGGTAGAGATGGGGTCTCCCTATGTTGCCCAGGCTCAACTCCTGAGCAAAAGCAATCCTCCCACCTTGGCCTTCCAAAGTGCTGAGATTACAGGCATGAGCCACCATGCCTGCCCCTGTGGGGTTTATCCAAGCACAAATCAGACCATTTCCTTCACTTGCATTAGACTCTTCTATAGCTCCCCAGTGCCTTCTAAATAAGTAAGCTTCTCAGGCTGACATTTGAGACCCTCCTCCCACATCCCCCGCTGCTCAGACAGGTTATGTGGCCCCAAAGAGTAAAGCCAGACCTTGTAAACCAGTCACCTGGAGGCAAATTAGGTCTCATATTGGGTTAGGTGAGGGAATAGACAGAATATATTTTAACAGAATTTGGGCAACCAGCTGTGGAAGGAAGCAAATTCCTGCCCTGGATGATCATCGGGGGAACAGATTCCAGGTCTGAGATATCTCAGAATGTTTGTTTTTGTTTTGTTTTGTTTTTTGAGACAGAGTCTCGCTCTGTCACCCAGGCTGCTGCAGTGCAGTGGCTTGATCTCGGCTCACTGCAACCTCCACCTCCCGGGTTCAAGCAATTCTCATACCTCAGCCTTCCATTTAGCTGGGATTATGGGCGCCCACCACCACGCCTGGCCTTTTTTTTTTTTTTTTTCCCCTAGAGAGGGTCTCACTATGTTACCTAGGTTGGTCTCGAACTCCTGGCCTCAAGTGATGCTCCTATCTCAGCCTCCTAAAGTGTTGGAATTACAGGTGTGAGCCACTGAGCCTGGCCCGAAAATTTTAAAGATCATAAAAATTGCCAGCCTTTGTGAAGATTTGTGGCAGGCACGATGGCATTTCATGTGGATTCTTTTGTGGTGTGTGTGTGTGTAGTGTCATGTACTTTAAGGGATTTCTGAGCATCTTTCTAGCTACTCATGACTTTTCTTTATATGCTGACCGTGTGTGTGTGTGTGTGTGTGTGTAGTGTCATGTACTTTAAGGGATTTCTGAGCATCTTTCTAGCTACTCATGACTTTTCTTTATATGCTGACTGTAGTGACCATAGAAGGCCATGCTGGCCAGGCGCGGTGGCTCCTGTAATCCCAGTACTTTGGGAGGCCAAGGCGGGCAGATCACTTGAGGTCAGGAGTTCGAGACCAGCCTGGCCAACATGCTGAAACCCCATCTCTACTAAAAGTACAAAAATTAGCTGGGCATGGTGGCGGGCACCTGTAGTCCCAGCTACTGGGGAAGCTGAGGCAGAAGAATCACTTGAACCCAGGAGCTGGAGGTTGCAGTAAGCCAAGATCACACCACTGCACTCCAGCCTGAGCAACAGGGCGAGACTGTCTCAAAAAAAGAAAAAAAAAAAAAAAAAGGCCATGCCAAGGTCACATTTAAGCAAAGGCCTAAAAGAATAAGTCGTGTAGACTTTAGGGAAAAACACTTCTGGCAGAGCGAACAGCAGTTGTGGAGGCCCCGAGTGTGCCTCAGGCACACCCAGCTATCCCAGGGCTTCCCTCCTCACTTCGTCCCATCTCTGCTCAGATGTGCCTTCCCAAGAGGTCTCCCGTCCATCCCATCCGGTCTAAACCAGTCCTCCAAGTTCCCAGACTACTGCGGCTCCTTGCTATACTTTTCCTTTATGCATTTATTACCCGGAAGTTATTTGATCATTGTCTGTCTCCTCCATGAGAACACTGAACATCAGTTCATGACAGCAGAGCTTTTTTGTTTTGTTTTTGAGATAGTCTCACTCTGTTACCTGGGCTGGAGTGCAGTGTTGCGATCTTGGCTCACTGCAACCTCCGCCTCCCGGGTTTAATCAACTCTCCTGCCTCAGCCTCCCATGTAGCTGGAATCACAGGCACGAGCCACTATGCCCAGCTAATTTCTTTGTATTTTTTAGCAGAGGCGGGGTTTCGCCATGTTGGCCAGGCTGGTCTCAAACTCCTGACTTCAGGTGATCCACCCACCTCGGCCTCCCAAAAGTGCTGGGATTATAGGGGTCAGCCACCATGCCCAGCTATTTCAATCTGTAATAACCCATATGGCCTGGTAACAGCAAGCCCCTGGGAATATATACATATAACCCACGTACGGACTGTGCTATTTACTCCTCACAACCATCTGCTAACGTACTACCATCACCCCATTTTAGAGATGAGGAAACTGAGGGAGAGGTGCCTTGCCTAAGGTTTACATAGCTACCATCTGAGTGCCTACATGGGAGTGCTTCATTTGGTCTCCAAAGGTAGCCTATGAGACAATAACTTTTTTTTTTTTTTTTAAGAGACAGGGTCTTCCCATGTTGCCCAGGCTGCTCTCCAACTCCTGGCCTCAAGTGATCCTCCCACCTCAGCCTCCTGAAGTGTTGGGATGACAGGCAGGAGCCACTGTGCCTGTCCTGTTATTCTATAAATGTAGAAACCGAGGCACTGAGAGCTGAAGTAACTTGCACAGGATCACAAGCCAGCTGGGAAGTGGTAGAGCTTGGATTTGAACTTACACAATCCGGAACTCATACTCTTAAGTAATACACAGTGCCACTGTCCATACAGGAGACACATGTGGCTATTTAATTAAAAGTAGCGGTCACGGTGGCTCACTCCTGCAATCCCAGCATTTGGGAGGCCAAGGCAGGAAGACTGCTTGAGCCCAGGAGTTCAACACTGCAATGAGCTACAGCTACACCACTGCACTCCAGCCTGGGAGACGGAGTGAAGCCCTGTCTCCAAAAAAATTTGTAAGGCTTTTTTTTTTTTTTTTTTTGAGACAAGGTCTCACTCTGTCACCCAGGCTAGAATGTAGTGGCACGATCACAGCTCATCACAGCCACGCATAACCTCCCGGGCTCAAGGGATTCCTCCCACCGCAGCCTCTCACGGAACTGGGACTACAGGTACACACCACCTCGCTGGGCTAATTATTTTGTATTTTTTTAGAGACAAGATTTCACCATGTTGCCCAGGCTGGTCTCGTACTCCTGGATTCAAGCAATCCTCCTGCTTCAGCCTCCCAAAGTGTTGGGATTACAGGCGTGAGCCACTGCGCTCAGCCTAAAACAAAATTTAAAAATTCAGTTTCTCAGTCACGCTAGCCACATTTCAAGTGCTCGGAAACTTTATGTGGTCACTGGCTACTGTACTGGACAATACAGATCTAGAACATGAACCAAGCATCACAGAAAGTTCCAGTGGAGAACACTGCTACATATCTGTCTGTTTTAGTTAGGAGTCAACATTTTAAAATAAGGAAATTTAATATAAAAACCCCAATTTTAGCTGGGCACGGTAGCTCACATCTGTAATCCTAGCACTTTGGGAGGCCAAAGCAGGAAGACTGCTTGAGACTTGAGACCAGCCTGGGCAGACTGCTTGAGACTTGAGACCAGCCTGGGCAGCAAGACCCCATCTCTACAAAAAAAAATTTGTTTAAGTTAGCTGGGTGTGGCAGCACGCACGTGTAGTCTCCAAGAGGGTACTCAGGAGGCTGAGGCAGGAGGGTCACTTGGAGATCACTTGAGCCTGGGAGGTCAAGGCTGTAGTGAGCTAAGATCACATCACTGCACTCCAGCCTGGGCAACAGTGAGACCCTGTCTCAAAAAAAAAAAAAAAAAAAAAATTCCCAAGTTCTTGCTTCTTTTCAACAACTGGCATGTCAAGCAACCCCAGGCCCCCTCTACTCCAGGGCCACACTGGCTGGAGCCAAGCAGCAGTTGGCCTGTTGAGAGGGGTGATCTCTGGTCCACCAGAGCCCCACTGGGCCCATAACACAGTCTCTCCACAGCAGCATGGCAGCTACCTGTCTTTAAAGCCAAGTGCCATCCTCTCTTCCCTTCTCCACACATGGGGAATCTGTGGTCAGAGGGAGATGTATTTTTTACAGATCACACAACACACAGGAAGACACAGCGAGGGTTTTTACATTCCCAGACCAGGGTGAAAAATATGCTCTGATCCAACAAAGCCCCCACTCTGTGCTTGGCAGCCGATCAGCCACTGTGGGATGGTGACCCGAAAGTCCCGGACCTCATCCCGGTGCCCCCATCTGGAGACTCTCGGGACACAGCAGGTGTGGCATCTGGGATGTACTTTATTGGACAGTGGTGGCCCAAGTCTTGGTCTGGAAGCACTGGGGCCCTGGACTCCGGCACTGAGTTTGAGGAGGCCCAGAGTTCAGGGCTGTCTGGAGCGAGGCCACAAGCGGCTGGTGAGGGAGCCGAGGAAGAGGTTCTGCTTGTTGGACTTGGAGAGCTCAGCCAGGCGCTGCTGCTCCTCCTGGGGTCGGGAGACAGATGGAGGAGCGGGTCAGCCCAGGGAGGACAGAGCCTCCTCCCAGACGCCCAGCTCCCCAGGCCTCAGCCCAGGGGCCACCTTTCCTCCTGACTTCTGCCAAGTCCAGACCCCTTTCCCCAAACCCTGGGGCCCCCAGCCCAGACACAAGGGACCCTAGACCTCAGCTCCCCAGCCCAGACACTGGGAAGAGCCAGCTCTGAGCCGCAGGAGCCTAGGCTTCAATGTTTGGGGGATGCCAGACTCTAATACTAGGCACTCGAGATATTCAGGCCTGAACTGCAGTAGCTTCTCAGGCCCCAAACTCTCATAATCCCCTTCCCCAGATCCCAGGGACCCCTCCCCTGAACCTGAGATCCTATCCCAGACCCTGTTATCCCAAGGTGAATGCTGGTGAGATCCCAAGTCCAAACCCCAGAGCCCTCCTCATCAGACTGCATCATCCTGCCCCTGGCCCCCTGCACCCCATGACCCCTGTCTCGATGTGGCGGGCAGGGGGAGTTCCCTGGGGGGTCCCCAGGCCCAAATCTCTAGGGACTTCTTCTCTGGGCACTCAGGGACTCCCAACTCTAGGAACCTAACCTAGAATCTGGTGAACTTCAGCCTAGATCCCTGGGAATCTTGCCCAGATGCAATCCGTACTCTCAGTCCCACTTCCAAATTACCAGGGTCCCACCAAGACCATCACAACTCTCCCCACAGCCTTGGGCCATGTGCCCAGGGATCCTCTTTCCAGACCTGATCTAAAACCCACAGTCCACCTCCACAAGGTGACCCCAGACCTACTCAAGACCATCAAGGGCAACCCCTCTTCCAGTCCAGTCTCAAAGCCTTGCCTGTCTCCTGTTCTCAGAGCAGGCTGCAGAATCAATGCATCCCCTCATTCTGGCAGCCCTACAGGACAGGCTGTGTTATGTCCCCCTGGTTACAGAGACTGAGGTGGAGAGGAGGTATCTGCTCACGGTCACACAGCCAAGCCAGGAGTGTGGAGTTGGACTGCTCTGGGCTCCTCCTTCAGGAGCCTCAGAGCCGATCCTCCACTCTGGGCATCTGAGCACCAACCTGCTCTAGCCGGCTTTGCCGCTGCTTGAAAGCTGCCAGCGGATCATCCTCCAGGGCGTAGTGCTCCAGCACAGTTCGCACATCCTCCACACCGTTCAGTGCAATGGCTGTGGGCACAACAGGGGGTGGTCAGCCAGGCTTCTGAAGGCCAGAGGCAGGCAGGGCCCACGAGGGGAAGGTCCCACACTGGGGCAGGGGGGTGGTCAGTGCTACCTGGAATGCTTCTAAACACTCTGAAAGGGTTCCCTTGAACATCCCCAGGTATCCCCTGAACATTCCATGAACATCCTAAGAAGCTCCTAAAGACTCCAAGGTGCTCAGGTACCTCCTGCACCTCAGTCGCCCAGCCACGAATAATGCATTTATCCTTCCTCTTCAGAATCAGGGGCTCTAGGGTCAGAGGCCAAGGGATCAGGGGTCGGCCTTACTCTTAAGGAAGGCAGACAGGTCCAATAAGACCCGGTCATCAGAGTTTCCGTCCCAGGGCCGCAGGGCGACGCCGTTATAGGGCTGTAGGCGGAAGGCTTCCTTCTTGCAGTCCACAACTACTACTCGAGCTGGATCCCGATTCAGACATGAAATGTCCTAGAAGTGAGTGACAGATCAGGTCAACATCTGTGCCCAACTCTCCCCCCATCAAGAAGACCCAAAACACACAAAACATACATACACAGCATCACACATACTGGGATCACAATGCCAGGGCCTCTCAAAGACCAGCTTTGGATGATGGCATCGACCCCCACAGAGGACCAGGCATGGCGGCTCACACCTGTAATCCCAGCACGTTGGGAGGCCAAGGCAGGAGGATCACTTAGCCCAGGAGTTCTAGACCAGCCTGGGCCACACAGCGAGATCTCATCTCTACAAAAAATTTAAAAATTAGGTGGGCATGGGCCAGGCGCAGTGGCTCATGCCTGTAATCCCAGCACTTTGGGAGGCCGAGACGGACGGATCACCTGAGGTCAGGAGTTCAAGACCAGCCTGGCCAAAATGGTGAAACCCCGTATCTACTAGATACAAAAAATGGCGGGGTGTGGTGGCTCACGCCTATAATCCCAGAATTTTGGGAGCCCAAGGTGGGCGGAGACTGCCTGAGCTCAGGAGTTCAAAATCAGCTTGGGCAACATGGCGAAACCCTGTCTCTACTGAAAATACAAAAAATTAGCCGGGCGTGGTGGTGTGCACCTGTAGTCCCAGCTACTCGGGAGGCTGAGGAAGGAGAATCACTTGAACCTGGGAGGGAGAGGTTGCAGTGAGCCAAGATCACGCCACTGAACTCCAGCCTGGGCAACAGAGCGAGACTCCATCTCACACACACACATGCACACACACAAAAATTAGCCAAGCGTGGTGGTGTGCGCCTATAGGCCCAGCTACTCGGGAGGCTGAGGTGGGAAGACCACTTGAGCCCAGAAGGTTGAGACTGCAGTGAGCCGTGTTCACACCATTGCACTCCAGTCTGGGTGACGCAGCAAAACCCTGTCTCAGAAACAAAAAACAAAACAACCCCCAGGATGTTGGGGAGCTAATCACACAGACTCCTAGACCCAGGGCCTAGCACACAGAGAGGCCATTAGGAAGTTCCCTGGAGAGGGAGGCGGCCACTCTCGTGTTAAACCCCTGCCCAGGTGACTGTGGTATGTTGCAGGTTTAAGAACCTCTCACTCAAGTAAACAGGTGCAGACAGATCTGCAGCCATACCCAGGGAACCACAAAGACAGGCTCCCAGACACAGACCCTTCAAGACCCTCGATCACAGTCCATGTATTTCTGAATTCCCAAGAACAACACAGACCCCCCTCCCCAGGACACAGACAGAAACAGAAACCCAACAGACACACAGACACTTGGAGCCAGATCCACAGAGGCCCATTCACAGATCCAGACTCCTGAATATATCACTGGCCACAGTAACAGACGCCAGGTCAAACAAACCGCAACCAGTCTCCTATGTACAATTATAAGCAAACCTTCCCAGAAGCACTAAGTTACAGACACAGCAAGATAAAACCAGCTCCTAAATGGTACGTTCTTACCACTAACCCGTCTTCTTTAGAGAGACTTCATTTCCCCCCACTCCCGCACCCAGATTCCAGGGAACAAAGAAGAGTGCAGATGTCTGGCCAAGGCTGGAGGCAGGCGTGTGCCTGCCAGCAGGAATAGAATCTGGGCAGAACCATAAGCCAGGTGAGGCTAGGGTCAGAGCTAGGCCCTCCTTTCCTCAGGTGGTGCCAACCCCACCAAATCCCAGAGGCCCATCCATGAACCCATGGCACCTTAACATGGTGTCCATCCATGTATCTTGTGGCGTCCCGGAATAGGCGGTAGGAGATGAAGCCGTGGGGGTCCACGCTATCAATGAGTGGAAATGCAGTCTGCGGGTGGGAAGGGAGGGAGAAAAGGTCAGGCTGAGCCCTGGTCTTCCAGATCTCTACGCCTCCTGCCACACTGACCTTCCTCTCCCCTGCCCCAGAGCCTCACCATGCCAGTCTCTGACGTAAAGATGACAATTTCATATAAAGGGGCGAGCTGCTGGAACAAGGTCTCGATGCCTGGGCGCTTCTTAAACCTCCAGCCAGTGGCCAGCTGGGAAGACAGTGAGGACAGTGAAACACCAAGACCCAGAGGCCCTCAGAGTCCCCAAGAGGACAAAGATCCAGCCTAGGGGATTCTCAGAACAGAGTTCTCTCCCTCTGTCTTTGTGGCTCTTGGAGGTTAAGAAGTACAACATGGGTGTGACTAAGGGTCTGGCTCCTTTGTGGCGCTTACAACATGCCTGGGCACACCTACACCACCCTGCAGAGTGGGTGTTAGCATGACTGCCTTCTCCCAGCTGAAGAAAGCGAGGCAACGACAGGTAACATCTCCTCCCCAAGATCACACAGCACAGTTAGGGCTGAAAGTCCACCTCATCACAACCCCGCTGCCCAGGTCTATCCCCAACCCACTGCCTTTCCCGGGACACACCGACCACTCAGGATGCAAGAGGACGCCAGTGAGCTCCAAAACGAGCGTGTAGGGTGGCTGGTAGTACGGCTCCTGCAGAGGGTCTGGGAGAAGGCAAGGGCTGGTGGGCTCGATGATCATCTGTGGGAGAGGGATGGATGGGGGCGCTCAGACAAGGAGGCCAGGGCTGGAGACATGGGGACTGAGCCCAGGGCTTCTGCTCACCTGTCTATAATCTTTGAAATATTTGTATGTCCGGCGCAACTGCTGTACCAGAATTGGATCTAGGAGAACACCAGGCACAAAGAGATTCCACAATAAGCCGCTGCTCAACCTCCCAGACAAACCAGGGGTTTCTTATCTACCAGATACAAACAGGTCTGCATACCCACCTGGTTTGAACTAACTCACTTCTAGGTCCAAAGATAGAAGGCAATGACATACCGCCAGATAGGAACAGAGATTCATTTACCTGCCCCGTTTTAAGCTGATACTTACATCCACATACTACCACAGGTATGAAACAGAATGCTTATACATTGGCCCACTTAAAACCCACATACAAGGCCGGGCACGGTGGCTCGTGCCTGTAATCCCAGCACTTTGGGAAGCTGAGGCAGATGGATCACGAGGTCAGGAGATCAAGACCATCCTGGCCAACATGGTGAAACCCCGTCTCTACTAAAATAAAAAAAAAAAAAAAAAAAAAATAGCCGGGCGTGGTGGCACGTGCCTGTAGTCCCAGCTACTCGGGAGGCTGAGGCAAGAGAATCACTTGAACCTGGAAGGTGGAGGTTGCAGCAAGCCGAGATCACGCCACTGCACTCCAGCCTGGCAACAGAGTGAGACTGTCTTAAAAAAATAAATAACCCACATACACATAAATCTGCTGACATTACGCCAGTGTACACATACTTTTTTTTTATAGAGACAGAGACAGAGTCTTGCTCTATTGACCAGGCTGGTCTTGAACTCCTGGGCTCAAGTGATCCTCCCGCCTTGGCCTCCCAAAGTGTTGGGATTACAGGCGTGAGCCACTGCACCTAATTTATGCCAGTGTATTTTGCCCACTTTGAATCACTAGGCTTCCAGATCTGCCCACTTTAAGCCAGTGTGCTGAATCTAAACCACAATGAATATATAAACACATCTGTACACTGTAAAACAGTGGTTCAGAACTAGGAACAATTTTGTCTGCACGCCTACCCCTGGGAAATTTGGCAATGCCGGGAGATGTAATTGATTGTCGCAATACTGGCATCTAGTAGGCAGATGCCCAGGATGCTACAAAAATCCTTCAATGCACAGGGCAGTCCTCTATAAGAATTATCTGGTCCGGCCGGGCACGGTGGCTCAAGCCTGTAATCCCAGCACTTTGGGAGGCCGAGACGGGCGGATCACGAGGTCAGGAGATCGAGACCATCCTGGCGAACACGGTGAAACCCCGTCTCTACTAAAAAATACAAAAAAAAAAACTAGCCGGGCGAGGCGGCGGGTGCCTGTAGTCCTAGCTACTCGGGAGGCTGAGGCAGGAGAATGGCGTAAACCCGGGGGGCGGAGCTTGCAGTGAGCTGAGATCCGGCCACTGCACTCTAGCCCGGGCGACAGAGCCAGACTCCTTCTCAAAAAAAAAAAAAGAATTATCTGGTCCAAAGTGTCAATAGAGCCAAGGGTGAAAAACCCTGGTTTAAGTGAATATACTGACTCCAGTTTACTTTCTCATTTTAACTTATTTTTTTTTTAGAGGTGGAGACTCACTCTGTCATCCAGGCTAGAGTGCAGTGGCGGGATCACAGCTCACTGCAGCCTGTAACTCCCAGGCTCAAGTGATCCTCCCAACTCAGCCACTGAGTAGCTGGGACCACAGGCACAGGCCACCACTCCTGGCTAATGAATCTAGTATAAACAGTAAACTTACATGGCTGCCTACTTTAATACAGTATTTTTAGGGTAATACATGGGCGTTCCTCTTAAAAAAACACAATATATTGGGCCAGGAGTGGTGGCTCATGCCTATAATCCCAGTACTTTGGGAGGCCGAGGAGAGTGGACCCCCTGAGGTCAGGAGTTTGAGACCAGCCTGACCAACATGGCGAAACTCTGCCTCTACTAAAAATATAAAAATTAGCTGAGCGTGGTGGTGTGCACCTGTACTCCCAGCTACTTGGGAGGCTGAGACACGAGAAATATTTGAACCCGGGAGGTGGAGGTTGCCATGAGCCAAAATTGCACTACTGCACTCCAGCCTGGGCAACAGAGCAAGACTATGTCTCAAAAAAATAAAAAATAAAAACAAAAAAACACAATATTGAAACCAGTTAGGCTAGTAAACATATACACTTTAAAACTTCAGATTTACCTGCCCAATTTAATTCAGCATATTATTTGTGGAAGACAGCATGATTCTACAACTGCCCGGTTAAAATGGCACTCACCCACCTGCCCAGTTTGAAACAATCAATGTATTAACATGACTGTTTGCAAACGTCCCCCAACATAAACAGGTGACTTTCTGGACCCACCAATTTCATTCTTCTCCCGGGAAGAGCCAGGTATGACACGATTGACAACTAATCTCTACTATCCAATTTGTCATAAACTTCACCACCAAAAGCTGGTTAACCAGATGGAGAGGGAGGAAGGAGGCATTGTTTTGAAAATGAGCCTAATGGGGTAGGGGCTTGAGGGGGATGGGGAAGGAGTTGGGAGCTGCAGATGCTTGGTCTAAAACACAGGAACCCATGTGTCTGGAGATAGGCCACGCTGTGTCCCCAAGCCCTCCCACCCAAGGCTCCCCTCCCCCATCTGTCTCTGACCATCTGCTCGGGGCTGAGGGGCCAGGGAAGCGGGCTTGGGCTTTGTAATGTCCCTCCCCACAAGGCCATCCAGCTGCTGGCTCCCCCACCTCCCCAGTGGAAGGAGGAGGGGCCGGAGACACCAGATGGGGAGAGAGAGCCATCCTTACAAATGACAGAGTTGAGAGGGTCAGGGACTCCAGAATCTGTGCTTGTTTACTCACCATTGTCAAACTCATCAGGAATCTGGGAGGTGGAGAGAAAAATGGAAGGTTTAGGATGTCAGAGGCAGAACCCCATCACATACAGAAAAGGAATCTCCAGGACCCCAACAGGAATAGGCAAAGGTCACTGGGAAAGACAGGCTCACTCCAGACAAGCAATGTGCCTAAACAGACCAAAGAGGACCCCTCTCACCCACAGGCTAGGACTCCTGGCAAGGCCTCGGTCTCTTTCCCCCTCACCTTGGCACCATTTTCGTCCACTGTGTTGTTTCCTGCAAGGGAGACCAGGATGAATATGAGGAATTAGGGCCCAGTCCCCTGGGTCCTGAGGGAGGAGTGGGATAAAGGGCCTGGACTCCTGGATCTGAGGAAAGAGAGTTAGAGGCACAGCCTCCTGGATTCAAGCCAGGAGGGGGCTGGGAGCCAAGATTCCTGGGTCTTTGAGAGAAAGGGGGCTGGGGCTGGGACTCTTGGGTCTGTGGGATAAAGGAACTAGTGGAAGGCTGGATTTTTGGGTGCTGAGTAAAGACAAAGTTTAGGAAGCTGATTCAGGCCTATCCTTCCCCATCTTTCCCTCTTTCCTGTATCCTGGTACAGGAACCAACTAGAAAGACTAGAACCTTAAGGAGCAGAAGGGAGAAGAAAGAAGACTTCCCTGGTTTTCAAGGTAGGTGTCCTATTTGGCTGCCCTATTGAGGAAGGAGCCAGGGAATGAAGATGAGACACGTTGGTAGAGGGTAAGAGTGGGAGATTTCACAGTGGACTAGGGAGGCCAAGGAACAAAACTGGAGGGCAGGGATATGTCCCTCACCAAAGATATAGACGACGCTCACGGTCCCACCAGCTCCAAGCAGCCCAGCAAGCCAGAGCGCAACTTTTTTGGCATAGCTGGGACCCTCTGAACCCGGCTGCTGCTGTGGCCCTTGTGCCTTAGTGCCCCCGCGGCTCCCGATCTCTGCGGCCTGCGATTGAGAAAGGGGAGGTCAGCTAAGAGAGAAGAGAGGTCAGGATGGTTCCAACCTTCCAGTACAAGAAGAATCAAGTTCGGGAGCCAAGAGGCAGACACCCACAGAGCCCTGGACATCTGTGTCCCTGGAGGCGCAGTCAGGAAGTGGGGCGCTCAGAGGGTCAAAAGCAGACTGTCCCGCACCAGGATGCCAGGAGTTTTAAGAGCTAACAGGCCAGGTGCACAGGATCCTGAAGGCAACAGGACTGGAGGGTCTGCAGTCCAGAAAAGCAGAGCACGGAGAATAAGGGATGGGAGGGCCTAAACACTGGGATGAGAGGAAACGGAGGTCACAAGTGGTGGGGGAAGGGGGACAGACAGGACGGGGAGTTACGACATCCGGCTGCTTGGGGCTAAAGGTAGCAGAGTTACAGGGTAAGGGATGGGAGCGGAGGCGGGGAGGGGCAATCACTTGTCTGGGGCTTGGGGAACTCGGGTACAGAAGTGATAGAGTTGGAGGTCAGAATGGCTGGGTCTCTGTCAACATGGAGGCAGGTCGAATTGGAAACCCAAACGTCTACCTCATCACCACCAACGCCACAGAGAAAATAACTCCCACGGCCAGACTGGGACTCCAGCATACCAGGCCCCTCCTGCTCAAGTATCACCTGAGTGGTCACTGAGATGGGGAACCGGTAACCTTCTCCTCCTCCGGCACCCACGTGGGTGGGAGGTGGGGTCTAGAGGACACATCTGGGTTCCCAGCCTCCAGCCTAGGGGAGCAAGTGTTGTCCACCCAGGAGGCTGGGAAGGGCCCCAAAACGCAAGCGGCGTTTCATTCAGCACCCTGAGGTGAGGCGTCCCGGAACCCCCAAGGGGCGGCGATATGTCCGGAACTCCAGGGAAGGGACCCCACATTCAGAGTGCCACCCTCGTTCCGCTCACCTGATCTGGGGCCCGGGGGGGCGGCGTCGCCAACCTCGTGCACAGTCCCCGCGAGCCGAGCCGGAGCCCGCTCCGCAATCTCGAGCACAGTGCTGCCGAGGCCGCCATCTTGCGCTGACGCCACGCGGCCCCGCCCACTCGCTCCCTTTTCACCCGCCCCGGGCCGGAGCTACAGCCAATGGAAGCGCGGAGGCGGGGCGGGTGGACGGAAGCCCGAGAGAGACCAAAGTCATCGGGCGGATTGCTGCAGGCCCGCTTGCCTCTAACCATTCTCCTGGCTGCCTCTGGGGGGGCGCCAACTGGGATCCAAAGTCATCTGGACCACGCCCCGCTTGGGCCTTGCAGAGCGCCACCGCCCCTGCAAAGGACGCAGCGAGGGAAGGGATCACACTCATTGCCCAGAGGTAAAGCTGAGGCCATAATGGAGTCAGTGGCTGCCTGATTTGTCCAAAAAAATAGTCACGAGTCAGGTCGCTTGTCTCACTGTGTAAGGGCATCGGCCCTCACCTCCCAATTGTCAGAAATATACATTGAGGCCCTGAAAGCGACCTGAAAAGCCAGTCCTCGAAAACTCTTTTGGCCAGGCACGGTGGCTCACACCTGTAATCCCTGCGCTTTGGGAGGCCGAGGCAGGAGGATCGCTTGAGGCCGGGAGTTTGAGACCACCCTGGATAACATAGCAAGACTGCCATCTCTATTTTTAAAATTAATAATAATAGGCCAGGCGCGGTGGCTCACGCCTATAATCTCAGGACTTTGGGAGGCTGAGGCAGGCAGATCACCTGAGGTCAGGAGTTTGAGACCAGCCTGGCCAATATGGCAAAACCCCCTCTCTACTAAAAAAAAAAAAAAAAAAAAAAAAAAAAAAAAAAATTAGTCAGGCATGATGGCGCACGCCTGTAGTCCCGCCTGCTGGGGAGGCTGAGGCAGGATAATCGCTTGAACCCGGGAGGCGGAGGTTGCAGTGAGCCTAGATGGTGCCACTGCACTCCAGCCTGGGAGACAGAGGGAGACTCCGTCTCAAAAAAATAAAAATTAATAATAAAACTCTTCCTCACATGGAGCTGGGAGGAGGAATCTGTTTTCTCTCCCATTCCTTCCTACTTTTTTTTTTTTTTTTTGAGACAGAGTCTTGCTCTGTCACCAGGACTGGAGTGCAGTGGCGCGATCTCAGCTCACTGCAAGCTCCGCCTCCAGGGTTCATGCCATTCTCCTGCTTCAGCCTCCCGAGTAGCTGGGACTACAGGTGCCCGCCACTATGCCCTACTACTTTTTTTGTATTTTTAGTAGAGACCGGGTTTCACTGTGTTAGCCAGGATGGTCTCGATCTCCTGACCTTGTGATCCGCCCGCCTCGGCCTCCCAAAGTGCTGGGATTACAGGCGTGAGCCACCGCGCCCGGCCCCTTCCTACCATGATTTTCTATAAAGGACTGGAGAGCCAACCATTTTACCTGAGGCTCAGCCAAAGAACAGCAGTATCTGGCTGTAGAGGGCTTGACTGACAAACGAATTAGAGGCTATAGACAGACACTACAAACCTCCCCTAAATTGAGTGGAAGAAAAATCAGATCCTGTTTATGTAAACTTTAAAACCAAATACCAAGGTAGTAAAAATACGAATTCAAGCAAGGGAAAGACACAACGAACTCGGCACTCCTGGTTACTTCTGGGGGAATGGATTGGGGTGCTGCTGAAGTGGGTCCTATCTAGTACATATTGTTTCCTGTTTCCTCCGCTGGGTGGTGGGGACATGGGTGTTCTTGGTATATAACCTTGAACATCTGAAATGTTTTTTGTTTTTGAGACAGAGTTTTGCTCTGTCACCCAGGCTGGAGTGCCGTTGGCGCAATCTCGGCTCACTGCAACCTCCACCTGCCAGGTTCAAGTGATTCTCATGCCTCAGCCTTCCAAGTAGCTGAGAATACAGGCACCCACCACCATGCCTGGCTAACTTTTTTTGTATTTTTAGTAGAGACAGGGTTTCACCATGTTGGGTCAGGCTGGTCTTTAACTCCAGACCTCAAATGATCCGCCCCCCTTGGACTCCCAAAGTGCTGGGATTACAGGCATGAGCTATCGTGCCCTGCCTGAAATGTTTTATAGTACATTTACATTTGTAAAAAGACAGGAATATCTAATGAGGAAGGGAAACAGGTTCTGGGTACTAAGCCCCAGTCTCTAAGATTGCACCCACTGGATAAGCTACAGCAATCCTGGTGTCACTGCTATCAGGGTTCAAGGAAAAGGACCACCGGGCACTGTGGCTCACGCCTGTAACTGCAGCACTGTGGGAGGCCGAGGCAGGAGGATCACTTGAAGCTAGGAGATCGAGACCAGCCTGAGCAATATAGTGAGACCCGTCTCTATAAAAAATTTAAAAATAAAAAAATTATCCAGACGTGGTGGTGCACGCCTGTAGTCCCAGCTACTTAGGAGGCTGAGGCAAGAGGATCGCTTGAGCGCAGGAGGTTGAGGCTGCAGTGAGCAATGACTGTGCCACTGAACTCCAGCCTGGGCAATAGAGTGAGACCCCCATCTCAAACAGAAAAGAAAAAATAAAGGACCATTGGCCAGGCGCAGTGGCTCACGCCTGTAATCCCAGCACTTTGGGAGGCCGAGGCGGGCGAATCACGAGGTCAGGAATTCAAGACCATCCTGGCCAACATAGTGAAACCCATCTCCACTAAAAATACAAAAAAATTCACTGGGTGTGGTGGTGCGTGCTACTGGGGGGGCTGATACAGGAGAATCGCTTGAACCTGGGAGGCGGAGGTTACAGTGAGCCAAGATCGTGCCACTGCACTCCAGCCTGGTGACAGAGCAACACTGTCTCAAAAAAAAAAAAAAAAAAGAAAAAACAAAAAACAAAAAAGACCATCAAGCACTGTATCCTGCACCACAAATCTAGGTTTCCTGGAGGATACTGTGATTTTCACTTTGCATAATTCATGCCTGAATAAGATATAATGTCTTCAATCACATGACAAGCTCTACTCTGATCATCTCCTTCCTATGTCTTCTCATACACATTCCCCTCAAGAGCCCTCTGGGGCAGGTGCTATCACTATTATCTAGATGGGAAAACAGATTCAGATAGCGTCCTGTTATTTGCCCCAACCACAAAGCAAGGAAGTGGGGTCTGCAAATGACCCCACTTAAAGACACCTCATTCCCACGGCGCGCGCACACGCGCGCGCGCACACACACACACACACACACACACACACTTTTAGACCAAACAGCTTCGTGTACACACACACACACACACACACACACACACTTTTAGACCAAACAGCTTCGTTTTATTGAAAGACGGTACAACAAAAGCAAGCTGTGGGGAGGAGGTACAAGAAGGTAGGGACCCTCCCCCAAACTCTACTCAGATTCCAATGAGCACCAGGGAGGGAGAAGATGGAAAACTAAAAAGAAAAATAAAAAGGAAATCCAGAATGATCGGCCTAGCCCTGCAGCAGGATCTTGTGTCACAGTCAAGGGCCAGGGAAGGAAGGACGACCACTCTTCACCGGCCGAAGTCCACCCGCCCTGCCTGCTTCAGGCTTCCAGGAGCTTCCCCAGGAAGCGGAGGTTGAGGATCTTGAGCTGCTCATCAAGGTCCATACGGACAATGCCATCCTCACCATCAATGCTCAGCAGGACGCCCGTGGCTTCCCGATCCTCGCCTAGGATCACTTTCACCTGGGGGTGGGGGTAACGTGGTCAGGGTCCGTGTCAGCACCCAACACCCCCATCTTATCTCCTTGCCCCCTGCCCTTACCTTGTTGTTCTTGGTGGGGGTGATGGGCTCCAGGTGCTCACTGGAAATGCTGACGACCTTCTCACTGTCCTTCAGGTACACGGAGCACATGCCCCCCTGGAGGATGGGGACAGCTTGGTCAGCCTGTCCTGCTCCCAACATGGGACTGAGGCCCACACTCCAGGGGACACAGGCTCAGGGCTCATTCTGAGAACTCAAGGTGAAATGGGGGCAGGAAAGGCCAAGGCTGGGGCTGGTTCCAAGGCCTGGGGCCTGTGGTACATGTCAGGGTAGGTGGACAAGGTGACCCAATCAGCAAGGGAAGCATCAGAATGAAGCTAACAGGCAAAAAGGAGACTGCTTCTTGACTCTTCAGGACCCAAACTTGCCTCAGCATCTTCCCCACACCTGCTCCTTTTCCTGGACCTGGTCTCAGGGACCACCCCATGGTCTGCAGGCCCCACCAGAGCTCTGGACCTCATCTTGGTCACCTCCCTTACCAATAAGCCCCTAGCTCTGAGGCCTGGCCATTCAGCCCGTGAAGGCCTCTCCCACCTGCCTCCTGCCTCATCCCCACAGCCCTGCACTAGTGCAGCCCAACCTCCCCCTGGGCTCCCAGCCAGTCTCCCCACCCCCAATCCATCACTGATGGATGGAGAATTCCACACCACAGATCTGCTCCCACCCCTCTCCTGCTGAGATTCCTCCTTGGCTCTCCGGCGCCCTCTGGACAGTCTAGGTCCTCCAAGCTGGTGCAGCCAACTCTCTGGTCTCATCACTCACTTTTGTGTGTTTTTTTTTTTTTTGAGAGGAGTCTTGCTCTGTCGCCCAGACTGGAGTGCAGTGGCATGATCTCGGCTCACCACAACCTCCACCTCCTGGGTTCAAGTGATTCTCCTGCCTCAGCCTCCTGAGTAGCTGGGATTACAGGCGTGCACCACTACGCCCAGCTAATGGATTTTTTTTTTTTTTTTTTTGTATTTTTAGTAGAGACAGGGTTTCACCATATTGGCCAGGCTGGTCTTGAACTCCTGACCTCAGGTGATCTGCCCACCTCAGCCTCCCAGAGTGCTGGGATTGTAGGTGTGAACCACTGCCCAGCCCACTTTGGCTCTTTATGTTCCAGCCACAACAAACCCTTCAGCTCCCGGACATGCCCAAGTTCTCCTCACCTCCAGGCTTCTGCACATGCAGTTCCCACCATTTGGAACACACTCAACCCAGTCATTTTCCTTAGCTTACTCCTATTCATTCTTCAGGTCTTGGCTCAGATGTCTCCTTCCCCAGGCAGCCCTCTCTGATTCCCCACTAAATCGGGTAAGATGCCTCCTTCGGGTTCACATAGCTCCCCTTGCCCTCTAGGCTTTCTCCATTCCAGCTCTGCCCACTCTGGGCTATCACCATCTGGGGACAGGTCTGTCCCCAGTTTAGGGGGTACGAAGGAGAGGATGCCTGCTCACCCACCACCCTGGGCCCCACGTACCGTGACACTGCGGATGACACCTGTCTGTCCCACCACCTGTGTATCCAGGTAGGTGTCCCGCACCTTCACCTGAATGTCAGTGGTTACCCAGTCGCTGGAGTTCTGCTCGATGCCTGAGCCTGGCGTGTGTGGGTTGTAGCCACCAGGGGAGGGAGCTCCAGGTGTCATAGGACTGTAGCCAACAGGGCTCGGGCTGGGGCTAGCCTGCAGGGGAAAGAGGAAGTGTCATTGGGAAGAGTCATCTGGCTTGGCCAACCCTACAGGCCCAAGGCCACCCTAGCCCACCACCCTGAAGTGCAGGCAGGCAGACCATTACCTGATAGGCCATGGGTGAGGGTGTAGGGTGGTAGCTGGCTGGGGAGTGGGTATTCTGGTAGCCTGCTGGGCTTGGCGCCACCTGGTGGTAGCTCTGGGGACTGGGGCTGGGCTGGTAGGAACCTTGTGGGGAGGGGGCAGCATAGGGAGAGAACTGGTCTGTGTTGTACCTGCAGAAACAGGAAAGAAGGGGGCATTTGTTGGAGCAGGGAGGGGAAAGGAGGTGGTGGCTGTAGGAGGGTTTGGGCAGGGGCAGAGGAGGGCGGGCCCCAGTGGACTCACATGGCCGGCGTCCCTGGTGTCTGCGGGTTGTACTGTGGGTTGACCTGTGGGGACGAGGGGTCTGGGTAGCCAGGTGTTTGAGGATTGGGGGTTCCCCCATAGGCCTGCGGGGACGGGGTGGGCTCATCGTCGAAGGCATACTCATATTCTTCCTCAGCCCTGTTGGGAGAAAAGTCTGTTGAGAGCAACTGTGGTGATAATGCGGAGGATGCTTCCAGAACAGCACCCTACACCAGACCCCGAACTGAGGCAATTTCATTCTCACGGGAGCCCCATTCAGAGGCACTCCTGATGTTACTTCCCTTCCACAGCTGACACTGTGGCGGAGAGAAATGAGGGTGCCCTCCCAAGGTCACCCCACCCAGGCAATCTTTCTCTAGGCCCAGGGGCAACCACAATCACTACTGATTGGGGCTGGAGAGGAGGCCGCTTTACCCCTGCCCCGCCATGCTATGCCTCCTCCTTCAAAGGGACCAGCCTGAGGCTGGGAGCAGAGAATGCTGGGTGGCCCCACAAACCCCTCCATGCCCAGACAGCCAGCATCACCCTCACACGCACCAGCACACACCGGAACCTGGGGAACCCTGGACTCACCGTGATGGCGTGTTGGGGTTGTTGGGGTCCCAGGCCCCACTCTGGGCAGGAGTGCGGCTGCCATCATGCAGGGGCGTCTGCGAGCCGTAGTGTGGGGTGCGGCTGCCTGGAATGGGGGAGATGAGTGTGTCTGTCAGTCCTGTCCCTCCTCTAGGTTCCCCCAGCCCCTCTTCCCTGTCCCCTGCGGGCACTCACCATCCTGGAGGGGCGTCTGTGAGCCATACATGGGTGTTCGGGAGCCAGAGCCATACATGGGAGTCTGGGAGCCATACATGGGCGTCCGCCCATACGTCGAGGTCATGCCACCCGGGCGCCGTGAGCCCCTGTGGACATGGAGAACAAATGGGGTGAGCAGGGCCCTCTCACTGCCCAGCAAGCCCCAGCCTGGTCCTCCCCAGGCCCCGCCCGTACACCGTGGTGAGCCGCTGACGGTCCACAGAGATGGTCTGGCAGGTGGAGTGCAGCTCCACACGGGCTGTGGACTCTGTGGCATCCTTCACCACACCGATGTAGCCTGCGGGGGGGCAGGAGGTCAGGCTGGGCAGGCTCTCCTTCACCACGTCCCTCCCCAGGCCTCCACAGGCCTCGCAGGTCACCTTTGTAGGGCCCCTGGGAGATGCGCACAGTCTGGCCGATGAGTTCGTTGTCCCTCCGGCCCCGGCCCCTGCTCATGCCACCACTGCCGCCACCTGGACTACCAAAGCCGCCACGCTGACCTGGGGATGGGGGAGAATGTCACTGGTCCCCCACTGCTGTGCCCACAGCGAGGGCACCATCAGAATGCCCCCTTCACTTGCTTGACTCCTCCCTACTTGGGTTAAGAGCCTCCTCTGCCCACCCCCCGCCCCTTGGCTTTCCTATGGAAGCCCTGACCATTCCGGGCTGTCACTGCGGCGTCTACCCTCCTTTGGGTGGTGAGCCCCCTAATAGCAGGGCCTAGCCCAGCACAGGCACTGAGTGTGGGCTGAACAACCAAGTTCCTTCCAGCTGCTTCTACCCACCACATCCCGAGCCTGAACCCCTCACCTCCAGCACTGGGGTGCATGGGGCTGCTGATCCGGGGACTCATAGGCGCAAAGCCACCCACGGTGAAGTTGGTCACATCACGGGGCTAGGAGAGAAGCAAGGAGTGAACTGGCAGGCAGGGGATGGGGGTGGCAGGGTCTGGGGACAGTCCCCCAGCCCCCACACCACCCTGAATGCCTCCAGGTGGGAACAGCTCCTGCTAGGATCTGCCCTGCTGCCACCCCTCCCTCCTTCTGGTGACAATGCCTCAATTTCCTTTGGGGAAACTCCCAGCCCTCTGCCATTGTAAGCCTGTCAAGGGGCCTGGGCTTCCACTGGCCAAGGAGTGGGACTAAAATATGGCTAGTTAGGAATTTAAACCCCTAGAGACACAAAAACCACAAACCACAGGAAGTCTTCATTCCAGGTGCAGGGCCCTGAGGAGGCCACCCAGCCACCCACACCAGAGGCCTGAATTCCTCTGTGCCACCTGCTCCTGCACACTTCCCTACAAGCCCCACCTCAGGGCCTTTGCACTTGTTGTTCCCCCAAAATGCTCACTCTCCATCCCTTCATTCAGGTCTCTGCTGCAATGTCGCCTCCCACGGAGGCCTTTCTTTACCCTCCTCTGCCTAAAATAGCAGCCCTGGTCACTCCCTGTCTCCTGAGCCCGTTCTGTTTTCTTCACAGCGCTTGCCTCACGCTGTACGATGGGTTTATCTGTCCGTCCATCTCTGGAGTATCGGCTCGGGGAGAGCAGAGGATTTTTTTGTCTTGTTCACCACTGGTTCTCCAGTGTCTGGCACCTAACAGGTGCTCAGTAAAATGAAATGAATAAATAACTTGGTGAACAGCTCAGAATCCCAAATAAACCTTTTCACTCTTTGGCAAGGACCTGACAATGACACTGCTCTCCTAATCCCTCAAAAGCCCAATCTTGTCACTTCTGGGGCCAGAGGCGGCTGGAGAGCTGAGCCAGGTACCCAACGCACAGGGTCCCGCCATGCCCACCTCACCTTCGAGCCCCCAGCCAGCACCAGGTGGCGGGTCTTGCAGACAAACATGCCCCCGTTCTCCACCAGTTTCTTGCAATGCAGGAAGGCGAAGCTTCGGAAGAGATGGCGAATCTCCCCCTCTCGGCCCTAGCCAGGGAGAGAAGGGTCACTCTCTTGGCCATGGCCCCCTCACCCCCAACCAACCAAATTCCTTCAGATGCAGTTCAAAAGCAGGAACTTGTACTCACTGAGTGGGGGCCATCAATGACCTTAACGATGTCTTTCACATGGATGTTGTTCTGCTCTGAGTCCAAGGCCACAGCAAAGCGGTTGTCTTTCTTACGAGTCACGGCCTGATGTCTGACAGTCACCACCTTCCCGTACATGTTCAGCACCTACAGAGGGAGAGCAGGGAGGCTATGGCGGAGAGAATAGGAAGGGGAGACACGGGGCAGGGGTTCCCTAAAGTGGGATAATCCTTCCTTGCGGAAGATGGTTCCAAGCTCCACAGGGCATCAACTCCCTGGCTGCAGGGCAGGCCGGCAGAGTGCCACCCTTTAGGTACTAGGTCAACCAAAAATCTTCCCAGTCATTCTAACACACTTTTTGGGAGGAGACTCCACCCCCTGATTGGGCAACAGGGACCTGAGAGATGGAAGGGGGCACTGATAGCAACATAACAGCTAATTGTTCATCTATCACTCTGTGTCAGGCCCTGTAAGATTTCACCTCAAAACTTCCTCTGAGGTGGATTCTATTATGATTTCCATTTTACAGAGGGAAACTCAGGCTCAGAGAGGGTGAGTCACTAGCCCAGGGTCACACAGCACAGAAGCAACAAAGCCGAGATGTGGATGTGGAGTCCAGGGTCCTATGTACTGTGCTCCGTGACTCCCACATCCATGAGGAAGGGGCAAAGGCAGAAGGACACATGTGGCACTCCATCCTTGAGCGAGGAACAGCCACCAGGGTACAGATCTAACCTCAGGGAATCATTCACTACCAACAGAGTAGACATTGCTCTCGTTTCCATTTTACAGGGTGTGAAACAGGCACGGGGAGGGATCAATGACTTGCCACATGCCCACTATCAGCCAGTCAGAGGTGAGTGACAGAGCCAGGTGTACGACCCAGAGCAGTCTGGGGGCTCTGCCACCTCCCAGGATGAGGGGTTGAGGGACAGGAAGCCTCCTAAAATCAAGTCCCCGCCACAGAGCACTACACACACACCTGGAAGGTCTCCCGTTCTAGTCGCACGATGACACCCACAGTCTGGGGATCCAGCTGCACCAGCTCGCCCCATTCATGCTGGCCCCCAACATCCACACCTGATGCTGTCTCTGAGCAGAGCTGCAGGTCCCGGGGGAGCACCTTCAGCTGCCAGGGATGGTGAAAGGGGTGAGGCCCAATCCAGCTGGCTTGCCTACCTGGGTCTCCTCTTGGAATGTGCACCCTTCCCCAACCCTTCCATCCACCTACCTCATGCATGGTGAGGTCAGAGAACAGGATAACAAAATTCTCCTCTACCCGCACAATGAGGCCTGTGTCGCCCTCGAATCGGCCAGCAATCACCTTCACGTGGTCCCCCATCTTGAAGTATTTCCGAAGTTCCTGGGCTGGGAACTCCAACATGTCCTGGGGGATTGGGTGTGGGGACCATCGACGAGCAGGTGAGGGGAGACCACCACAACCTGCCTGCCCCTCCTGTCTTCAGAATCCACTCATGTTCTCAAAAACCCCACTTAAGGCTCATACCACCCACCCCAGACTACCTTAGTCCACCTGGACGATCCCTCAGACTGCCCCAGAAGCAGCTGACCCCAGACACAGGACACCAACCTGGACAACCTTTACCCCAGCCCGCCCTCAAGACACACGATGCCTACCTATACCCACACAGACAGCCTGCCCCTCAGACACAGGACCCCCGACTGGAAAGCTCCTCAGCCCCACCCAGAGACAGCCTCACCCCACACATCACATTAGGCCTGCACAACCCCTCAGACACACACCAGACACAGACACACACACACCCCCCAATCTAAGCAAATAAAATCAAGCCCCCACCTCGGACTACTCCATGGTTAATCACACTCTCAACCCAGTACTGCCCAGGTATCTTGCTTTTCAGAAACGAAAGATAGACCAAGCCACTCTCCAGAGACAGACACCACCAGGCAGGCTGCTGCCCGCCGACCCTGCGCTATACTTAGACAGCGCCTCTCAGGCACCTGAGAACACTAGAAGGGCCTCAACTTACCCTCTGGGAAACCAGGTGTCACCAGGCACACCACCATGTCATATAGCCACATACAGTCAGATGTGCCTGAACGCACCAACCCCTGCACCTGGGAACACCGGGCACCCACCTTGAGGTCCTCATGCTTGGGCATGATGGTGATCTTGTTGCCATCCACGCTGAGGATCTTGCCCTGCAGGTTGATGAGCTCACCCTCACAGACCTCCACATTGTCTCCAGGTTGGAAGTTGTGCTCCCGCTCCTTCCCTGCAGGGGCAGTCATAGGGCTGACTCAGGGGCTGCTGCCGTGGGCCGCCCCTGCTCCTTGGCGCAGGTTACAGAGGGGGATCAAATACCTGTGCTCTCAGTCACCACCTCCAGGTCGATGCCCTCTGGCTGGTCCTCAAACTTCTCTAGCTCAGAGAGTGTGGGCTTCACACCCTCCGTGATCTAAGCCCCGAGGTGTGAGGGGAAGAGAAGAAAATGGACCAATGTCAGTGTGACAGCCCAGCTCAGTGGGCTCCAGGGGAATAATTCTCCTAGGGAACACTCCTAACTTGAGGAGTGGGACAGACCCAGATAACCCACAGCCCAAGGCCTGGCCTGCAGGAGAACACTCACCCCACCCCATTACCAATGCCCCTTCTGGGACCCTCACCACAGCAGACATGGCGAAGCTCTTGAACAGAAAGCCCTTCCGGCTGTAACGGTTCCCCTCAAAGATGAGGAAGTCACCATCAGAGGCAACATCGCCCCCCAGGGACCTGGGATTTTATGGGGGAGAGAAAATTAGAAGGGAGAGTCAAGGAGACAGTCTTCTTGTACCTCAGTCTTCTCAGCTGGCTACAAGGAGAAAGGACCCATCCCATCCCAGCACACACCCTCTTGGCAGCAGTGACTTCTCACAAACCCCAAAGGCCCGCCTCCCACCTCCCTGCACTCCTCCACCCACTCCCTGATTTATCTGTCACCAGAGCACCGATCACCATCTGACAAGCTAGTGTTTGACCTGTCCCCGTAACTAGCATGTCAGCTCCAAAAGGTCAGGGATGTAACATTCACTAAATTTCACCAAGAATAGTGCCCAGGACACAGGAAGTGTGCAGTAAACATTAGCTGAACAAAGTAACAGTATCAGACAATGATATCAGTTAATATTCACAGAGCACTCAGCCTGGCCTGCACATTCATGACCTCACAGACTCTTCCCCAAATCTGTGACATCAGTAACTGCTCATCATTCCAGGTGAGGGAATGCAGGCTCAGGAAGGTCACACCACACACCCAAGGTTGCCAAGCCAGAGTCTCGACAGGATTCAAAAGCAGGCAGGTGGGACTCCCAAACCTGTAGCCCCTGGCCCTGAATATGGAGTGGGGGCCGCTTAGGCTTAGTCCTGTTCCATGTCTCCAGGGTGGGGAAGGAACCTCCTTCACTCTCCAAAAGGGAAACGCATGGGAAGAGCAGGTCAAGTTCCTTCTGCACTCATGCAATCGCCTTCTCCCATGGTGAACCTGGGAGAGGCCAGCATGCTCGGCTGGGCATGTTGGGGTACTTGCTGAGCTGGCTTGCTGCGGGGTGGGGAGGGGAGCACTAGGGTTTGCTCTTTGCAGAGAGAGGTTCAGTTGAGTCGAGACCAGTGGTATAAATGGGTCCAAACTCAGGCAGGTGAAGTATTAGCAAGGCCCCTGGGCGCAGACTGAAAGGTGCAGACTGAAAGGTGCATTCCACAGCTCTTCCTTTATCTGAAGGAAAGCCTGACTGGCTGAATCACACACAATTAGTTCTAGAACAGGACCAGAGGGAAGAGTGTTACCAGCACCTCTCATTTCTCCATGTCCTCCTCTCTGTCCTCCCTGCCGGAGCCCCCAATTAACCCTGGGATGTTGAAATTCCTGGGCTGCTCCAATTCTCTACCCAGCTGGGGGGCATCCTGAGGGAAGGGGGCTCCATACCCCCCACATCTCAAGTGGGCATAAGGAGATCAGGAAAGGAGACTTTCTAAAACCCGACACAGTCAATCCCTTTCAATGTATCATACCACGGATCACACTTTATATGCCAAGTGCATTCTGAGTACATACACATACTAATTTATTTAATTCTCACTAATCATCTATAATCTGAGGAAGCAGAGATTGTTTTCATCAATCTTTTTTTTTTTTTTTTTGAGACGGAGTCTCGCTCTGTTACCCAGGCTTGAGTGCAGTGGCACGATCTTGGCTCACTGCAACTTCTGCCTTGTGGGTTTAAGCGATTCTCCTGCCTCATCCTCCCGTGTAGCTTGGATTACAGGCGCCCACCACCACCCTTGGCTAATTTTTGTATTTTTAGTAGAGACAAGGTTTCACCATGTTGGCCAGGATGGTCTTAAACTCCCGACCTCAAGTGATCCGCCCACCTCGGCCTCCCAAAGTGCTGGGATTATAGGCGTAAGCCACCGTGCCCAGACGCATCAATCTTTTTAAATATATTTTTAAAACTTTTTTTTTTTTTTTTTTGAGACGGAGTCTCGCTCTGTCGCCCAGGCTGGAGTGCAGTGGCCGGATCTCAGCTCACTGCAAGCTCCGCCTCCCGGGTTCACGCCATTCTCCTGCCTCAGCCTCCCGAGTAGCTGGGACTACAGGCGCCTGCCACCTCGCCCGGCTAGTTTTTTGTATTTTTTTAGTAGAGACGGGGTTTCACCGTGTTAGCCAGGATGGTCTCGATCTCCCGACCTCGTGATCTGCCCGTCTCGGCCTCCCAAAGTGCTGGGATTACAGGCTTGAGCCACCGAAAACTTTTTTCTTATTATTATTATTATTTTAAAAGATGGGAATCTCATTATGTTCCCCAGGCTGGTCTCGAACTCCTGGCCTCAAGCAAGTCTCCTGCCTTAGCCTTCCAAAGTGCTCCCTCCTACTGTGCCCAGCCTCATCAATCTTTATAGCAGAGGAAACTGAGGCACAGGGATGTGAAGTGACTTGCCTGAGGCTATACTGCCAAGCTAACCAATTCACAGGCTAAACCTGTGGTGGGGCCACCCCTGTGGAGGAACCTGCAAAAGGCACATTCTGCATACCGGCCCTGGGGACCCAGCCCAGCCAGTCCCCAAGGACACGCACCTGATCTTCTCAGCGTCAAACAGCCTCTGTGGAGGCCGCTTAAACTTCTTCCTTTTGGCAAACCAGTCTTTCTATGGAGGAAAGGGGTATGGGTGGGAAGGGTGAGGAAGGGGGCTTGGCCACCAGCGGGATCGAGCGCACCCCCTCCCCCAGGCCAGATTCCCCGAGTACCAAGCTCATGCGGGCCTTGATGCGATCGTAGTCGATGCGCGGGATCATCTTCAGGGAGATGGTGTTCTGGCTGGGCTCCACGTAGTCCACCTGAGCAGGGCGAGCAGGAGGTCAGCAGGGTCGCACCCTCCTCCCTGACCCCAGACACAAGAAGGGTCAGGAGATGCTAGGAAGGAGAAGGGACATAGGATGGTGGGGAAGAAGCCAGGCTGCTGACAACTCCCAAAAGTCCCACTCTAGCTGTCTCTCCCCTCAGCTCTGGCACTGAGTAGCCACTGCCTGCCTGATATCTCCACCTGGATATCTTTTTTTTTTTTTTTGAGACGGAGTCTCATGCTGTTGCCCAGGCTGGAGTGCAGTGGCGCGATCTCGGCTCACTGCAAGCTCCGCCTCCTGGGTTCACGCCATTCTCCTGCCTCAGCCTCCTGAGTAGCTAGGACTACAGGCGCCCGCCACCGCGCCCAGCTAATTTTTTGTATTTTTAGTAGAGACGGGGTTTCACTGTGGTCTCGATCTCCTGACCTTGTGATCCGCCCGCCTCGGCCTCCCAAAGTGCTGGGATTACAGGCTTGAGCCACCGCGCCCGGCCTCCACCTGGATATCTAAAGGTCCCTCCAATCCAGGACAACTGCAGGCAAACCGCTGACTCCCCCAAACCTGCCGCCTCCCACTCCATTCTTCCCTCTGCTCAGGCACACAACCTGGGAGCCATGCTTGACTCCTTTCTTTCTCTCACACCCACACCTGATCCATTGGCAAATTCCATCGGCTCTGCCTTCAAAATACCTGACCTCTTCCCCTCCTCCGCTGCAGTGTCAGCATTCCAAATCCAAAAGTCCAGAATGCTCAAAAATAGGAAACCTTGTGAGCATCAACATGATGCTCGAAGGAAATGCTCACTCTCGGATTTTCAGATTTGGGATGCTCAACTGGTAAGTATAATGCAAATATTCCAAAAGCTGAAAAAATCTGAAATCTGAAAAACACCTCTGGTCTCAAGCATTCAGGTTAGGGACACTCAGTTTGTATTAGGGTCTTGATCCCATCCCACCAGCACTGCCACCTGGGCTACGGCAGCAGCCTCCTCCCTGGTCTCCACGCTCTTGCCCAAAGGTCCCCTCCAGGCTATTCCACGGTTTCTCAGTCTTGGCACTATTGACTTTTTGGGCCAGGTAATTTTTTGTTGTGGGCAGCCATCTTGTGCATTGGAGGATGTGTGTGTCTAGCATTTCTGGCTTTAACCCGCTAGACACCATAATCATCAAAATCCTCCCCAGCTGACATAACCAAAAATGTCTCCAGACATTACCAAATGTCCCCTGGGGAAACCTCACCCTGGCTTGAGAACCAGTGGTCTAGTCTCAACACAGTCACCAGAGAAATCTTATTAACACTGAAGTCAGCCTGTGTCCCTTAGAGACCTCCCAACCTACGCCAGTAAATACCAAAGCCCTTGTGAGCTCCCTGACTCATCTCACGCCATCCCTGCTGCAGCCAGTGACTGTGCCATCCTATCTCACAGGCCGCTCCTGCTGCCTACAACACTCCTCCCCAAGAGCTCCACATGCCTCACGCCCTCCGCTCCTTCAGACCTTTACTCAACACGCCTGGGAATGTGCACAGAAGACAGTCATCCATTTCCTGTGTGCTCACAAAACCCAGGCTCTGCTTCACCTCATCTGAGTGGGGTTCTATTCTCCATAGCACAGAGAGTGGGAAGGACAAAAGAAAAGGAAAGGAGAACAGAATGCAGGGACCCTGACCCCCATGCTGCCCCGCCCCCTGGCACCTGAGCAATGTCATCCTTGTAGATGCCCCGCTTGAGGCGGACCCAGGACTTTGGTTTCAGGTTGGCCACCTCCTTCACCACTTTGAGCACATCTGTCATCTCCTTGATGGGCACCATCTGCTGGTTCCAGTAGCCAAGACGCAGGTTGCCCACCCCCTCGATGGCCTGCTTCACGTGGGTCTGCTTGTAGGCCTCCACGTAGATGTAGCCCTTCACGTGCTCTGGTGCCACTACTGACTTGATCTGCAGGGGCTGCAGGGTGAGCCGGTGGAAGGAGGAAACAGTGAGACACAAAGGCTAATAACAGAAATGACTGCCACTCATCAGCAATCCCTCTTCTAGGAATTTATCCCACAGAAACACACTGGCACAATGACATGGATACAAAGGTGTTCCTTACAGAATTATTTATTACAACAAACAAACCAGACTGGAAATTTAAAAATATCCAGGAACAGTAACTAGTTAATTGATGGCTTAATGTACCATGAAATACAATGTTGCAGTTAAAAAAGACAAGAACTGGCCAGCGTGGTGGCTCGTGGTGGCTCACACCTGTAATCCCAGCACTTTGGGAGGCCTAGGGAGGCGGATCACCTGAGGTCTGGGGTCCGAGACTAGCCTGACCAACAGGGAGAAACCCCATCTCTACTAAAACTACAAAATTAGCTGGGTGTGCTGGCACACGCCTGTAATCCCAGCTACTCCGGAGGGTGAGGCAGAAGAATGGCTCGAACCCGGGAGGCAGAGGTTGCGGTGAGCCGAGATTGCACCATTGCACTCCAGCCTGGGCAACAAGAGTGAAACTCCATCTCAAAAAAAAAAAAAACAAAACTATCTGGGTGTGATGGCACACGCCTGTAGTCCCAGCTACTCAGGAGGTGAGCAGGGGGGGGACTGCTTAGCCCAGGAGGTTGAGGCTACAGTGAGCTGAGATCACACCACTGCACTCCAGCCTGGGCAACAGAGTGAAACCCTGTCTCTTAAAAATAAAAAATAAAGGCCGGGCGCGGTGGCTCACGCCTGTAATCCCAGCACTTTGGGAGGCCGAGGCGGGCGGATCACAAGGTCAGGAGATCGAGACCATCCTGGCTAACACTGTGAAACCCCGTCTCTACTAAAAATGCAAAAAATTAGCTGGGCGAGGCGGCGGGCGCCTGTAGTCCCAGCTACTCGGGAGGCTGAGGCAGGAGAATGGCGTGAACCCGGGAGGCGGAGCTTGCAGTGAGCCGAGATCGCGCCACTGCACTCCAGCCTGGGCGACTAAGCGAGACTCTGTCTCAAAAAAAAAAAAAAAATTAAAAAAAAAAAAAAAATTAGATTAACCTGTATGTACTAATATAGAAAGATATCCAACATATGTTCTGTGTAAAAAAGTAATTACAGCCAGCCATGGTGGCTCACCCTTATAGTCCCAACACTTTGGGAGGCCGAGGCAGGTGGATCACTTGAGGTCAGAAGTTCAAGACCAGCCTGACCAACATGGAGAAAGCCCATCTCTACTAAAAATACAAAATTAGCCGGGACTGGTGGTGCATGCCTGTCGTCCCAGCTACACAGGAGGCTGAGGCAGGAGAATCGCTTGAACCCAGGAGGCGGAGGTTGTGGTGAGCTGAGATCGTGCCATTGCACTCCAGCCTGGGCAGTAAGAGTGAAACTACGTCTCAAAAAAAAGAAAAAAAAAAAAAAAGGCAACTCTTGAACCAAGAAAGGAGTGGTTACATCAGACAAAATATACTTTAAGGCAAAAATTACTACCAGAGAAAACAAAGAACGTTTTATTTATTTATTTATTTTTTTATTTTATTTTTTTATTTTTTGAGACGGAGTCTCGCTCTGTCACCCAGGCTGGAGTGCAGTGGCCGGATCTCAGCTCACTGCAAGCTCCGCCTCCCGGGTTCACGCCATTCTCCTGCCTCAGCCTCCCGAGTAGCTGGGACTACAGGCGCCTGCCACCTTGCCCGGCTAAGTTTTTGTATTTTTAGTAGAGTCGGGGTTTCACTGTGTTAGCCAGGATGGTCTCGATCTCCTGACCTCGTGATCCGCCCGTCTCGGCCTCCCAAAGTGCTGGGATTACAGGCTTGAGCCACCGCGCCCGGCCAGAACGTTTTATAACAATAATAAGGTCAATCCATCAAGAAGACAGAATTACAAATGTATATGAAACTAACACAGCCTCAAAATATATGAAGCAGCAACTAACAGAAATGAAGGAAGAAACCCACAACTCGGCGGTAACAATCGTTGACTGCAATACTCTGTTTTCAATAATGGACAGAGCTAGATCCAAGATCAACAAGGGAAGAGAGCACTTGAGCAACAATGTAAGCCAACTAAACCTAACAGCCAGCTATTGACAGAGCATTCCATCTTCAATTTCCACCTACTAAGCGGAAATGGGAAAAAAGAACACTCCATCTAACAGCAGCAGAATGCACTTTCTTCTCAAGGGCATATTGAACTTTCCAGAATAAACCACAGATTAGGCCATAAAACACATCTCAGTAAACATAAAAGAACGGAAATCATATACAGTACATTCTTCACCCATATGTAATGAAGTTAAACCCCAAGAAAAAGATACTTAGGAATTCACAAATACATGGAAACACACTCCTAGATACCAAAACTTATGAGATATGGAAAAAGCCATGCTTAGAAGTAAATGTATAGCTGTAAATACCAACTAAAAGAAAAAAAACAGGCCAGGAGCAGTGGCTCACGCCTGTAATCCCAGCACTTTGGGAGGCCGAGGCGGGTAAATCACTTGAGGTCAGGAGTTCAATACCAGCCTGGCCAACATAGTGAAACCTTGTCTCTACTAAAAATACAAAACTTAAGGCCAGTTGGCCAGGCACAGTGGCCCATGCCTGTAATCCCAGCACTTTAGGAGGCTGAGAGGTGGATTACCTGAGGTCAGGAGTTCAAGATCAGCCTGGTCAACATGGTGAAACCCCCGTCTCTACTAAAAATACAAAAAAAAAAAAAAAAAAATTAGCTGGGCATGGTGGAGAGTGTCTGTAATCCCAGCTACTTGGGAGGCTGAGGCAGGAGAATCACTTGAACCCAGCAGGTGCAGGTTGCAGTGAGCCAAGATCACGCCATTGCACTCCAGCCTGGACAATGGTGTGAGACTGTCTCAAAAAAAAAAAAAAAAAAAAAATTCAGGCTGGGCGCAGTGGCTCACGCCTGTAATTCCAGCACTTCGGGAGGCCGAGGTGGGCCGAAACCCCATGTCTACTAAAAAAACAAAAATCAGCTGGGCGTGGTGGCGGGCGCCTATAATCCCAGCTACTTGGGAGACTGAGACAGGAGAACTGGTTGAACCTGGGAGGCAGCGGTTGCAGTGGGCCGAGACTGCACCATTACACTTTAGCCTGGGCAAGAAGAGTAAAACCCCATCTCAAAAAAAAAAAACAAACAAAAAATGAAGTCTTGATATATGCTACAACATGGATGAGACTTGAAAACATTAAGTGAAGAAAGTCAGTCACAAAAGGTTAATGATGCCATTTGTATGAACCATCCAGAGTTCACATAGTCAAATCCACAGAGAAAGAAAGTAGATTTGTAGTCACCAGGAGCTGGGAGGAGGGAGGAATGGGGAGTGATGGCTAATAGGTATCGGTTTCTTTTTGTAATAATGAAAATGTCGTGGAATTAGATGGTGATGATAGTTATGAATATACTACAATATATAAAACCCACCACAGTTTACACTTTAAAAAATTAAATTTTAGGCCGGGCACAGTGGCTCAGAACTGCAATCCCCGCACTTTGGGAGGCCAAGGCGGGCGGATCACTTGAGCCAGGAGTTCCAGACTGGGCTGGCCAACATGGTGAAACCCCGTCTCTACTAAAAATACAAAAAAATCAGCCAGGCATGGTGGCAGGTGCCTATAATCACAGCTACTCAGAAGGCTGAGGCAGAGGTTGCAGTGAGCTGAGACCGCACCATTTCACTCCAGCCTGGTCAACAAGAGTGAAACTTCGTCTCAAAAAAAAAAGAATAATCAGAGTCATAACGCAAATGAAGTGACTAGAATTTTACCCCAGGGCACCATGTAGGTGGATTTGAGCACATTTTTTTTAATTACTATTATTTTTTTTTTGGGGTAGAGACCAGGTGTCACTATGTCACTACGATGTCCAGGATGGCCTTGAACTCCTGGGCTCCAGCTATCTTTTTGCCTCAGCCTCCCAAAATACTGGTATTACGACTAGCCACCACACCTGGCCAAAAGGTACCTTTTCAGCCTCCCTGTTGGGGAATCGCACCCCACAAACCCCAGTCTCCCCCATGACAGGCAGGGACACTTACCACTGTAATAATCAGGAAGACATTTCTTCCCCGCCCCACCCCACAAGACAGAGTCTCACTGTCACCCAGGCTGGAGTGCAATGGCGTGGTCTTGGCTCACTATAACCTCTGCCTTCCAGGTTCAAGTGATTCTTCTGCCTCAGCCTCCAGAGTAGCTGGGATTACAGTCAAGCGCCACCATGCCCGGCTAATTTTTGTATTTTTAGTAGGGACAGGATTTCACCATGTTGGCCAGGCTGATCTCAAACTGGCTGGTTTCAAACTCCTGACCTGGTGACCCACCCGCCTCAGCCTCCCAAAGTGCTGGGAATTACAGGCATGAGCCACTGCGGCCAGCCTTTGAGGAGGACATTTCAGTACATTTAAAATCATAGTTTGCAAACCCTGCAACCGTCCACTTGGTCCCACTGGGTCACACCCAGTGGTTCAACAGGTAAAAGCATGATCCCTAGCAGGGATCAAGTTAACTGAGAAAGCTACCAGCCAGCACCCTTTAGAGCATTTGCCCTGGTTCCCAAACTGCCAATTAAGCCTTTGACAACAACTCTGCTAAGTAAATGCAAGCTGCAGAACAAGTCCTAGCTGACAGCTGGACATAAAGCCACCTAATCCTTTTTTTTTCACGCTGGAGTACAGTGGCGCCATCTCAGCTCACTGTAGCCTCTGCCTCCTGGGTTCAAGTGATTCTCCGCCTCAGCTTCCCAAGTAGCTGAGACTACAGGTGTGCACCACGATGTCCGGTTAATTTTTGTATTTTTAGTAGAGACAGGGTTTTATCATGTTGGCCAGGTTGGTCTCGAACTCCTGACCTCAAGTGATCTGCCCACCTCAGCCTCCCAGAGTGCTGGTATTACAGGTGTAAGCCACTGTGCCCAGCTAAAAGCCACCTAATCCTAATGATGCTGAGAGGCAACCAAGGGGCCCAGAGAGGGGAAGGAAGTGCATCAGAGTCACACAGCTACGAAGTGGCAAGAGCAGGACTCAAATTCTGTCAGTCTAAAGAAAACCTGGGCCTCGGATGCAGCATTTGCTGCCTGGCACGTGGTGAAGAGGGTGACCCCAGCCCAACAGGGCTGGTGAACAGGCAAACCCACTCTCACGAAGAAAAGGTGCAGGAAGCTAGCTGGCTGACTTCCAAAGAGCTACAGGGGTGGCAGGACCCTGCCAGAAATGCAGAGAACAAAGACAACACATCTGTCAAGGCCCAGAGGAGCCCTTCCATTGAGACAGTGGTCTTGTTCTAGCTCAAGCAGCTCACTCAGCAGGCAGCTCTGCTCAGCACAGGGGCACCTGGTGCCCCTGAAGTTGACAATCTCCTTCCCTCTGGGTGTGGCCATGTCTCCCCACCAAGCCGCCTGCCTACCCAACTTACCGTGTCTGTGAACTGGTAGGCAATGAACTTGCGCATCAAGGAAATGGCCGTGGCCCGTTCCTCCCCGATCTGGAAGATGAGAGACAGATTTGAGAGAGGTGACAGGATGGAGAAAAGGACACAGGAAAGGGGGCAGGAGACAGCAGCAAGAAAGATAAAGTAGGACCAAGAGAGGAGACAGAAAGAAGGATGGACAGCCAGGAAGATGGGATGGGAGATAGCGAGTCAGTAACGTGGAGTGGGGGACGGAGACAGAAGGACCAAGTGACTGACAGGCCACAGAGACCTGGGACAGATAGACACTTCTTCCCCACAAAGCAGCCTCCCTCATTCTCCTGCCTCCTCCAAGCTCCAAGGTCAGAGCACGTACCTTACATTTGACAGTCCACAGATTGGGATCCCTAAGCAGCAGAGGAAAAGGAAGCCCTTCAGTGAAGCTGGATCTTCAGCAACAAACAGATGAACCCCCAGGGCCACCCTCTTCCTCTGTTTTCACACCCAGGTTCCCCCATACTCAGTGGCTTCCCCACGCTTCTCTCCATGAGCAAGAGGAAAGAGAAAGTGCCACCTTCCCCTCCCTACCCCTCCCATCCACCACACTGTCTGTGTGACTCTGCCCCGACTTATTTCAGGGAGCCACCTGTTTGGGCACCACCACCCCATACAAGATTCGCACCCCAGCACGGCCCCCACCATCCCAACCCCCTTACTTGACTCCTGGGAGTAGCTGCTGCTGGGTGATGTCGTCTGAGAGCTCATCAGATCCTCCGTATACCCTGAAGGGAGGAGGGCAGTCAGGAAGGAAGGGATGAAGCTCTGTCAGACCCCTGCCCCTTCCTGCTTAGGGACCACCTGCTCCCCACCCCACCTGCCCCCGCCATGCCCTTACGTCTCTCCCACAGATGACTTGGCATATTTCTTCATGTAATACTCGCCCAGTTCTTCTTCTCGCTGGTCCCTGGAGCGTGAACGGGGAAGCAAACACGAATTGAAGGTTGAGGAGAGCCGGTGGGCTGACCTACCCCCAAATCTCCCCACAGGAGCCAATCCCACCATGTTTCCCTTCCTTGCCCACCTCCAGAGGTTTTGCAGGCGGCGAGCCCCAGAACGATCTTCATCCAGGACAACATTATCAATATTGGAGGCTGAAAACAAATGGGCAGAGGGTGTAAGCAATGGCAGGTGGAGGGCAGGGGCCTGGAGAAAGTAGGGGCGTGCAGCTAAGAGGGTCAGGGTTTGGCCCTGGGGCAGGAAGATGACATCTCACAGAGGAAATTCCAACCCCTCATCCCCTACTCTGTCCTACTCAGCATCCTGCTTCTTGTCAAAAAGACTGGGGATCGGGCCCAGCAAGCTGGGGGGCTTCCAGCTGTTCCCATCTCAAAGTCACTGTCCAGGCACATCCTGGACTGCACCCCACCCTACACACAGCTACCACCCACAAATGCACAGTCCCAGACAGACACATCCATGCTTTTCCAGGTCAACAACTGGGATAGACCTGGCCCCAGAACTCCCTGACTCTGGAGCCTACATGGGTCAGAGCCTCCAGGGCCAGACCAGGGCTGGTGGGGAGGCGGTGAGGGCAGGTGCCTCAGGAAGGAGGAAATGTCAGGATATGGGAGGAAGGTTAGGGAATCACACTTTTCAGATTCTTACCTTCAATCTCTTCTACTTGGAGGAAGAGGAGGTGGTGGTGGTGGTTGTGGTGGTGGTGGTGGTGGTGGTGGTGGGCGAGGGCAGACAAAGTATGAGCCAAATTATAGCAGCAAAATCAACCAATGGGTTGGGGGAGGGGAAGGGAGGGACACAGAAAGGTTGAAAATCAAAAGTAAAGGCCAGGCACCAGGTGGTTGGGGAGAAGCCGAAATGTATGAGGCGCACAGAACGGAAAATAACGGGGAAAGGGGGGCACTGGCCCAGGAAGTGGGGGGTATCTTGGGACAGAGCTCGCCCACCCTACAACCCCAGAAGGGATTCACTGGGCCCTGGGATCCCAGAGTCCTCTCCCCACAACATCCCCACCCCACAGCCCCACCCCCCACTCATGGGCCTAAAAGGAAAAAGCAGGGAGCTGGTCTCTCTGGGAAGGACAGAAAGAAGCAAGGTGAGGACGGTGGGGGTTGGGGTGTACAGGGGATGGGGGGTGGGGGGAATGGGCTCTGAAGACCTGTCAGCCACCCTCTTCCCAGTAGTCTTGTGGAGGCAGGACCCACACACACCTTTCTCTAGGATGTCCTCTGCTCCATCCTCCCACTGGTCCTCGTCCTCATACTCATCGTCGACATCTGAAATGGAAAGGCCCAGTGGTAAGGGGCAAAGGTGAACAGCTCCCAGGACACGAAGCATCTCCTCTGGAAGATGTGCACTACAAATCCCCACTGCAAGAGGAGGACACTGAGGCTCCGACAGGGAGGCACTCGTCCAGGGCCATGCCACAGAGCTGGTGCACGCAGCAGGGTCGAGGGGGACATACAGCTCTAACTAGCTCTGTAAGTCATCCCCTCTCCTTACTCCACTCCCAAATCCCTTTTAAAAAACTAAGATCAACGTAAGCAAGAAGGAAAGTTCCCTCCCAACTATCAAAAATGATCGGTAGACACCACCTTTTTTAAAAGATGGTTCGTGGTCTGTTGGTTTTATGATTCTCGTACATTTATAACAGCTAATGCTGAGAGCATACTATACACCCTACCCTGTTCTGAGTACCTGACACAGGTTCCTCACTGATCTTCCTGGCAAACCCGAGGGAGGCATTGTCGCTGTTCCTATTTTACAGCAAGGGCTCCGAGACCCAGAGAGATGAAGGAACCTGCCCACAGACTCAGCTGGGATCTGAGAGGCAGTCTGGCTCCGTGGTCCATGTACTTAATCTCTTCACTATGTTGCATGTACTGCTTTGTAGGTATCAAACATTACACTAAAAACTTAATACATGCACATAATGAAAAACTCCAATGTTATAGAGAATGTAGTATCAATTAAGTCTCCCTCCCATTTCTAACCCCTAGTATCTCAGTAACCTTTCTCAAAGGCAACTCCCTGACTAGTTGCTTGCCTAGAGATGATCTATGTACATATATGAAGTCCATGTAAGGCTGGACGTGGTGGCTCACACCTGTAATCTCAACACTTTGGGAGGCTGAAGTGGGAAGATCACTTGAGCCCAAGAGTTTGAAACCGGCCTGGACAACATAGTGAAATCCCCTAAATCCAAAAACTTAAAAAATCAGTTAGGGTTGCGGATGGTGGCTCACGCCTGTAACCCCAGAGCTTTGGGAGGCCGAGGCGGGTGGATCACGAGGTCAGGAGCTCATGATCAGCCTGGCCAAGCTGGTGAAACCGCGTCTCTACTAAAAATACAAAAAATTAGTTGGGTGTGGTGGTGGGCACCTGTAATCCCGGCTACTCGGGAGGCTGAGGCAGAGAAATGCTTGAACCCGGGAGGTGGAGGTTGCAGTGAGCCAAGATCACGCCACTGCACTCCAGCCTGGGTGACAGATGGAAACTCTGTCTCAAAAAAAAAAAAAAAAAAAAAAAAAAGTCTAGTCAGGCCTGATGGTGCACACCTGTGGTCCCAGCTACTCAGGAGGCTGAAATGGGAGGATCACTTGAACCTGGGAGGTAGAGGCTGCAGTGAGCCATGATCGTGCCACTGCACTCCAGCCTAGGAAACAGAGTAAGATCCTGTCTTTAAAAAAAAAAAAAAGGGCCCGGTACAATGGCTCATGCCTGTAATCCCAGCACTTTGGGAGGCTGAGATGGGTGGACCACCTGAGATCAGGAGTTTGAGACCAGCCTGGCCAACATGGTGAAACCCCGTCTCTACTAAAAACACAAAAAAGAGTGGTGGCGCACGCCTATCCCAGCTACTCGGGAGGCTGAGGCAGGAGAGTTGTTTGAATCTGTGAGGCAGAAGTTGCAGCGAGCTGAGATCACGCCACTGCACTCCAGCCTGGGCGAGAGAAACTCCATCTTAAAAAAAAAAAAAAAAAGAAGAGGCTGGGCGCAGTGGTTGACGCCTGTAATCCCAGTACTTAGGGAGGCCAAAGCAGGTGGATCATGAGGTCAGGAGTTTGAGACCAGCCTGACCAACATGGCAAAACCCTGTCTCTACTAAAACTACGAAAATTAGTTGGGCGTAGTGGCAGGCACCTGTAATCCCAGCTACTCGGGAGGCTGATGCAGAAGAATCACTTGAAACCAGAAGGTGAAGGTTGCAGTGAGCTGAGATTGCACCACTGCACTCCAGCCTGGGTGAAAAAGCAAAACTCCATCTCGAAAAAAAAAAGAAGAAAAGAAAAGAAATGCATGTAATCCATCCCGTTGCCACTGTTCCCTGCATGTAATTTTTGTTTTTTTGAGACCAAGTCTTGCTCTGTCGCCCAGGCTAGAGTGCAGATATCTCAACTCACAGCAACCTCCACCTCCCAGGTTCAAGCAATTCTCCTGCCTCAGTCTCCCAAGCAACTGGGACTACAGGTGCCCACCATTGTGCCTGGTTAATTTTTGTATTTTTAGTAGAGACAGGGTTTCCCCATCTTGGCCAGATTGGTCTCGAACTCCTGGCCTCAGATGATCCATCCGCCTCAGCCTCCCAAAGAGCAGGGATTACAGGCATAAGCCACCACACCCAGCCACATGTAATTCTTTAACACACTATTCTGTACCTTTCTTTTTTTCTCAACACTACTACAAACTCAGAGCTCTCCCACAGGAGCACAAGCTTCATATGCTATATGGCCCATAATTTGTTTAACCAGGCCCTGAACATCAATAAACATTTAGGTCACCAAATTTTACAACTGCGAACAGGACTACAACATGCATCTTTGTTCTCATGTCTTCATGCACTCATGCAAGTTTAACCATAAAGTAAATTCTAAAGAGGAACTGCTGGGTCAAAGGGTTCCTGCATGTTAAATGCTCACATGCACCGCCACATAGCCTTCCACACAGGCAGTGCCCACCAACACTTCCACCACCAACATATGGGTGTCCCTGGGAGCCCACAGCTGTCACCCAGCATGGCATCCATTCTCTTGCTCTCCAGGAACATCCAGAGCACCTCCTGTCCCTTTGACAATAAACTAGTTTTCTTCTCAGGTAAAAGAGTCCCAGGAAAACACAGGATGTGTTCTAAGTAATCTCTCTTCCCATAGGTAAGGGAAAACAAGCACATTAATTATCATCATGGACGTATGAACTAGTCTTATCTTTTCAGGAACTGACATTTGGCCATAAATATCAAAAATCTTTTTTAAAAAAAATGCGGCCAGGCATGGTGGCTCATGCCCGTAATCCCAGCACTTTGGAAAGCCAAGGCGGGCAGATCACAAGGTCAGGAGTTCGAAACCATCCTGGCTAACACAGTGAAACCCCGTCTCTACTAAAAATAAAAAAAATCAGACGGGCGTGGTGGCATGCACCTGTAGTCCCAGCTACTCAGGAGGCTGAGGCAGGAAAATCAGTTGAACCCAGGAGGGAGAGGCTGCAGTGAGCCATCGCGCCACTGCACTCCAGCCTGGGGGACAGAGTGAGACTCTGTCTCAAAAAAAAAAAAAAAAAAAAAAATTGCACCACCTGTGCCTAGGAATTTGACTGATAGGGATTTAACAGGCAGAACAGAGATTTTTCGGCCGGGCGCGGTGGCTAACGCCTGTAATCCCAGCACTTTGGGAGGCCGAGGCGGGCGGATCACAAGGTCAGGAGATCGAGACCATCCTGGCTAACACTGTGAAACCCCGTCTCTACTAAAAATACAAAAAATTAGCCGGGCGAGGCGGCGGGCGCCTGTAGTCCCAGCTACTCGGGAGGCTGAGGCAGGAGAATGGCGTGAACCCGGGAGGCGGAGCTTGCAGTGAGCCGAGATCGCGCCACTGCACTCCAGCCTGGGCGACTAAGCGAGACTCTGTCTCAAAAAAAAAAAAAAAAAAAAAAAAAAAAGAACAGAGATTTTTCATCTGGGGTGGTCTGTGTTAGATGAAAAAACTATAGCTCCTATTTTCAGTAATCTGGAACTGAAATTTAGCATTTACATCAGCTACATACAATGGCAACAAACCACACAATGTTAGCTGTGTCACTGGCTCTTTCACAGCACATTACAGCTGTAGGTATCTCAAGGCAGCATTTACATTCACTGCTACTCAAAAATTAGATTCTTAGACTATCTACAAAATCTTATTATCTAAATATGTTAACAAAGAAACATATACACCAAAATGTTCTTTTTTTTTTTTTTTTTTTTTTTTTTTTTGAGACGGAGTCTCGCTCTGTCGCCCAGGCTGGAGTGCAGTGGCCTGATCTCAGCTCACTGCAAGCTCCGCCTCCCGGGTTCACGCCATTCTCCTGCCTCAGCCTCCCGAGTAGCCGGGACCACAGGCGCCCGCCAGCTCGCCCGGCTAGTTTTTTTTTTGTATTTTTTAGTAGAGATGGGGTTTCACTGTGTTAGCCAGGATGGTCTCGATCTCCTGACCTTGTGATCCACCCGTCTCGGCCTCCCAAAGTGCTGGGATTACAGGCTTGAGCCACCGCGCCCGGCCCCAAAATGTTCTTTTTAAATATTCTGATAACTGTATTTCAATAAATTGTCCTCTATGGAATCCTATGTATTTTGTTTTATGCATTTCAGAAGATGGTTCTGAGAAGGGAACAGGGTTTCACCAGACCACAAAAGGGGCCACAGCACAAGAAAGGTTAAGAACTTTGGTCTAGATAATAAATTGTATGCATGTGTTTAAGTATGTATGAAGATGTTCACAGCATTACTGCATGTGCTGTGACACAAACAAACTTCAATATCCAACAAGAGCCTGGTTAAATAAAACACATTACACAATGAAACACTGTGCAGTCATTGGAAAAAAACAAATATTTTAATACTATTGATGATAATACTGACAGCAGCTAATGTTTATTGAGCACTTAGGCGTCAGAAGACGTTCAGAAGGCCGGGCGCGGTGGCTCAAGCCTGTAATCCCAGCACTTTGGGAGGCCGAGACGGGCGGATCACTAGGTCAGGAGATTGAGACCATCCTGGCTAACACGGCGAAACCCCGTCTCTACTAAAAACACAAAAAATTAGCCGGGCGAGGTGGCGGCGCCTGTGGTCCCAGCTACTCGGGAGGCTGAGGCAGGAGAATGGCGTAAACCCGGGAGGCGGAGCTTGCAGTGAGCTGAGATCTGGCCACTGCACTCCAGCCTGGGTGACAGAGCGAGACTCCGTCTCAAAAAAAAAAAAAGACGACGTTCAGAAAATTTTCTTTTTTGAGACAGGGTCTCACTCTGTTGGCCAGGCTGGAGTGCAGTGGCTCAATCACAGCCTACAGCAATCTCGACCGCCTGGGCTCAAGCGAGCCTCCTACCTCAGCCTTCTGAGTAGCTGGGACTACAGGCGCAAGCCACCAAGCCTGGCTAATTTTTTGTTGTTGTTATTGTTGTCAGACATGGGGTCTTGCGATATGCAAATTCCTGAGCTAAAACAATCCTCCACCTTGGCCTCCCAAAGTGCTGGGATTAGAAGCGTGAGCCACTGCACCGGCCCAGAAACTTTCCTTATACACCTTGAGTCATTTAACCTAAGCTGTCTCTGTTTATCTACTTTTGCAACTGTGGAACGATAAAAAGCAGTTTACAGAAAAGTAGTTATAACGTGGACCTACGTAACCTTAACAAATAACAACCCTGTTTTCTGAGGGCTTTTCCTAGGTTAGGCATTACATTCTAGGTCGCCATCAACTTTTTTTTTTTTTTTTTTTTTTTTGAGACGGAGTCTCGCTCTGTCGCCCAGGCTGGAGTGCAGTGGCCGGATCTCAGCTCACTGCAAGCTCCGCCTCCCGGGTTCACGCCATTCTCCGGCCTCAGCCTCCCAAGTAGCTGGGACTACAGGCGCCCGCCACCTCGCCCGGCTATTTTTTGTATTTCTTAGTAGAGACGGGGTTTCACCGTGTTAGCCAGGATGGTCTCGATCTCCTGACCTCGTGATCCGCCCGTCTCGGCCTCCCAAAGTGCTGGGATTACAGGCTTGAGCCACCACGCCCGGCGGTCGCCATCAACTTAACGAGCTTTATATGCATGGTCCCCCAAATCCTCGCCATATCCCTGCTGTAACAGAAAGAACTATTTCCCCCTTGCACTGAGAGAGGAGGAGACTCAGTGACACATAGGACGCTGTCCAGGGCTACATGGAGAAAACAGTGGAGCCAGGCTAGAAGGGCCCCAAATCTGTCAGACTACCTTTTCAGGTTACCTAATTTCAAGTCATTTGAGCTTTCCATGACAAATACAAACCACTGTCAGATTTTAAAAGATCATAATGGTGCCAGGCGCAGTGGCTCACGCCTGTAATCCCAGAACTTTGGGAGGCCGAGGCAGGCAGATCATGAGGTCATGAGTTCAGACCAGCCTGACTGACATGGTGAAACCCTGCCTCTAATAAAAATACAAAAATTAGCCAGGCGTGGTAGCACATGCCTGTAATCCCAACTACTCAGGAGGCAGAGGAAGGAGAATCGCTTAAACCCAGGAGGTAGAAGTTGCAGTGAGCTGAGATCGCGCCACTGCACTCCGGCCTGGGCAACAGAGTGAGGCTCCATCTCAAAAGAAAAAAAGATCATAATGATCCTGTGATTGTGTGTGTTTTTTTGTTTTGTTTTTTGGTTCGAGACGAGCCTAGCCAACATGGTGAAATCCCGTCTCTACTAAAAGCACAAAAATTATCTGGGCATGGTGGCAGCCGCCTGTAATCCCAGGTACTCACGAGGCTGAGGCAGGAGAATCGCTTGAACCCAGGGGGCAGAGGTTGCAGTTAACCAAGATCGCACCATTGCACTCCAGCCTGGGCGACAAGAGCGAGACTCTGTCTCAAAAAAAATATATGGATATATGGCCGGGCGCGGTGGCTCACGCCTGTAATCCCAGCACTCTGGGAGGCTGAGGCGGGTGGATCATGAGGTCAGGATATCGAGACCATCCTGGCTAACACGGTGAAACCCCGTCTCTACAAAAACTACAAAAAATTAGCTGGGTGTGAAGGCACATGCCTATAATCCCAGCTACTTGAGAGGTCGAGGCAGGAGACTCGCTTGAACCTGGGAGGTGGAGGTTGCAGTGACCCGAGATCGCACCATTGGACTCCAGCCTGGGTGACAAGAGCAAAACTCTGTCTCAAAACAAAGAAATGGAACTAGAAGTGGAAGCTCAGCCTCTGCTCAGCACTGGCCCAGCACTGTGACATACCAGCCTCATCCAGAATGAAGCCTCCATGGCGGGGTTTCTTGGGGGGCCGGTCATCATCTTCTTCCTCCTCTTCCTCATCATATTCCTCCTCCTCTTCCTCCTCTTCTTCTTCCTCAGGCTCTTCTTCCTTCTCACTGCCCGCCGCACTCCGCCGTTCTTCCTCTACCTACAGGTGTCAGGCAGGGTTGTAGCACCAGAATTCTACTACCCCAAAATCCGAAAACCAAGTTCCCCACCCTAAATCTGACCTCAGATCGCCCTGGTCAATCACAGCCCCCTTTGCCCTGCATATACCCCTTTCACTCTAGCCTGCTCTCTGGTTACCATTCTATCTCAGCAACAGCACTGCCATCTCCCCAGCCACTCAACCAACCCTGGGAGTTGACCTGGGCTTCTCCCTGCACTAGATTTCTTGCTCACTTTCCAGCGGGTCTTTAACTATAACAGCTCGATGAAGCTTGGTCCTTGGGCCTCAATTCTTTTCCTTTCTTTTTTTTTTTTTTTGAGATGGAGGCCCACTCTGTCTCCCAGGCTAGAGTGCCGTGGCACAATCTCAGCTCACTGCAACCTCCACCTCCTGGGTTCAAGCAATCCTCCTGCCTCAGCCTCCTGCGTAGCTGGGATTACAGGCATGCGCCACCATACCTGGCTAATTTTTGTATTTTTTTAGTAGAGACAGGGCTTCACCATGTTGGCCAGGCTGGTCCTGAACTCCTGACCTCAGGTGATCCACTCGCCTCTGCCTCCCAAAGTGCTGGGATTACAGGTGTTAGCCACAGCAACCAGCCCATCTCTTCCCATTCGACAACTCCCCAAGGCCAACTTGTCCTCTCCCTTGGTGGTGGGGGACATCTCTGTGACAGTGACTCCCATCTCTGTTTCTAGTCCACACTGCTCACCAAGATCACTGGCCAGCCCTGTTGCTAATTCTGTGGCCATTCTGTATTCCCTACCATCCCAGCAGCGTCTGGCACTCCAACCATGCCCTCCCTGGAGAAATGTTCCTCTCTTGGCTTCTGCTGTACCATGCTCTCCTGGTTTTTCTCAAAACTCCAACGGCTCCTCTTCAAGCTCCTCTTACTATTAACCCCTTCAAGTCTGACATCAATTACCAGGGCTCAGTCCAGGGCCACTTTGTTCTCCCTCCATGCACTCTCTCCCAGGACATTTTACCTTCCATGACCCCAGTTCCTGTCTCTACAGACGACACCCTCATCTGTCTCTAGACTCCCACCTTTTTCCAGAATTCAAGATCTCCATGCACCAGCAGCATCCTGGATGCCTCCCCCAGATGTCCTCTGAGCCCTTTCATACCCACTGTGTCCCAAACTGACCTCAACGTCTTCCCCTAGACCTGTGCTGGCCTCCTCCAATTACCGACAGGCACCAAATCCTCATCCTTTCTGCCTGTGAACATCATTTCTCCAACCCATCCTTTCCCCCCAGCCCCATACATCTGAGCCTAGGCCACGACACTGCCCTCTAACCCCTGGATCCTTACCCCAGCCTCCTCCCTACTCTCCTGGCCTCTAATCCCTCTTTCCATACCAGCAACAACATTAATGGATGCATACCGAACTTCAATCTTTAACTCATTAACTTCACAACTTCTTCCATGTCATTACTACAATCTATTTACCTAATACAGGTTGAGCATTTCTTTTTTTTTTTTTTTTGAGATGGAGTCTCGCTCTGTCGCCCAGGCTGGAGTGCAGTGGCTGGATCTCAGCTCACTGCAAGCTCCGCCTCCCAGGTTTACTCCATCCTCCTGCCTCAGCCTCCCGAGTAGCTGGGACTACAGGCGCCCGCCACCTCGCCCGGCTAGTTTTCTGTATTTTTTAGTAGAGACGAGATTTCACCGTGTTAGGCAGGATGGTCTCGATCTCCTGACCTTGTGATCCACCCGTCTCAGCCTCCCAAAGTGCTGGGATTACAGGCTTGAGCCACCGTGCCCAGCTGAGCATTTCTTTTTTTGTGTGTGTGATGGTGTCTCGCTCTGTTGCCCTGGCTGGAGTGCAGTGGCGCGATCTCGTCCCACTACAATCTCCACCTCCAGGGTTCATGCCATTCTCCTGCCTCAGCCTCCCCAGTAGCTGGGACGACAGGAACACACCACCAGGCCCGGCTAATTTTTGTTGTATTTTTTAGTAGAGACAGGGCTCCATCATGTTAGCCAGTATGGTCTCGATCTCCTGACCTCATGATCTGCCCGCCTCAGCCTTCCAAAGTGCTGGGATTTTGGGAGTAAGCTACCGCGCCCAACCAGGTTGAGTATTTCTAATCCAAAAAATCTGAAATCTGGTCAGGCACAGTGGCTCACGCCTGTAATCCCAGCACTTTAGGAGGCTGAGGCGGGTGGATCACCTGACATCAGGAGTTCAAGACCAGCTTCGTCAACATGGTGAAACCCCATCTCTACTAAAAATACAAAAGCTAGCCCTGCGTGGCGGTGGGCACCTGTAATCCCAGCTACACAGGAGGCTGAGGCAGGAGAATCACTTGAAACTGGGAGGTTAAAGTTGCACTGAGCCGAGATTGTGCCACGGCACTCCAGCCTGGTCAATGGACCGAGACGCTGTCAAAAAAACAAACAAAAAAACTGAAATCTGAGAGGCTTCAAAATCTGAAACTTTTTCAGCACTGACATAATGCTCAAAGGTCATACTCAGGCTGCATGCGGTGGCTCACGCGGCTCACTTGAGGTTAGGAGTTCAAGATCAGCCTGGCTAACGTAATGAAGCCCCATCTCTACTAAAAATAAAAATAAAAAAAAATTAGCCGGGCATGGTGGCGCATCTGTAGTCCCAACCACTTGGGAGGCTAAGGCAGAAGAATTGTTTGAATCTGGGAGGCACAGGTTGCAGTGAGCCAAGATCACACCACTGCACTCCAACCTGGGTGACACAGTGAGACTCTGTCTCAAAAAAAAAATAAGGTCATGTTCAAAGTAAATGTTCACTGGAGCATTCTGGATTTTCAGATTAGGGAATGCTCCAGTGTAAATATTACAAAATCAAAAAAAAAAAAAAAAATACAAAATCTGAAACACTTCTTGTCCCAAGCATTTTGGATAACATTCAATGTGTATTTTCTTCAAATCCATTCACGTTCTTAACATTTCTATGTTATGCAGTATTTCAAATTTTAAAACTTTTTGAAGGTTTGTCATAAACACAAGGTAACTATAAAGATAAAAGCAAAACAATGTTATTAAGACCCAGCAAGATACTGTTGCCTGCTGCAGGCTCTAAGCTCTAAGCCTAAGGCCTATTCTCCCACCCAGAGGCGTTCAAGACCCAGAAGCACTAAAATGAAATTTTCTCATGACCCAATCAAGACAAGACACACAACTGAAAAGGAAATATTCTCACTAAATGATTCAATGTACCTTAAGGTCTTGTCTTTATTCCACCTAAAAGCACCTCTCATCATCCCCAACCTAGAATATACGGTACAGTCTTGGAAAACTGTGATCTAAAACATGAACCTGCCAGGCGCGGTGGCTCAAGCCTGTAATCCCAGCACTTTGGGAGGCCGAGGCGGGCGGATCACGACGTCAGGAGATTGAGACCAACCTGGCTAACACGATGAAACCCCTCTCTACTAAAAATACAAAAAAATTAGCCGGGCATGGTGGCGGGCTCCTGTAGTCCCAGCTACTTGGGAGGCCGAAGCAGAAGAATGGCGTGAACCCAGGAGGCGGAGCTTGCAGTGAGCCGAGATCGCGCCACTGCACTCCAGCCTGGGCGACAGAGCAAGACTCCATCTCAAGAACACCACCACCACCACCACCAACATGAACCTGACCATTTGGTCCCCTGCCCAGCTTCAGCCAGCCTGGACTAGAAGCACATGCTCTGCCTGCTGCCTCTCCCCATTTCCCACCCTTCAGGACTGCCTCCCCATCACCAGGCCTCAGTTGCACTCAACTACTTGGACCATGCTCTCTCAGTGCTGGCCATCATCCATGCTGGTTCTTTGTATAAAAAGTCTCCTCTGGGGCTGGGTGCAGTGGCACGTGCCTGTAATCCCAGCTACTCAGGAGGCTGAGGCAGGAGAATCACTTAAACCCGGAAGGCAGAGGTTGCAGTGAGCCAAGACTGTGCCACTACACTCCAGCGTGGGAGACAGAGCGAGACTTCATCTCCAAAAAAAAAAAAAAGTGTGCCCCCCATTAATACTTCAACTAAAATATTCCCTCCCTAGCTGGGCATGGTGGCTCACACCTGTAATCCCAACACTTTGGGAGGCCAAGGTAGGAGGATCACTTGAGCCCAGGAGTTTGAGACCAGCCTGGACAATCTGACAAAGCCCTGTCTCTACCAAAAATACAAAACTTAACCAGGCATGGTGGCAGATTCTTGTTGTCCCAGCTCATTGGGAGGCTGAAGTAGGAGGATTGCTTGTTCCTCAGGAGGTTGAGGTTGCAGTGAGTCGAGACCATACCACTGCACCCCAGCATGGGTGCAAAGTGAGACCCTGTCCCAAAAAAAAAAAAAAAAAAAAGGGCTGAGCAAGATGGCTCATGCCTATAATCCCAGCACTTTGGGAAGCTGAGGCAGGCAATCACTTGAGGTCAGGAGTTCCAAGACCAGCTTGGCCAACATGGTGAAACTCCATCTCTACCAAAAATATAAAAATTAGCCAGGTGTGGTGGCGTACCCCTGTAATCCCAGCTACTCAGGAAGCTGAGAGAGGAGAATTGCTTAACCATGAGGTAGAGGCTGCAGTGAGCCGAGATCACGTCACTGCACTCCAGCCTGGGTGACAGAGCAAGACATCATCTCAAAAAAAAAAAAAAAAACACCAACCTTCCTCCTGCAGGCAGCCACCCCCGCCCCCTCTCCCCCGAGCAGAGTCAGGCACATCCTCTACGCTCACAATTCTCTGTGCTCCCTCCATCACAGCCCTGACCACCGTGAGCCTCCCAATAGTAGGGTCCAGTTCATCTCAGGCACCGCTGGGTCCCCCAACATCACCCAGCCCAGGGCCAAGCACAGAAGACTTCAGAAATATTTGCTTAACACATAATCTTGACTAGCCCACAATGAAGCGCGTTTTAACAACCCAAACTATGACAGGACCACAGGCTGATTTCTAGGAACCTTGTCATCAGTCCCCCTCTGCCAGGTCCCAGAGAAGCCTCTTTACAAACCTGGCTCCTCCCTCCCAGTGGAGAGAGTCCCCGCCACTCTCTGCATCACCTCAGGGCTTGGATGTGCTCTTACTGTCCTCAACATCCCCTGCAGTAACTGTGTATCTATAAAACTCTCTCTGCCCTGAGACTGAGATCTCCCTAAGGGAGGCTATGACCCCAACATGACAAGTCAAGGAACATTTGTTGAAATAAATGAACAAGTTACTGTAGCTGTGATGGGTGAACCAGCAGCTCCCTTCAAAAGTAGCTCATTATTTGCCATCCATCCCTACCTGTCTAGCCACAGAACCCTGTCCTGCAAGGACTATGTCACCATTTGGCTGTCTGAAAAGGTCATCCAATCCTGTTCCTGGCGGTGGGGACAGGCCTCACACTGCCCTCCTGCCTCACCTGGTAACTGAAGAGGAGCCAGCAGGGAGGAGTCAAGTATGGTGTAGTGCTGGGGAAATTAGACTAGTACAGCGCAAACGAGAATGTCCCAGACAGGAAATGGAACTGGGGATCTTGGTCTCATTTCCACCAGACTTTAACCAACAAGCAGTGTCTCCAAGCCATGAATCAGAGACCAAGAATCCAGTGCTACAGCTTAGAGAAAAGGCCCTCCCTGTCACTCCCCCACTCATCCCTCCCCCACCACAGCATCCCAATTTCTCCAACTATTCACTACCAGGCACCTCCCCAAAGGGCACAACAAAGACTGGCAATCAAATGTCCACATAGGATAAGCAGGCAACATAAATGAGTGGGACAAATCACCCAAAACACATGGCACTCTCCATCTACCAAACAATTTCCAGAACACAGCCACGTGAAATCTCTTCCTTTTCTTCACTCTGCCACGAGGCAAGCAAGATGATAAATGGCAACTAACATATCCTGGGAACTGGAGAAAATTCCCAGCTGTAAGTAGGACAGCCACTCATCAAGCAAACGGCTGCTCTGCAGAACAACCCTGGGTCCCAGCGTGCCAGCTCCTTCCACTTTCCCAGAAAAAGCAAGCAATCTTAATCTTTATGATAAATCTCCCTCACAAGCATTGGCAACTTATTTAAAAAGCCAATTGAAGTTTCTGTGCATCAAACAAGAGATCTATAATCACCCTGTCACCTATTTACTAGTTTATGATTGCTGCCTACTAAATGTCAACTCCAAAAAAGTAAAGATTTCCTACCAGACACCTGGGAAGTAAGTGGAACACAGTAGTAGATGGAAATACTGATTTGTTCAACGAACGAATAAAACTAAAATAAGTTTAAAAGGAGGATACTGGGCTTGGTGCAGTGGCTCACGCCTGTAATCTAGCACTCTGGGAGGCCAAGGAGGGTGGATCACCTGAGGTCAGGAGTTCAAAACCAGCCTGGCCAACATGGGGAAACCTCGTTTCTACTAAAAATACAAAAATTAGCCTGATGTGGTGGTGGATGCCTGTAATCCCAGCTACTCGGGAGGCTGAGGTTGCAGTGGGCCGAGATCATGACAATGCACTCCAGCCTGTGCCAACCTATGGAGATGCTGTCTCAAAAAAAAAAAAAAAAAAAAGAATAATGGCAAATAAAAGAACATTTGAAATCAGAAATGCCCCAGGAAATGTTGGTTTTTTGGTTCCTGGAACAGAGGTACTCAAGAGACCCAAAGCCAGAGTGATCCTTTCAAAACATTAGATCATATCTTCACTTGCTCAAACTTTTTCGAGGTTTCATTTTACTCAGTTAAAACCAAATTCCTTACCACAGCTTTCAAGATCCTATATGACCTGGCTCCCATAAATTCTTTGTTGCACTCACTCTGATCCAACCAAACTGGACCCCCTTTTTTTAGGCAGTGGTGGGGAGACAAAGTCTCACTCTGTCACTCAGGCTGCAGTGCAGTGGTACCATCACAGCTCACTGCACCTTCACCTTATGGCTCAAGTGATCTTCCCACCTCGGCCTCCCAAGTAACTGGGACTACAGGAGCGTGCCACCAAGCTCAGCTAATATTTTTGTAAGACTGAGTCTTGCTCTGTCGCCCAGGCAGCAGTGCAGTGGCGCGATCTCAGCTCACCACAATCTCCATCTCCCTGGTTCAAGCGATTCTCAGCCTCAGCCTCCTGAGCAGCTGGGATTACAGGTGGGCGGCACCAAACCCAGCTAATTTTTTTGTATTTTTAGTAGAGACAGGGTTTCACCATGTTGGCCAGACTGGTCTTGAACTCCTGACCTCATGTGATCCACTGCCTTGGCCTCCCAAAGTGCTGAGATTACAGGTGTGAGCCACCAAGACCGGCCTCAGCTAATTTTTTTATATTTTTGTAGAGACAGGGCCCCACTATGTTGCCCAGATTGCCCTCGAACTTCTGGGCTCAAGTGAACCTCCCAGCTTGGCCTCTCAAATCCTCGTTAATCCTTGAACACGGCAGACACACTTCCATCTTTGTACCTGCTGGTCCCCCTCACTGGAATACTCCACTTCCAGCTAACCACGACTCACTCCCTCACCTCCAACAAGTCATGCTGATGACCCTATTGCAAGTGCAACCAGGACTCTCCATTCCCCTTTTCTGTTCTCCTTTTCTCCAGAGTACCTTCTAGCTTACTATATAGTCCATTCCTTGGCTATATTTATTTACATTCCCGAAGGCAGACATTTTTAAAATCTGCTTTGTTTACTGGTGTACCCCAAAGACAAAGAATTGCACCTGGTACGTAGTGGGCACTACAAATAAATTTCTGGAATGACTAGACGTAACCAAAAAAAAAACAACTAATGCTAAGTGCTTACTATATGCACACATAGTAAACTTCAAAAACATCACCTGTTATCTCACTGGACCTAACACATTTCTCGCCTCCAGAACCTGTCCCCTTACTTGTCTTCGACTTGCCTAATTCTCTATCTCTTGCGATAATCTGGGAGTTCCCAGAAGCCAGAGTCCGCTGTGAACCCCTCGAGCCTCCCACAGTGGGCTTTCTACCCGGAGTCCTGCCCCCAGGTGCAATGTCTCCCCCGGCGCCCCAGCCACAGACCTCGGCCTCCTCGCCGTCACTGCTGCGCTCGCTGTCCTCCTCCTCGGAAAAGTTGCTGTCCTCGCTGTCCGACATCTTCCGCTGCTGCTGGGAAAGACAGCAGCCTCAGCGCGTCCCACAGTCCTGCTCGCCACCCCGAGCCTCAGTTTCCCCGCTGGTTCCCTGGGAGAAGAAAACCCCTTAGCGCGCTTCCGGCAGGCTTGTTTTGGCAATTGCGAACTGGAGTGCGGACCCCCTCCTACGCCACATGCTAGACCTCCCCAGTTTCCAAATCTGTTCTCTACACCTCCTCGGCCTCCGGCGGCCCCCGGAACTGCCACCTCTGCACACGCACTTACCGCTCGGGCTCCACCTCCGCCTTTGGTACCAGCTGCTGTTCGCACGACGCCCGGCTGGGGCTGACGGGTCCTCTCGCGAGAACCTATCCGTTGGCCTCGCCTAACACGAGATTTCCGGGGCTGGCCCAGGCGACGCACTTCCAGGTCGCCATCTTGAGAGAGGCAGGGCTAGCCTAGGCGGAGTGAGGGGGCGACATCTGCGGAGGGTCGGGAGGGGAAAGGTTTTTTATTTTAACCGCCGACTCGGCCTTTTCCAGGCTGGGACTCGTGTTTGAATTGAGTGAGCCGTTAGTGTTAGTGTTCTGGACTAACTAACGAACAGTTAGTCCAGAACACTAGCGCGGTAGGCCAAGCCGCGAGGAGGCCGGGAATCAGCGAATAGCAAACTATTAAAGAAACCAGGCTTGGGCCGGGCGCGGTGGCTCAAGCCTGTAATCCCAGCACTTTGGGAGGCCGAGACGGACGGATCACAAGGTCAGGAGATCGAGACCATCCTGGCTAACACGGTGAAACCCCGTCTCTACTAAAAAATACAAAAACCTAGCCGGGCGAGGTGGCGGGCGTCTGTAGTCCCAGCTACTCGGGAGGCTGAGGCAGGAGAATGGCGGGAACCCGGGAGGCGGAGCTTGCAGTGAGCTGAGATCCAGCCACTGCACTCCAGCCTGGGCAGCACAGTGAGACTCCGTCTCAAAAAAAAAAAAAAAAAAAAAAAGAAGGGAAAGGAAGCACAGGATAAACTTTTCAGGGGAAGGGTGTCAAGACATTTAGGAGTGGGAGGAAGAACACTAGCTTCCTCTCTATTGCAGAGTTTCCCAGAGCTCCCCACTGCACTCCAGTCTGGGCGACAAAGCGAGACTCTGTCTCAACAAAAAAAAAAAAAAAAAGAAACCAGGCTTAATCTCCTAGGCCCTCTAAAGCATCCCCAGGTGATACGTATCCCCATGTTGGAGAGAACGCTGAAGCTCAGAAAAATAAACTCAGTGGAAAGCGTCAGACCCAAGCGTCCTCGCCAAGTCTGAGTGACCGTGAAAGCCCTTGTTTTTCTTTTTCTTTTTTTTTTTTTTTTTGTGGAGTCGGGCTGTTGCCCGGCCTGATCTCAAACTCCTCAAACTCAAACTCAAAAGCTATCCTCTGGCCAAGTCCTTCCAAAGTGCTGAGATCACAGGCGTGACCTGCCGCGCCCGGCCTAAGTCCCTATTTCTCTTTCCAGGCTTCCTAAGTTCATTTAAAGCCTAATTTATCTATTAGTAATAACAGCTGACGAGTGGTGGCAGAGTGGACAGGTGTAATGGAGAGATGAAAAATGAACCTTCCCCTGTAATCCCAGCGCTTTGGGAGGCTGAGGCGGGAGGATCACGTGAAGCCAGGAATTTGAGACCAGCCTGGGCAACAAATTGAGACCCCATGTATCCAATTTTTGTGTGGGTTTTTTTTTTAATGTGGTGTGGTGGCTTGTACCTGTGGTCCCTGCTACTCCAAAGGCTAAGGTAGGAGGATCACTTGAACCCAGGTTGAGGCTTCAGTGAGCTATGACTGCACCACTGCACTCCAGACTGGGTGATAGAGACCCTGTCTCTTAAAAAAAAAAAAAAATTAAAACAAATATTAAAAAATTAACCTGATAGGGGAAATTTTAAAAATCAGAAGCCTATGTCGGGCGCGGTGGCTCATGCCTGTAATCTCAGCATGTTGGGAGGCCGAGGCGGGCGGATTGCCTGAGGTCAAGAGTTCAAAACCAGTCCGGCCAACATGGTGAAACTCCGTCTCTACTAAAAATACAAAAAAGCCGTGCGTGGTGGCATGCGCCTGTAATTCTAACTACTCAGGAGGCTGAGGCAGGGGAATTGCTTGAACCAGGGAGGTGGAGGTTATAGTGAGCTGAGACCGTGCCACTGCACTCCAGCCTGGGTGACAAAGCAAGACTCTGTCTCAAAAAAAAAAAAAAAAATAGAAGCCTCAGGACATACTGGTAAAATTTCTCACATAAGTATGACACACCTGGATTCAATTTACCTAAGCTTAATATATACCTACTTAGTTACTGGGGATTGGGGTGCAGTTATGATGGAAGCAGGCAGTGAATATACCTGCAGGTGCGTGTTTCTCCCCAAAAGCACACACACCCCAATCCAGCAAAACCAAATTGAGTCCCAGATAGATTGGGGAGGGGCTGAGCACTCTATAGAAAGGTGTTTCCTCTTCCTTAAGCTTGGTTCTTTTAAATAGCAGTTCTTGAAAATAGGATTCTCGGCCAGGCCCGGTGGCTCACGCCTGTAATCCCAGCACTTTGGGAGACCAAGGCAGGCAGATCACCTGAGGTCAGGAGTTCAAGACCAGCCTGGCCAACATGGTAAAACCCTGTCTCTACTAAAAAAATACAAATAGTAGCCAGGTGGTGTGGTGGCACACACCTGTAATCCCAGCTACTCAGGAGGCTGAGGCAGGAGAATCTCTTGAACCCGGTAGGTGGAGGTTGCCGTGAACAAAGATGGCTTCAGCCTGGGCAACAGAGCAAGACTCCATCTCAAAAAAATAAAAAATAAAAAAAAAAAGAAGAAAAGAAAATAGGATTCTACAATAAAATCACTGCTGCCACTGCTGCAGAAAGGCATTCCCTGCAGAAAAGAGAGGGTACAGTCATTTCCCCCCTATGGAAGTTTCTTCCTTGGTGGCTCCACGGTTCTGAACTCAACTCTGGTAGCACATCACAATACTTCAGAAGATTTTAGAAAGAAAGAGTTGCCCTAAACTGGAAACATACAAAAATTAGGGCCGGGAGCGGTGGCTTACGCCAGTAATCCCAGCACTTTGAGAGGCCAAGGCGGGTGGATCACAAAGTCAGGAGTTCGAGACCAGCCTGGCCAACACGGTGAAACCCCATCTCTACTAAAAAGAAGCTGAGTGAAAGGAGATATCCAGCATGATTCCATTCATATGAAACTCCAGAGCAAGCAAAACCAATGCAGACAATGCAGATTAGTGGATGTCTGGGGCTGGAGAGGGAGATGGAAATTGACTGGGAAGGGAGATAAGGAATGCTTTGGGGTGATGGAAATGTGGCCATCCAGTCCGCTAGCCAGTGCACTCCAGCCCGGGTAACAGAGGAGACTCTGTCTCAAAAAAAACAAAAAAACAAAAAAAGGTCAGGTGTGGTGGCTCATGCCTATAATGCCAGCACTTTGGGAGGCTGAGGGGGGAGGATCACTTGAGCCCAGGAGTTTAACATTAGCTTGGTGTGGCTGGGTGTGGTGGCTCACGCCTGTAATCCCAGCACTTTGGGAGGCCGAGGCGGGTGGATCACGAGGTCAGGAGATAGAGACCATCCTGGTTAATACGGTGAAACCCCATCTCTACTAAAAATACAAGAAATTAGCCGGGCGTGTTGGCGGGCGCCTGTAGTCCCAGCTACTTGGGAGGCTGAGGCGGGCGGATCACGAGGTCAGGAGATAGAGACCATCCTGGTTAATACGGTGAAACCCCGTCTCTACTAAAAATACAAGAAATTAGCCGGGCGTGTTGGCGGGCACCTGTAGTCCCAGCTACTTGGGAGGCTGAGGCAGGAGAATGGCGTGAACCCGGGAGGCGGAGCTTGCAGTGAGCCGAGATGGGGCCGCTGCACTCCAGCCTAGGCGACAGACAGAGCGAGACTCCGCCTCAAAAAAAAAAAAAAGATTAGCCTGGGCAATAAAGGGTAACCCCATCTCTACAAAAAAATACAAAAATTAGCTGAGTATGGTGGCATGCACCTATAGCCCTAGCTACTTGGGGAGTTGAGGTGGGAGAGTCACTTGAGCCTGAGAGATCAAGCCTGCAATGAGTTTTGATCATGCCACTGCACTCCAGCCTGGGCGACAGAGTGTGACCCTGTCTCAAAAAAATATATGGATAGATGCCGAGTCCAGCCTGTGCGGCATAGCGAAACCCTGTCTCTAAATAACAATAATAATATAGATGCTCGGGCTCCACCAGAGACCAGTTATCAAATTATCTGGGCTGGGGTCTGGCCATCAGTATTACTTGAAAGTTTTCCAAGTGGTGGTCTGGGCGCGGTGGCTCACATCTGTAATCCCAGCACTTTGGGAGGCTGAGGCGGGCAGATCACAGGGTCAGGCGTTCGAGACCAAACTGACCAACATTGTGAAACCCCATCTTCACTAAAAATACAAAAATTAGCCAGGTGTAGTGGCGCATGCCAGTAATCCCAGTTACTCAGGACCGCGCCACTGCACTGTAGCCTGGACAACAGAGTAAGACTCTGCCTCAAAAAGAAAAAAAAAAAAAGCAGGCCGGGCGCGGTGGCTCACGCCTGTAATCCCAGCACTTTGGGAGGCCGAGGCGGGCGGATCATAAGGTCACGAGATCGAGACCACAGTGAAACCCCGTCTCTACTAAAAATACAAAAAAATTAGCTGGACGCGGTGGCGGGCGCCTGTAGTCCCAGCTACTTAGGAGGCTGAGGCAGGAGAATGGCGTGAACCCGGGAGGCGGAGCTTGCAGTGAGCCGAGATCGCGCCACTGCACTCCAGCCTGAGCGACAGAGCGAGACTCCGTCTCAGGAAAAAAAAAAAAAAAAAAAAAAAAGTTCTTCAAGTGGTAATTATCTGTAGCCAGGGATGTAGGGATGTGAGCCACAGGACCCTCCCTGTCCTCATAGGGATGAGGTTAGAGAACACCTGTGTACTTCTCTGTCCCTTCCTGGAAGAAGAGAGAAGAGGGAGTATCTAAAGGACAGTGAGAATGGGGGCAGGTGGGGCAAGAGCTCAGAGACTTAAGATCTTACCTTACTTTCCTCCTCCTTACCTCTTCCCCTTGGCTCATAGGGCTCCAGGTGGGGTCCTCTGGCCTAGAGGGAAGAAAAGGCTTAGGGTTTGGGAGTTGGAGCTGAAGACTATTCCCTCCCTCTCTCTACCCAGCCTCTCTGGGTGCACCTGGGAGCCCATGTCCTCCAAGGCTCAGGCTGTGGTAGGGTGCTGAGCACAAGCTCCCTGTAGTAACTCCAGGAGTTTGGCCAGAAAGAGGGGGACAGGTCTCTGGGGATGTCCTTCATAGGGCCGGCAACGGCCCTGGCTGGCCACTCACAGCTGGGACCCCAGAGGATCCAGCAGGTACTGTAGCTGCAACACAGCAGTTCCCACAGATGGTCCCTGCTCAGACCCAATCACAGATAGCTCCAACCTGAAGCAGCCTAGAGTCTCAGCAGGACACACAGTGGGGACAAAGTGGCCTGGTATCTATGGGTAAGGGCATAAGTCCAAGTCCCCACTCCCAAGGTTTCTTATCTGTGGCCTGGAACAAACCCCTTCACTTCTCTGGGCCTCAGTTTCCTCATTTGTAAGTAGGGCTCTGGATAATCCCAACCTTAAGGGCTGACACTATGCCACACTGTACTTATGTGCAAGTTAGAAGAAGATGCTCAGGGGGGAGGGGGGAGGGATTGCATTGGGAGTTATACCTGATGTAAATGACAAGTTGATGGGTGCTGACGAGTTGATGGGTGCAGCACAGCAACATGGCACAAGTATACATATGTAACAAACCTGCACGTTATGCACATGTACCCTAGAACTTAAAGTATAATAATAATAATAAAAAATAAATAAATAAATAAAATAAAATAAAATAAAAAACTACAGAAGTACAAAAAAAAAAAAAAAAGAAAAGAAAAAGACACTCAGCTGGGCACAGTGGCTCCTGCCTGTAATCCCAGCTCCTTGAGAGGCCAAGGCAGGAGGATCACTTAAGCCCAGGTGTCCAGACCAGCCTGGGCAACATAGTGACACCCCATATCTAAAAAAAAAAAGGTCGGGCATGGTGGCTCACACTTGTAATCCCAGCACTTTGGGAGGTCGAGGCAGGCGGATCATGAGATCAAGAGATTGAGATCATCCTGACCAACATGGTGAAAACCCGTCTCTACTAAAAATACAAAAATTAGCTGGGCATGGTGGTGCATGCCTGTAGTCCCAGCTACTCGGGAGGCTGAGGCAGGAGAATAGCTTGAACCCAGGACGCAGAGGTAGCAGCAAGCAGAGATTGCGCCACTGCACTCCAGCTTGGTGACAGAGCAAGACTCCGTCTCAAAAAAAAAAAAAAATTAGCCATTCATAATGTCACGTACATGTGGTCCCAGCTACTCTCGAGGCTGAGGTGGGAGGATTGGTTGAGTCTAAAAGGTCGAGACTGCAGTGAGCTGTGATTGTGCCACTGCACTCCAGCCTGGGGGACAGAGCAAGACCCTGTCTCAAAAAAACAGAAAAGAAAAAGACCTTCCTTAAGTTCCTTCTACCTTCTAAGGCTTGATTTTATCAGAACAAGATACTTTACTGCCATCTGCTGGAAACCGACAAATATGCAAATCTACAATGTCCAGGCTGTGAATACAGTACCGTCTTTGTAGATGTGGGATCCTTATGCAGTGTACAACGTTCACATCCATACATGGCGGTCGTGTCTATCTTATAGGATTGGTGTAAAGAGTAAATAAGCTAACATACTTAAAGCATTTAAACCAATATCTGGCACAGAGTAAGCACTATTTACATGTAGCTGTAGTCATCATTTGTTATTATATGCCTCCCTATTCTAGGTATTGGAGACAGCGGTGACCAAAATATATCTGTCGAGACTAGGGGCTGGGTCAGGAGACAGTCCCACTACCTCCTCCCTGCAACATATTCATATGGTCACACAGCTACCCTCACACATGGAGACCACTGAATTCTCTCAAAACCTCCAACTGCAGAAAGAAGCAAATACAGTACTCACCGGAGATCATCTGGGGTGTAGAGGGTGTCATCATTTTTGTTTCCCTACAATTCAGGGGTAAGGAGGAGAATCAGATCTTGGAGGGAAAGAGGCTGACCCTTCCTCAAACACACCCCCTACCACGCCCCGTCAATTGGCCCACCCCTGTCTGCTGGCTCTGTTTCCCACTCACTAGTATCTTCAGAGGGCTGCAAGGAAGTAAAAAGGCTCCCTGCAGCAGAGGGGCATTCCTAGGTCCCTCCAGGGCTGTACAAGCAGGAGGATGATCCACAGAAGCAACACCGGCACCTTGCTCACTCCCAGACATTCTCTGGTGCTTGACCTGGGGTTCTGGAAGACAGAGGTACAGGAAGGTGGAGCAGACTGGAGGACTGAAGTGGGTAAGGGGAACTCCCCCTCCACCTCCCCCCGCCGTCCTATCCCGATTGTTCCACCCAAGCCACAGATAATTCAGGGAGTGTGCCCATAGAGGCTGGGGAAAGATGGTGACCCCAAAGTCGGGAGGGCCTAGGTCACAGCGCTCCCTGACTCCCAAGCTCAGGGACGATACAAGACTTAGCAAGAGTGTGAAGATCAATCTGGAGAGACCAGAGAACCTGAACTCCCCTACCCAACGGGCCCTTAAGACAGTGCAGGCTAGGCCAATAGCCTTGGCTCACACCTGTAATCCCAGAACCTTGGGAGGCTGAGGTGAGCTTGAGGTCAGGAGTTCAAGACCAGCCTGCCCAGCATGGTGAAACCCTGTCTCTACTAAAAAATACAAAAATTAGTGGCCAGACACAGTGGCTCACACCTGTAATCCCAGCACTTTGGGAGGCCGAGGCAAGTGGATCACCTGAGGTCAGGAGTTCAAGACCAGCCTGCCCAGCATGGTGAAACCCTGTCTCTACTAAAAAATACAAAAATTAGCTGGGCATGGTGGTGCATGCCTGTAATCCCAGCTACTCGGGAGGCTGACACAGGAGAACTGCTTGAACTCAGGAAACAGAGGTTGCAGTGAGCTGAGATCAAGCCACTGCCCTCCAGTCTGGGCGACAGAGCGAGACTCCATCTCAAAAAAAAAAAAAAAAAATTGGCCAGGCACAGTGGCTCACGCTTATAATCCCAGCACTTTGGGAGGCCGAGGTGGGTGGATCATGAGGTCAGGAGATCAAGACCATCCTGGCTAAAACAGTGCAACTCGTCTCTACTAAAAATACAAAAAATTAGCTGGGCGTGGTGGTGGGTGCCTGTAGTCCCAGCTACTCCGGAGGCTGAGGCAGCAGAATAGCATGAACCCAGGAGGCAGAGCTTGCAGTGAGCCGAGATCGCGCCACTGCACTCCAGCCTGGGTGACAGAACGAGACTCTGTCTCAAAAAAAAAAAAAAAAAGGAAAAATTATTGGTCAAGTGTAGTAGCAGAGGCCCGTAATCTGGGCTACTCAGGAGGCTGAAGCAGAAGAATCTATAATCTCAGCTACTCCAGAATCTGAAGCAGGAGAATCGCTTGAACCAGGGAGGCGGAGGTTGCAGTGAGCTCAGATTGCACCACTGCACTCCAGCCTGGGTGACACAGCGAGACTCTATCTCAGGAAAAAAAAAAAAAAGACAGTACAGTTAGAGTGTGTGCATCCTCTCGTCTGCCTCTGTCTTCATTGGAAAACACCTGTGCTAGCCTTTATCTACGTCTAGGTGAATATTTGAGGTCTCAGCTCTCCTTTTTCATTTATTTAATTTTTGAGACAGAGTCTTGCTCTGTCACCCAGACTGGGGTGCAGTGGTGCCATCTCAGCTCACTGCAACCTCCACCTCCCGGGTTCAAGTGGTTCTCCTGCCTCAGCCTCCCTTGTAGCTGGGATACAGGTGCCTGCCACCATGCCCAGCTGATTTTTGTATTTTTAGTAGAGGCGCGGTTTCACCATGTTGACCAGTCTGGTCTTGAATCCTGGGCTTGAGTGATCCTCCCGTTTTGGCCTCCCAAAGTCCTGGGATTATAGATGTGAGTCACTGCACCTGGCCTCTGTCTCAAGTATTTTGGAAACTTCATGCCTGCCTTTATCTCTTTTGTCTGAGGGTTGGCCTCTCTGCCTCTAACTCTGTCACTGGGCTTGTTTTGGGGGTCAATCTCTTGACTGTCCTGGTCTCTCCCTTTTCTCTTCCTCTTCTCCCTTGGCCCTTTCATCTTTCTCTTCTTCTCCACGTGTGCCTACGTTTCTCTGGGCTGTCTCTGTGTCCCTCCAGGTCAGACTCTAGGGACTTCCTTCCTCCCTCCTCACAGCCCCTCTCCTGCCTCACTCTTTTAAAGCTGGACTCCAGGCTGGATTTTCCCTCTGGCCCCAGACCTGCCCTCCAGTGTCTCCCTGTCTCCACCCTCTTTGGCAAAGTGTGCCACCACGTCCTTTTGAACCTTGGATCCCAGACCCTGTACTGCCAGAGAAACTGAGGCAACTGTGGGCTCCCTGTAGCCCTGAGAGAGGAATCTCTGGGCTGGGGAGAATCTTTATAGGGAGAGAGGCAGGGACATCTGCTGGCAGCCAGAGGACAACCCAAACCTGGGGTTCCTCAGGTGGGGTTGGAGAATTCTGTGGGGAGGAGGCCTAAGTGGAGGGTGATTTGGGGGAGAGGAAAAAGATGACTGGGAGATTCTGGAGAAAGAGATTCTAGGGGCCGGGCGCGGTGGCTCATGCCTGTAATCCCAGCACTCTGGGAAGCTGAGATGAGTGAATCACTTGAGGTCAGGAGTTCGAGACCAGTCTGGCCAATATGGTGAAACCCCGTCTCTACTAAAACTACAAAAATTAGCCAGGCGTGGTGGTACATGCCTGTAATCTCAGCTACTCAAGAAGCTGAGGCACGAGAATCACTTTAACCTGGAAAGCAGAGGTTGCAGTGAACAGAGATCATGCCACTGCACTCCAGCCTGGGGGACAAAGCAGGACTCCGTCTCAAAAAAAAAAAAAAAAAAAAAAAAAGATTCGGCCGGACGCGGTGGCTTGTGGCTCACGCCTGTAATCCCAACACTCTGGGAGGCTGAGATGAGTGGATCACTTGAGGTCAGGAGTTCGAGACCAGTCTGGCCAATATGGTGAAACCCCGTCTCTACTAAAAATACAAAAATTAGCCAGGTGTGGTGGTGGATGCCTGTAATTCCAGCTACTCAGGAGGCTAAGGCAGGAGAATCTCTCGAACCCGGGAGGCGGAGGTTGCAGTGAGACGAGATCGCGCCACTGCACTCCACCCTGGGCAACAAGAGTGAAACTCTGTCTCAAAAAAAAAAAAAAAAAAAAAAAGGTGGGGGGAGATTCTAGGGTTGGGACACAGAAGAGGTGAATTATTGGGGGAGGGTCTCTGAGGAGAGGGGAATTCTAAGGGGAGTAAAACTCCAGGGAAGGCAGTTGCTGGGAAGAGGAGTCTCGGAAGGGAAATAAATTCAGGAGAAAGGTAGATTTTGAGGGACGGGTCTCTGAGAGAGAAGTTTTTGTGGATTTGCGGGGCGGGGTGTTCTGGGAAAGGGGGACTTTCTGGGAAAGGGGGATTTTCTGGGAAAGGGGGATTTGCCAGGAAAGGGAGATTCTGGAGGAGGGAGATTCCAGAGGTACTGGGTCCTGACAAAAGGAAGATTCTGGCAAGGGTGACTGAGGGGACGAGGACCGAATGGAGGGAGATTCAGAGAAAAGGGGGGTCTAAGTTGAGCGCTCTTAAGAGGAACATTTGGGGTTGGCCTTCTGAGAGAAGGATGGGAAACATTCTGGGAAGAGGAGACTGAAAAAGGAAGAAAATTCTGGTGAAAAGGAGATTCTGAGGGGAGGGGGCTCTAAGGGGGAAAGGATTCTGGAGAGGATCCCCAAGGAGGGGGATTCTAGGGAGGACAGGATTCTGGAAGTCCTGAATCTGAGAATCCAGCCAGATTTCTTGCAGTAGATTCCAGAGGGAAGATTCTGATGCGGGGGATTCGGGGAAGAGTCCAGAGGGGAGAAAGCTAACAGGTAGTGGGAGGGTGGGAACAGATTTAAAGAAGGGACGAAGGGAGATGATGATGATGATGATGATTATTATTATTTTTATTTTTTTTTTTTTTTGAGACGGAGTCTCGCTCTGTCGCCCAGGCTGGAGTGCAGTGGCGCGATCTCGGCTCACTGCAAGCTCCGCCTCCCGGGTTCACGCCATTCTCCTGCCTCAGCCTCCCGAGTAGCTGGGACTACAGGCGCCCACAACCGCGCCCGGCTAATTTTTTGTATTTTTAGTAGAGACGGGGTTTCACCGTGGTCTCGATCTCCTGACCTTGTGATCCGCCCGCCTCGGCCTCCCAAAGCGCTGGGATTACAGGCGTGAGCCACCGCGCCCGGCACGAAGGGAGATTATTAGAGCCAGAACGCAAAGGAGAGCTGCGGCAATCGACAACTACCGAAGACGCGAAGCACATTCACGAAGCGTTCTCTTCAATCCGCACACTACACTCCCACGACCCGCCCCTTCCGCCCACAGAGCCCGCCACTTCCGCCTCACAGGGCACGCCCGCTCTGTGCTCCTAAGGGCCTTCCCGCGGCTGATCAGACGCCCCGCCCCTTAGCCGCAACAGAAGCCGTAAAGCTCTCTCCCGTCGCGACGCAGCGCTCAAGGCGCCTGCGCAGACCCTGAAAAGCGGCCAGGGTGGCCCCGAGCTTCCCTTTTCCGGTTGCAGCGCCGCGCGGTTAGGTTCTCTCGTTCAGGCTCGTAGCCATGCCGTCCAAGGGCCCGCTGCAGTCGGTGCAGGTCTTCGGACGCAAGGTGAGCTAGACGCCGGATGGGAAGGGGAGGGGAAGGAGAAGGTCAGGGTCTGGGAGAGGACGGTGGGCAGGAAAACAGGGGGCAACATGGGAGCTGGAGCCCGAGCTCACGGGGCCACTCTCTCTTGTATCCCACAGAAGACAGCCACAGCGGTGGCGCACTGCAAACGCGGCAATGGTCTCATCAAGGTGAACGGGCGGCCCCTGGAGATGATTGAGCCGCGCACGCTACAATACAAGGTGCTGGCATCGGGCACCGGCGTTGGGTGGATGGAGGACTCTTGGAGATATAGTAGCCCGTGAAAGCTGAGGGGGCTGGTATCAGCAGCGGGATGTTTAGAAGTTGTATTGGTTGTAGAAAAGTGGGGTATTTGGCAATAGAGCCGGGCTTGAGGTTCAGAAGATGTAAAAGCTGAGATGGGGGTGTTGAAGATTAAGGGGTTGCTTTGAAAACTGGAATGTTAGGAAGTTCATCTAACTGGGATGCGGGGGGACCCAAAGGGTGGAGGAACACCAGTTTCATAGCTTTATTTTCACGAAGATCAATGTTTTGATCCTGATAAATCCCAAGCGTCTAAAGCAGCGTTTAGACATTGTAAGTGCTCAGTAAGTATTGAAATAACTTGAATTTGGGTCTGATTATTTTTTATTCTATTTATTTATTTGTTTTGAGAGGGAGTCTCGCTCTGTCGCCCAGGCTGGAGAGTGCAGTGGCACGATCTCGGATCGCTGCAACCTCCACCCTCCGGGTTCAAGCAATTCTCTTGCCTCAGCCTCCTGGGTGACTGGGACTATAGGCGCACACCACCACGGCCGGCTAATTTTTGTATTTTCAGGAGAGACGTGGTTTCACCATGTCGGCCAGGCTGGTCTAGAACTCCTGACCAGCCTGGTGAGCCGCGCGGCCGAATTTGGGTCTGTTTAAATGCTTGCTTGTGAAAGGGGTTCTTCTGTTCCCTGTTTGGGACTCTCAGTTTCTTTGGCTCAGAATGGAAAGAAACCAGAGTCTGATTTCTGCCCCTTCTGAAGTTTACTACTTTTAAAAGGAAGAATATGTACATTGCAGGGTCAGTTAAAAAAAAATTTTGTTTTTAGATATGAGGTTCTTTTTTTAAGAACAGTATCTTGCTGTCACTCTCCCTGGAATGCAGTAGCACAATCCTAATGAACTTCAGCCTTGAATTCCTGAGTTGAAGATCCTTCCACCTCAGGCTCTCGGTTGCCAAGACTACAGGCACATCACCATGCCTGGCTCATTTCAGAAATTTTTTTTTGTAGACATGGTGTCTCACTTTGTTGCCCAGGCTGGTCCTTGATCTCAGGTGATCCTTCTGCCTGGACTGGGATTACAGATGTGATCACCATGCCTGGCCTTGAATTTAATAAAAATTCTGAGATTCCTTTGTATAGCAGATGTTGAATGTTATTATTGGCTGTCACTTTATTTGAAGGATTTGTATGTGTACCCTCTGTTGAGTTTTGGGGACATAGCAGTAATCCAGATTACTTCAGGTCTTCCTTGATGGACCTGCCAGCCTAGCTGGGGAGAAGGACTGGGCCTAATACCAGAAGCTGATCCAAAGTGGTCAGAACTGGGGAAGGAGACCTGTGAGCTGAAAGCAGGTAGAGAAAGTATCCAGACAGAGGCACTGGTAAAAGACCTAGAGCTAGCTGGGAAAGGTCTAGGGACAGGGGCAGGTTGTATTGTATTGTAATTCTGGAAATCCGTGAGGCTCAAAGAAAAGGCAGAGAGCTCAGGTGGGAAATAGAAAAGGCACCTGAACAGTCCAGGGGATGGCTTTCGACTGTTTGCAACACCCTTGGGAGTTTCAGAAGCCACTGGTATGCTGCTTACTGTTCAGCCTTCTAAGAACCAGTCTTAGAGATAGGGTGTTTGAGGTCCGGTGAGGTACACAAGTAGGAGGGAGCCCAGATCTTGTTCCCTTTACCTTGCCTATGTTTCTTGCCACTTCAGCAGTCTCATAATCTGGCTTCTTTTACTTTTCTCTGTAGGGGGGCTCGGAGTGACACCCTGAGCCCCATCCACTAGTACTTTGAGGCCAGTGGTGGCAGAAGCCACAGAGACAAGGAGAAGCCCAGTGAGATGACCAAGTTGCCCAGCATGTAACTGAAATCCCTGTTCATTCCCCCTGTTCCTTTAGCTGCTGGAGCCAGTTCTGCTTCTCGGCAAGGAGCGATTTGCTGGTGTGGACATCCGTGTCCGTGTGAAGGGTGGTGGTCACGTGGCCCAGATTTATGGTGAGTCCCAGGAACTGGGCGCATAGGGGAGGTGGCTCTGGGAGGGAGGCCTTCACAGAACTCCTGTATCCTTTATATGTGTGTCTTCCTCACAGCTATCCGTCAGTCCATCTCCAAAGCCCTGGTGGCCTATTACCAGAAATGTGAGTGAGCATGGGTCATTCCCATGAGGTAGGTGGGTGTGTGGGGATCACGTCAAGGACTCTGATTATCTAAATCTTCGTCCCTACTCTTCTTGCCAGATGTGGATGAGGCTTCCAAGAAGGAGATCAAAGACATCCTCATCCAGTATGACCGGACCCTGCTGGTAGCTGATCCTCGTCGCTGCGAGTCCAAAAAGTTTGGAGGCCCTGGTGCCCGTGCTCGCTACCAGAAATCCTACCGATAAGCCCATCATGACTATCAAAATTCATCTGTATAATAAACAGTTTTTGAGGGATTTTAAAGTTTCAAGAACTGTGCGTGGCCTTATGTGTTGGTATCGGATGTTTAACCAGACAGAAATCAGTAAACATCCTCGACCTTTTGCCAGTCTGGATTTTAGCCCTCCCCGGAAGTGGTCACACTGGGCTTGGTGTGGATGGGTGGAGGCAGAAGGCAGGGGGTCTCTGTCTCTATACCTCCCGTGGAGTCCAGTGTGCAGGCACAACTGAGATGGGAGTGGTTTGGGCCATTGGTGGCTGCAGACCTTGGTGGATATATGGCTCATCCTTGTGGGGGCTCATCCTTGTGGGTGTCTATTTTTTCAATCCCGGCCTCCCAAATATTTTTTTTTTTTTTTTTTTGAGACGGAGTCTGGCTCTGTCGCCCGGGCTGGAGTGCAGTGGCCGGATCTCAGCTCACTGCAAGCTCCGCCCCCCGGGTTCCCGCCATTCTCCTGACTCAGCCTCCCGAGTAGCTGGGACTACAGGCGCCGCCACCACGCCCGGCTAGTTTTTTGTATTTTTTTTTAGTAGAGACGGGGTTTCACCGTGTTCGCCAGGATGGTCTCGATCTCCTAACCTCGTGATCCGCCCGTCTCGGCCTCCCACAGTGCTGGGATTACAGGCTTGAGCCACTGCGCCCGGCCCCAAATATCTTGGATTACAGGTATCCATGGGTTTCACTATATTTGGTCAGGCTGGTCTCAAACTCCTGACCTCAAGTGATCCACCTTCCTGGGCCTCCCAAAGTGCTGGAATTATAGGCAAGAGCCAACATGCCCAGCTGAATTTTTGTTTTTGTAGACAGGTCTCACTGTGTTGCTCAGGCCTGGTCATCTGAGCTCAGGCAGTCCTGCTGCCTCAGCTTCCCAATGTATCCCCAAGTTACAGGTACAAGCTACCATGCCTAGCCAATGATCTTTAATACAAAGGAAACAAGGAGAGCCCAGTGGGGTGGCTCACAACTGTAATCCCTCTGAGAGGCCAAGGCTGGTGGATCACCACAAGGTCAGGAGTTTGAGACCAGCCTGGCCAAGGTGGTAAAACCCCATCTCTATTAGAAATACAAAGATTCGCTGGGTGTGGTGGTGGATGCCTGTAATCCAGCTACTTGGGAGGCTGATTCAGAGAATTGCTTAAACAGGTGCCTGCCACCATGCCCAGCTAATTTTTTTGTATTTTTTTAGTAGAGTCAGGGTTTCACCATATTGGCAAGGCTGGTCTCAAATTCCTGACCTCAGGTGATCCGCCCGCCTCGGCCTCCCGAAAGTAGTGGGATTACAGGCATGAGCCACCGTGCTGGGCTGGCAGCTTTCTCTATGGGGATCTAGGGACTTGGTCTGTTGATGACTACTGTGTAATAAGAGGCAGCATACAGTGAGTTCTCAGCTGCTACCACGAGTCCACTGTACCAGGCTACAGGGATCATAGAACATTTCTGTCACTGCACAAAGTTCTGGGGAACAGCACTGGTAAACAGGGAACATATAGAAGTAAAAAGTTGCTTGTAGACAAAGTCACCTTTAGGTTTTCTCATTTTGTAGAACAGGAAAGTAGAACCAGGAAGTTGCTTGCCCAAGGACACAGTAAAAAGTCAAAGTGGCTTTTTTTTTTTTTTGAAACGGAGTCTCGCTCTGTTGCCAGGCTGGAGTAGTGAGATCTTGGCTTACTGCAACCTCCACCTCCCTGGTTCAAGCGATTCTCCCTCAGCCTCCTGAGTAGCTGGGACTACAGGCATGTGCCACCATGCCCAGCGAATTTTTGTATTTTTAGTAGAGATGGGGTTCCACCATGTTGGCCAGGATGGTCTCAATCTCTTGACCTTGTGATCTGCCCACCTCGGCTTCCCAAAGTGTTGGGATTACAGACATGAACCACCGTGCAGGCCAGTTTTTGTGTTTTGTGTTTTGTTTTTTTTGAGACAGTCTCCCTCACCAAGGCTGCCCAGATTGGGATGCGGTGGTGCCATCTTGGCTCACTGCAACCTCTGCCTCCTGGGTTCAAGTGACTCTCCTGCCTCAACCTCCCGAGTAGCGGGGACTACAGGCACATGCCACTGCACCCGGCTAATTTTTGTATTTTTAGTAGAGATGGAGTTTCACTATGTTGGTTTATCCGTGTTGGCTAGGCTGGTCTCTAACTCCTGACCTTGGGATCTGACCACCTTGGCCTCCCAAAATGCTGGGATTACAGGTGTCAGCCACTGCGCCCAGCCTAATTTTTGTATTTTTAGTAGAGATGAGGTTTCACTATGTTGGTTTCTCCATGTTGGCTAGGCTGATCTCTAACTCCTGACTTTGGGATCTGACCGCCTTGGCCTCCTGAAGTGCTGGGATTACAGGTGTCAGCCACCGGGCCCGGCCTAATTTTTGTATTTTTAGTAGAGATGGGGTTTCACTATGTTGGTAAGGCTGGTCTCAAACTCCTATCTTCAAGTGATCCTCCCGCCTCAGCTCCGCCTCAGCCTCCCAAAGTGCTGGGATTACAGGCATGAGCTACCATGCCAGGCCCAAAGTGGCATTTTGGACAGGTAACTGGGCTGTAGAAGAGCCCAGGTTCTTTTTTTCTTCATTTTTTTATTTATTTTTATTTTTTTGAGATGGAGTTTTGCTCTTGTCGCCCAGGCCGGAGTATAATGGCGTGATCTCAGCTCACTGCAACCTCCGCCTCCCAGGTTCAAGCAATTCTCCTGCCTCAGCCCTCCCGTGTAGCCGGGACTACAAGCGAGCACCACCACGCCTGACTGATTTTTGTATTTTTAGTAGAGACAAGGGTTTCACTATGGTATCCAGGCTGGTCTTGAACTCCTGACCTCAAGTGATCCTCCTGCCTTGGCCTCTCAAAGTGCTGGGATTAACAGGCGTGAGCCACCACGCCCGACCTGGAGCCCAGGTTCTTTTTTTTTTTTTTTTTTGAGACGGAGTCTCGCTCTGTCGCCCAGGCTGGAGTGCGGTGGCCAGATCTCAGCTCACTGCAAGCTCCGCCTCCCACGTTTACACCATTCTCCTGCCTCAGCCTCCCGAGTAGCTGGGACTACAGGCGCCCGCCACCTCGCCCGGCTAGTTTTTGGTATTTTTTAGTAGAGACGGGGTTTCACTGTGCTAGCCAGGATGGTCTCGATCTCCGGAGCCCAGGTTCTTGACTACCAGTTTAGGTTGTCACAAATCTGCTCAAGAGGCCCCATCTCTACCCTGTGGCCCCTCAATATGAGGAGCTAAGGAGTCAGGGTGGCCGCTTGTGGGAAAAGCACAGAAGGCTGTGGGACTCAGGTGGTGCCTGACAGCCTGGAGGAGTCACGTGGGCTCCTTGAGGGAGAGAACATGGGAACCAGGGGCTGCTGGCCGGTAGGAAGAGTAGTCAGGGAGACCATGTCTGTGGTGAGTTATTTTTTTATTTTTTTATTTTTTGAGACGGAGTCTCGCTCTGTCACCCAGGCTGGAGTGCAGTGGCCGGATGTCAGCTCACTGCAAGCTCCGCCTCCCTGATTTACGCCATTCTGCCTCAGCCTCCCGAGTAGCTGGGACTACAGGCGCCCGCAGCCTCGCCCAGCTAGTTTTTTTGGTAATTTTTAGTAGAGACGGGGTTTCACTGTGTTATCCAGGATGGTCTCAATCTCCTGACCTCGTGATCCGCCCGTCTCGGCCTCCCAAAGTGCTGGGATTACAGTGTGGTGAGTTATTTTCGGGTGCCTATCACCTCAACTTGTTCATTCGCTTCCCTTGAACACCTGTGGCGGGCCATGTGCTCATCATGGGCCACTGAGGGACCACAGCCCTCTTCCCCCTCCCAAGGAGTCACAGATGACGCAAGGGTTGCTGCCGGTGCTGGAAGAGGAGTTGGGCTTCAAAGCACAGTGCATCCTCAGCGTCTTGGATAGGTGCTCGGAAATGGACTTAAGCAAAACAAAGCAGATCCTGTAATAACAGTCCTTTAAACAAATTGGTTTCCTTATACGTCCTTTCGCTTAAGGTCACAGTTTCCAAGAATCTATTGATGACGTTAAGTGAGAGCTTAGCTGAGTGGCTAATGACTCATAGGAAGCTAGTGAACTTCATTGTTTGGGGAGCGCAGCAATCTCTACTTCCTAGTTCCAGCCTCTGCAGGCAATAGGGAGGTCCCGCACTTAAATGCTCAGGGGGAACGTTTAACAACTCGAGATTTTTTGTCCTGTTGCTCATTTTCTATGTACCTGCCCTAGTCGATACAGTAGCCAGTGCTCAGAAGCTATGTATGGCTACTAAGGGGGGGCTGCACAAATTAGAACATTTCCATCATCCAGGAAGGTTGTATGGGACAGCACTGACACAGGATACGTAAAAGGAGTGGGGGGCTGGGCCCGGTCGCTCACGTCTGTAATTCCAGCACTTTGGGAGGCCAAGGCAGGTGGATTACCTGAGGTCAGGAGTTCGAGATCAGCCTTGCCAACATGGCGAAACCTGGTCTCTACTAAAAATTACAAAGAAAAAAAAGCCGGGCGTGGTGGCGGGTGCCTGTAGTCCCAGCTACTCTGGAGGCTGAGGCAGGAGAATCGCTTGAATCCAGGAGGTAGATGTTGCAGTGAGCCGACATTGCGCCACTGCAGTCCAGCTCTGGGTGACAGAGTAAGACTCCTCCTCAAAAAAAAGAAAAAGAAAGAAAGGAAAGGAAAGGAGTGGGGTTCATGGAGCATCGGGTTGTTGGAGGTGTCCACATCCCTGAGAGATTGGTGATACAGGATGAGAAAGCTACCCTAGGGGCAAAATGTTTTGCAGCTCGCCAAGTTTTGCATTGCAGCCAGAGTTAACTCGGGTTAACTAGGTTTAGCTGGCATTGACCTAAATGTCCCGGAGAGGACAGCGGGCACCATTCTTATCCTTTCGGAGCCTGATTTAGCTGTAGCTCTGATGCGGACTGGCCTCGGAACCAAGGTAGGCCAGCAGGAAAGGTATTCCTGAGGAGGTGATGGAGCTGGGGCCGAGAAGCAGCAGTAGGAGTTGGGCGGGAGGGAGGAATGGAATTCACAGACACCAGGAGGAGGGGCGGAGGCAAGCCTGGCACCCATGGTTTTCCCGGGGGGTCCAGAGACCCCCTTATTGAGGCTCCTGGCTCTTTCCCAGAGGCACAGCTGGGACACATCTGGACTGGAAAGGGGCTTGCCTCTCCTTCCCAGCTCCAGGCCTTGGAGTAGACAGGCCCCTTCTCCCTCCCTGCCTCCTCGAATACCGGGAATTCCGACGCCGCTGGAAGCCCAAGCCAGGCTGAGAACTTCCTTCAGCCGGGAATGTGCAGCTGGGGCGGAGGAGGGGAGCATCGGCTGCTGCGGTCCTGACCTTGGGGAGGCTGCAGTGGAGTGGATCATTCCAGGCTAAGGAGTTCACCTCTGTCGCCCCAGGGCCCCCAGGACACAGCCCCGGCCCTGGTGTACAGTAGCCAGTCAATAAACAGTAAGTGAGCAGAAGCCAGCAGCTAATATTTATTGAGCCAGGCCCTGTGCTGGCAACTGTACTCAGCTAATTATCAGAATCCCCTGAGGCGTGCACAGCACCAGGCCACAAGCCTCATGCTGGCAAGGCAGTGTTCTCTCTTGTATCCCCACTGGCAAGAACAGCACCTGGCACAGGACAGGCACATTTATGGATATTTTATTTGTTTGTTTTTATTTATTTTTTTTGAGACGGAGTCTTGCTCTGTCGCCCAGGCTGGAGTGCAGTGGCCGGATCTCAGCTCACTGCAAGCTCCGCCTCCCGGGTTTACGCCATTCTCCTGCCTCAGCCTCCCGAGTAGCTGGGACTACAGGCGCTCGCCACCTCGCCCGGCTAGTTTTTTGTATTTTTTTTTTAGTAGAGACGGGGTTTCACCGTGTTAGCCAGGATGGTCTCGATCTCCTGACCTCGTGATCCGCCCGTCTCGGCCTCCCAAAGTGCTGGGATTACAGGCTTGAGCCACCGCGCCCGGCCTGTTTTATTTTTTTGAGACAGAGTTTTGCTTGTCTCCCAGGCTGGAGTCTAGTGGCGCAATCTCAGTTCACTGCAACCTCCACCTCCCAGGTTCAAGTGATTCTCCTGCCTCAGCCTCATGAGTAGCTGGGATTACAGGCGCCTACCACACCTGGCTTTTTGTATTTTTAGTAGAGACGGGATTTCACTATGTTGGCCAGGCTGGTGTGGTCTCAAACTCCTCACCTCAAGTGATCCACCTGCCTCGGCCTCACAAACTGTTGGGATTACAGGCATAAGCCACCGCACCTGGCCAGGACAAGGAAATTTAATGGTAGACTTGAGCAAAGCTGTGTGGATTCAAGTTTCAGTGCTGCACCTTCCTAGCTGTGTGACTAGGCAAATCCCTTAGCCTCTCTGTGCCTGCCTCAATTTCCTCACTGAGGCAGGCACAGACTGAGGATTAAAAAATATGCTTACTTGCATATTAGGGATGTTATGAGGACAGTGAACGAGCTTATATAAAGTGGCTGTAATGCTCATAGTATGTGCTTAGTATCCAGTAAATTGCAGCTTATTTGCTGTTAACTGATTGCTGAAAATTCAGATTCCTGGGCAGAGTGTGGTGGCTCATGCCTGTAATCCCAGCACTTTGGGAGGCCAAGGCAGGCGGATCATCTGAGGTCGAGTTCAAGACCACTATGTTCCAAGACCACTATGGCCTGGCCAATATGGCGAAACCCCGTCTCTACTACAAAATACAAAAATTAGCTGGGCGTAGTGGTGGCCGCCTGTAATCCCAGCTACTTGGGAAGCTGAGGTGGGAGAATCACTTGAACCCGGGAGTCAGAGGTTGCAGTGAGCTGAGATCATGCTATTGCACTCCAACCTGGGCAACAAGAGGGAAACTCTGTTTTAAAAAAAAAAAAAAAAATCAGATTCCCAGCCAGGCATGATAGCTCATGCCTGTAATGCCAGCACTTTGGGAGGCCAAGGTGGGCGGATCACTTGAGGTCAGGAGTTTGAGACCAGCCTGGGCCAACATGGCGAAACCCTGTCTTTACTAAAATTACAAAAATTATCTGAGCATGGTGGTGCATGCCTGTAATCGGGAAGCCGAGGCATGAGAATTGCTTGAACCCAGCAGGTGGAGGTTGCAATGAGCCAAGATTGCGCTATTGCACTCAAGCCCGGGTGACAGAGTGAGACTCTATCTCAAAAAAAAAAAAAAAAAAAAAAAAAATCAAATTCCCAAGCTCCTCCTGCCCTGGGGGTCCTGATTCAGTCAGTCAGGACTAGATCTGTGATTTGAATGATGCTCCTAAGCAAGTCAGAGGTTCAAACATATTTGGGAAGTGGGAGGATACGCTCCCTAAATCTTTCAATGATCCCAGGAGGGAAGTACCGTTGTGTTCATTTTGTAGATGAGAAAACCGGCTCAGAGGCAGGACCCACACCAAATCAGTAAAGATGGGACTTGAATTCATAGCCAGGACACCAGGGTACGTTAGAGAATCCCAGGGGAGCTTACATAAATAATGTGCTAAAGCACAAGATGCTAAGTATTTGATGAAAGCAGCTAATATCAGCACCAAAGACACTGCTTAAATTGTGCCTCTCCCTGGGCATACCACTGCTGGAACAAGGGGGCAGACAGAACCTAACATAAAAGCCTTTTGTCTCCACGACCTGAATTATTTTGCTGGGGGAGGGAGCATGTGGATGAATTGTGGAGGCTGCCAACTGGGGGGAGGAGTGAAGGGATCTGAGGTATGTGAGTGGGCACAAGAACCGGGATATTCATGAGGAACTGGTGGTGAGGATGCCAAGGGAAATCAAGACAGATGTGGGACAGACTTATTCCAGAACCCCAAAATTGATCTCCCCTGTATCAGCATGGAATTGTCTCTGAAGTGTCATAGTACTAAGACCCAGAAGAGTCTAGTGATGGAGGGATGGGTATGTCGATGGACTGGGAGATGGCTGGGTGAATATGTATGGATGGCAAAATGAGTGGGTGAATGGATACAGATGGAAATATGGAGGGAGAGATGGATGGATGGAGTGCTGGCTGGGGAAGATGGGTAAGTGGGATGGTGGATAAATGGATGGAGGGATGGAATGCCAGATGGGGGTAGAATGATAAAGGGATGGGTGGGTGAAGAGGGCAGACAGTTGGATAAGCAAGGTAGATAGGTGAGATGAGGGACTGGAAGATGGGTAGATGGAGAGGGAACGTAAGATGGAGCAACAGCTGGATGGACAGGTGGAGATGGCAGGGTGGGTGAGATGAACGGATGGTGGGAGACGTTAACTGTATAAATTGCCAAGGGAATGGATTTCTAGGGTCTACTTGAAGCAGAGCTTAACTTGGCTTTCCTGAATGGGCGTCAAGCAGTTCACACACCTGCTGAAATCACACTCCAAATTATAGTGGATCCATTTTCCAATAATTCTCAAAGGAGTCTGATATTCCCCAAGTGTTCAGAACCACTGATTTGTTCTGTGTTAGACCTTCCCATTCATTGTCGTCATCCCCCACAGCCTCCAGAATGGGAGAATACACATCATCGCATGAAACAATCAGTATTAACAAAACATTGATGACATTCCCTTCCCCATCCCTGTGGATCAAGGCAAGAAGGGCCATTCACCGACGCAGAAACCAGGAGCTGGAAAGCCGCAGCAGTTTTGAGGCCTGCGTTCAGTGTCTGGACTTCCGGGTCAAGTTCTGAGGGTCTGTGGCATCTGGCTGAAGTCCTTGCTTTGGGGAAGTCTCATGTCCTGGCTCACATATGGAAGCGGGCATCAGGAGCCCCCTGGGCCCTGCGAAGGCCCATAGATTCCTGTGTGGAGGCCAAGAGAGCAGGGTGGTTCAACCGGACCTGGGCCTTGGCTGGCCGCAGCCGCCCACCCCCACCCACGTGGATATTAACCGTCGTGGCATAGCTGAGCCGCCTGGCTGGGGGAGGTGGTGGCTGGGGCTGGGGGGGCGGTGAAGATGCCCGTGACGTGGGAGCAGAGGAGGACCAGGAGCCCCGGGAGGCTGCGGGGGCCCCTCCCCCAGGCCCCTGCCGCCGAGCCAGGCTCTGGCTGATATATGAGGCTGCCAGGTATCTGGAGAGGGCAGCTGCATTGGGGCCCAGGAGCTGACAGCTGGAAGGTGGGGGACTATGAGGTGGGGTCAAGTCTGAAGACTCCAACCTGGCAACATGAGAGGCTAAGGAGCCTCCTGGGTTGGACAAAACCATGGTGGTCTGAAATGGGGTGGGTAAGAGGCCCGGAATGTCTAGAGAGCCTCCTCTCTCAGGTAAAGGTGTGGTAGCTGGATCATGGGCATCTGTGAGGCTCTTCTGCTCCAATAAAGGTGTGAGTTTTTGGACCTGTGTGTCTGTAAGGCTTGGCTCCTGAAGTGGAGGTGTAGCCGCTGGACCCTGGATATCTGGGAGGCTTCCCTGCTTGGGTGAAGTTGGGAGGGCTTGGACCCAGATGTCTGTGAGGCCTTGTGGCAGGGGCAAAGGTGTGGTAGCTGGAACCCGAGTGTCTGGGAGGTCCTGGGACAGAGACAGTGGGGCGTTGGCTGGGATCCGATGGTCCAGGTGGCTTCCGTGTGCAGGCAAAGGTGAGGTGCCTGGAATCTGAAGGTCTGGGAGATGACATGGCAAGGGCGGTGGGGTGTCGCCTGGGCCCTGGGGGTCCAGGCTGCTTCCATGCAAAGACAAAGGCGGGATGGGTTGACTGCAGACAGGGTCTGGGCCTGGAACATCCCTGGAACCTCCTTGCTTTGTTAGTGGGCTATTGGTTGAGCTCTCGCTGTCTAGGTGACCTTCTTGCTTGGGCACAGGAGTGGTGGCTGAAACTGTGAAATCAGAACAAATCTCCTTGGGCAAAGCTGGAGTGGTGGGAACGTGGATGTCCACACAGTGTCCCTGCTCAGGACAAAAGGCAGTGGATGGAGCTGGTATAGCCACGTGACTTCTATGCTGGGGCAAAGGAGTGGTAGCTGGAACTTGGGTTTCCGGGTGGCCTGGATCAGGGGAAGTTGTAAGAGCTGGCACCTGGAGGTGTAGGGGGCATTCCTGCTTGGGCAAAGGTGTAGCGGCTGGAGCCTGGACATGCTGGGAACCTCCTTGTTCAGGCAGAAGGATAGCAGCTGAAACGTGGATGCCTGGATGGTCTTGCTTAGGCAAATTTGAAACATGTAGACCCTGGCTATCTGGGCTGCCTCCCTGCTTCGACAAAGGTATGGCAGCTTGAACCCAGGCAGCAGGACCCAGGGGGACAGACTCCTGGGCACATGTCAGCGGGAAGGCCAACTCACACACCAGCACGTGTCCAAAGGCAGGCAGGAGCCCTGAATGCAAAAAGAGGATCAAGTCAGGACCACTACCCCAGCGGGGACCACCTCTGCCAACCACGTACCCGGACCTCACCTGGCTCCACCTGCTCCTGGGGCAGACAGGGGGACGGCTGGGGTTGGGCCAGAACCCGAGGCCGGCGGCGGGGGGCATTGGCTGATGCCCGAGTCTCCGCCCGCTGCATCTGCTGGATCCGCTCACTGTAAAGCCGGGCCAGCTCTCGCACTCGGGATGCTGTCCTTTCCGAACTCGGGGCTCCAGCCTTCCCACTCCCGCTGTCTCCACCCAGATCTGAATCCTCCAGGATCAGCAGTGGCTCTGGGAAGCCCGGCCGGGCCAGCTGCCCCTGCTCCAATGCCTGCCAGGCACTCCGGATTTCTGAGCAAGAGCGGAATGCCAGCTCATCTGGGAATCCCTGATGTTGGGTGACATCCTGGGGCTGGAAGTCTGGGAATGATACCCCTTCTTCATCCTCCTCTGGCCCTGCCTTGCCTCCTGAGGGCGACTCTCCCAGTTTCCCAGGATTGCTTCCAGAGAACAGTTCTCTCCTGGTGGCTGGAGCCTCAACTGGTTCCTGCAGAGGCCCCTGGAGCCAGGAGTCACAGGGGAGGGTGGGAGTGCTAGAAAGACTGGGGGTGTCGGGTACACTAGGCATGGCTGGAAGGCAGGGCATCTCAAAAACACCAGAAATGTCAGAGAGACTAGGAAGGAGGGGACCTTCGGGAATTTCACAGCGGCTGGGAATTTCAGGAAGGTTGGACACGTCAGGAATTTTGGTAAGGCAGGGAATGTTGGGCATTTCAGCTGCACTGGAACTTTCAAGCCCCTCCAGGACATGGAGTGGGGAAGGCCCCCGTTCATCCATCTCCAGTCCTTCCTCCTCCTCCTCCTCCTCCTCTTCAGAAGAGTCCCGGCTGGGCAGGGCTTGGAATGTGAGGGTGTCGCTGTCGCCAGGCACCTGGGAGTCTCCGGAAAACTTGGGAATGTCATGTGTGGATGGCTACAGTGGGCACAGGAGAAGAAGCCAAAGATATCAGCATGGTGGCCGGGCACGGTGGCTCATGCCTGTAATCTCAGCATTTTTGGAGGCCAAGGTGGGCGGGTCACTTGAGGTCAGGAGTTCAAGACCAGCCTGGCCAACACGGTGAAACCCTGTCTCTACTAAAAATACAGAAAAAAAAAAAAAAAAAAAATTAGCCGGGCATGGTGGCAGGCACCTGTAGTCCCAGCTACTCAGGAGGTTGAGGCAGGAGAATCGTTTGAACCTGGGAGGCAGAGCTTGCAGTGAGCCGAGATCGCGCCACTGCACTCCAGCCTGGGCAACAGAGCAAGACTCCATCTCAAAAAAAAAAAAAAAAGGTATGCGCATGGGCTGGCCTACCTGGTCCCTGGTCTGTGTGCCCACACCCAGAGGCCCAAGGACACCATGATGGGACAGCCAGCTCACCCCTGGATCTCGAAGGCCTCGCTGATTCAGCAATTCCAGGATTTCTTCAGTGATTGAGGTCCCAGAGGGGTCCAGTGTTGGAGGTCCAGCATCCTCTAGGTCCTCAGGCGGTCCAGAGCCTGAAACTGCTGGCTGAGATTCTGAGGGGTAGAGTTCACCTTCGCTGCCAGCATGCTGTGAAGGAGGGAAAGCAATGGAAGGCAAAAGCCGAGACTCCTCCCTCACGTAGAGGACCCCAAGCCCCAATCCCCTTCATTTGTGTGTGTTTGTTTTGAGATGGAGTCTCGCTCTGTCACCCAGCCTGGAGTGCCATGGTGCCGTCTCTGCTCACTGCAACCTTCGCCTCCCAGGTTCAAGCGATTCCCCCGCCTCAGCCTCCTGAGTAGCTGGGATTACAGGCGCCTGCCACAATGTCTGGCTAGTATTTGTATTTTTAGTAGAGATGGGGTTTCACCATGTTGGCCAGGCTGGTTGCAAACTCTTGACCTCAAGTGATCCATCTGCCTCAGCCTCCCAAAGTGCTAGGATTACAGGCGTGAGCCACCATGCCCGGATTTTGCTTTTTTTTTTTTTTTTTTTTTTGAGACGGAGTCTCGCTCTGTAGCCCAGGCTGGAGTGTAGTGGCCGGATCTCAGCTCACTGCAAGCTCCGCCTCCCGGGTTCACGCCATTCTCCGGCCTCAGCCTCCCGAGTAGCTGGGACTACAGGCGCTGCCACCTCGCCCGGCTATTTTTTGTATTTCTTAGTAGAGACGGGGTTTCACTGTGTTAGCCAGGATGGTCTCGATCTCCTGACCTTGTGATCCGCCCATCTCGGCCTCCCAAAGTGCTGGGATTACAGGCTTGAGCCACCGCGCCCGGCCATGCTTTTTTTTTTCTTTTTTTTTGAGACGGAGTCTCGCTCTGTCACCCAGGCTGGAGTGCAGTGGCCGGATCTCAGCTCACTGCAAGCTCCGCCTCCCGGGTTCCCGCCATTCTCCTGCCTCAGCCTCCCGAGTAGCTGGGACTACAGGCGCCCGCCACCTCGCCCGGCTAGTTTTTTGTATTTTTTTTAGTAGAGACGGGGTTTCACCGTGTTAGCCAGGATGGTCTCGATCTCCCGACCTCGTGATCCGCCCGTCTCGGCCTCCCAAAGTGCTGGGATTACAGGCTTGAGCCACCGCGCCCGGCCTTTTTTTTTTTTTTTTAGACAGGGTCTTACTCTGTTGCCCAGGCTGAAGTGCAATGGTGCGATCATAGCTCACAGCAGCTTCGACCTCCTGGGTCCAAGCAATCCTCCCACCTCAGCCTCCTGAGTAGCTGGGACTACAGGTGTGTGCCATCATACCTGGCCAATTTTTTTTTTCTTTTGTTTTTAAGTTTTGTTTATTTATTTATTTATTTTGTTTATTTATTTATTTATTTGCTCTGTCACCCAGGCTGGACAATTTTTTAAATTTTTTTTTTTCTTTTTGAGACAGAGTCTCTCTGTTGCCCAGGCTGGAGTGCAGTGGCGAGAACTTGGCTCACTGCAAGCTCCGCCTCCCAGGTCCATGCCATTCTCCTGCCTCAGCCTCCAAGTAGCTGGGACTACAGGCACTTGCCACCACGCCCGGCTAATTTATTTTTTATTTTTTATTTTATTTTATTTTATTTATTTATTTATTTTTTGAGACGGAGTCTTGCTCTGTCACCCAGGCTGGAGTGCAGTGGCCGGATCTCAGCTCACTGCAAGCTCCGCCTCCCGGGTTTACGCCATTCTCCTGCCTCAGCCTCCCGAGTAGCTGGGACTACAGGCGCCCTCCACCTCGCCCGGCTAGTTTTTTTGTATTTTTTAGTAGAGACAAGGTTTCACCGTGTATTTTTTTTTGAGACAGAGTCTCGCTCTGTCACCCAGGCTGGAGTGCAGTGGCTCGATCTCGGCTCACTGCAACCTCTACCTCCCAGCTTCAAGCAATTCTCCTGCCTCAGCCTTCTGAGTAGCTGGGATTACAGGTGGCTGCCACCATGCCCAGCTAATTTTTGTATTTTTAGTAGAGACGGGGTTTCTCCTTGTCGGCCGGGTTGGTCTCAAATTCCTGACCTCAGGTGATCCACCAGCCTCGGCCTCCCAAAGTGCTGGGATTACAGGTGTGAGCCACTGTGGCTGGCTCAATCAAAAAAAAATTTTTTTATTTTTCTTTTAAAATTTTTATTTATTTATTGGAGACAGAGTCTCACTGTCACCCAGGCTAGAGTGCAGTAGCTCGACCTCAGCTCATTGCAACCTCTGCCTCTCAGGCTCAAGCAATCCTCCTACCTCAGCCTCCGGAGTAGCTGGGACTATGGGTATGCACCGGTGTGCCCGGCTAATTTTTTTGTACTTTTTGTAGGGATGGGTTTTGCCATGTTGCCCAGGCTGGTCTCAAACTCCTGGGCTCAAGCAATCCTCCTGCCTTGACCTCCCAAAGTACTGAGATTACAGGCATGAGCTATTCTGTCTGGCTCCAATCCCCTTCCCATTCAGACCCAGGATTTTGGAACTCAAGCTCCCTTCTCTATCAGACCCAGAAGTCAAGGTGCCCAGACCCTATCTCGAGATATCTCTTACCTTGAATCCATGCTTAGCTGAGGATGGAGAGATGAGAGAGAGAAAAACATTAGTGAGATGTAAGGGAAAAAGAGTGATCCCCCATAACTGATGAGCTGAAGCGACCACCCCTCCCCAACCCACCACAGACATCCCGCCAGGAGACAGACAGGGATGGACCAGGCTAAGCCAGGGCAGTCACTGACCGTTCTGTGGGAACATGACATAAGTGTCCTTCACCGGCTCTGCGGGGAGGACACAGTGATGTCAGGAGCCCAGCTCCCACCCCGATGCCTGGATCACCCTTAGGGGTGAGCGCTCACCAGACTGCCTGCGGCCTCGGCGAATCACAGAGGGCCCAGGAGATGGAGCTGTGGGAGGGAGGGCCAGAGCCCTGCATGAGCCCAGCTCCCGGGTCCTAGGGAAGTGAGGGCTGAGGGCCGGGACTCAGGGATCCACCGCCTTTACCTGTGTTCCTTCGCCCAGGGGTAAAACTTCTAGCATCTCGAGGTCGAGGAGACCCAAGTGGGGGTGTTAGGGGCTCTGGGACAGGCTTACTTTTGGGGGCACCTGTGGGGAGAGTTTTGGGGCTAAGAGCCAACTTTTCTTGGAAGTAATTCCTCTACTTCCACACCCTCCCAGCCCAAGGCCCCAACTCACAATGCAGGCTGTTTTCAAGGAGAACTTGCTTTGCCTGAAAGACAGGAGGATAAGGGCTGAGGTGGGTCGATTTTGGAGTACCACAGGGAGGATGCTTTAAGTGCTGTTCTTTTTTTTTTTTTTTTTTTTTTTAATGATCTTGCTCTATCCACCAGGTTGGAGTACAGTGGTGCAATCATAGCTCACTCCAGCCTCTACTTCCTGGGATCAAGCGATCCTCCCTCCTCACCCTCTTGAGTAGCTGGGATTTCAGATGTGCACCACAGCCCGCTAAGGTTGGAGTGCAAAGGTGTGATCTCGGCTCACTGCAACCTCTGCCTCCCGATTTGAGCGATTCTCCTGCCTCAGCCTCTTGAGTTGCTGGGAGTACAGGTGCCTGCTACCATGCCCGGTAATTTTTGTGTTTTTAGTAGAGACGGGGTTTCAACATGTTGGCCAAGTTGGTTTCGAACTCCTAACCTCAGGTGATCCGCCTGCCTTGGCCTCCCGAAGTGCTAGGATTACAGGCGTGAGCCACCACGCCCAGCCCAGCTATTTAATTTTTTTTTTTTTTTTTTTTTTTTTGAGACGGAGTCTCACGCTATTGCCCAGGCTGGAGTGCAGTGGCGCGATCTCGGCTCACTGCAAGCTCCGCCTCCTGGGTTCACGCCATTCTCCTGCCTCAGCCTCCTGCTATTTAATTTTAATTTTAATTTTTTTTTTTTTGAGACGGAGTTTTGCTCTTATTGCCCAGGCTGGAGTGCAATGGCGTGATCTCGGCTCACCGCAACTTCCGCCTCCCGGGTTCAAGCGATTCTCCTGCCTTAGCCTCCCAAGTAGCTGGGATTACAGGCATGCACCACCATGCCTGGCTGATTTTGTATTTTTTTCTTTTGAGACGGAGTCTCACTCTGTCGCCCAGTCTGGAGTGCAGTGGCGCGATCTCGGCTCACTGCAACCTCCGCCTCCTGGATTCACACCATTCTCCTGCCTCCCAAGTAGCTGGGACTATAGGCGCCCAGCACCACGCCTGGCTAATTTTTTGTATTTCTGGTAGAGACGGGGTTTTACCGTGTTAGGCAGGATGGTCTCAATCTCCTGACCTCGTGATACACCCGCCTCGGCCTCCCAAAGTGCTGGGATTACAGGCGTGAGACACCGTGCCTGGCCCCATTTTGTATTTTTTTTAGTAGAGACGGGGTTTCTCCATGTTGGTAAGGCTGGTCTCGAACTCCCGACCTCAGGTGATCCGCCCGCCTTGGCCTCCCAAAATGCTGGGATTACAGGCGTGAGCCACCGTGCCCGGCCAGCCCCAGCTAATTAAAAAATGTTTTTTAGAGACAGGGTCTCACTATGTTGCCCAAGCTGGTATCGAGCTCCTGGGCTCAGGTCATCCTCCCACATCACCCCCTTGAAGTGCTGGGATTATAAGGCATGAGCTGCCACAACCAGCTGATGGGTGCTTCTATTGGTCAAGCCCATGACGACGTGGCTGGTGACCATTAATCGTCACCACAACCCTAGGATGAAGGTGCTATCATTCCTCTAGGTGAGGAAGTTAAGACTCAGAGAGGTTAAGTTACTTGCCCGAGATCACAAAGCAGGGACATGGTAGAGCTAAGATTCAAACCCCAGTAGCGGAATTCTGCACTTTTAGCAATCACATTGTAAGAGACTGCTCCGGCATCGGGCAGGGGCGTCTCCTAGTACGCTGAGGTACTATTGAGGGACGGTGTCTCCAGCACTCAGAGGGCCCCTGGCTGTGGCGGGAGCTGTACCTTGGCAGGGATGGAGGCGGGGTGGTTCTCAAAGAAGAGGCGCTGGAGACAGTGAATCCACAGCCTCTTCTCTTCTTGGTTCTTGGCCTGGGAGTGGGTTGCAGTAGAGTCAGGGGGCCAGGTGTGAGGTCTCGAGGTTGGGGGATCCCTGCCAGTCTGACCCCACTACATGCTCACCTGCAGCAGGTGTCTGTGCTTGGGAATGGTCAGATCAGACACCTTGAACCCTAGAGGGTCTCGGGGACTCTCGCTCACGCTCAGGTTGCAGCACTGGAAGGAAAGAGAGGGGCAGCAAGCTCAGAGTCCTTGGGCTCCGTGATGCCCCTTGTACGGAGACAGCCTTGGAGGTGTATCTGGGTCCTACTCCCTAGGAAGATGTACCCCATAAGGCTGTATGGTTTCCTCTCCCTTTTTTTTTTTTTTGAGATGGAGTCTCGCTCTGTCACCCAGGCTGGAGTGCAGTGGCGCAATCCTGGTTCCTTGCAACCTCCGCCTCCTGGGTTCAAGTAATTCTCCTGCCTCAGCCTCCCCAGTAGCTGGGATTACAGGCACTCGCCACCACACCCAGCTAATTTTTGTATTTTTAGTAGATACGGGGTTTCCCCCTGTTAGCTAGGCTGGCCTCGAACTCCTGACTTCAAGTGATCTGCCGGTCTCGACCTCCCAAAGTGCTGGGATTACAGGAATGAGCCACCACGCCCAGCCTTCTTCCTTTTTCTCTTAATTGGGGCAGCTCTTATTCTATACACTAGAAAGAAACCTTCCCTTGACCTCCATTCTCTAACTCAAGAAAATGTGGCAGGGTCCCCTGGCCCACACTGTTGGGCACACAGATACAAGTATTTGGGGTATACTTTGTAGGTAGTATTCTAGCCCCACCCCATCCCCAAACTCACGAAGATGTGGCCTTTGTAGGTGTACTCCAGCCCCCTGCGCTTGGCCACCAGGAGCATCCGAGAGAACAGGAAGAGCAGCCGCTCACCCCCTCGTAACCGGGGGCCGCCCCCTCCACCTCCTCGGAACGCGCCCTCCAGCACCAGCTCCCCAAAAGCACTGAGCTCCGGGCCAGTCCAGCCACCCAGCCGCCGCTGCACTTCCTGCTGGGACACCGCCAGGTGCGCCGGGCACAGAGACAAGCAGAGGTAGGTAGCACACACATACACACCAAAACAGGGAGGTTAGCAACGGGGCCGTGCTGTCCCAGCAAACCCTCCAAGGCAACCTCTGAGGCACTGATATCCCCCCACCCGCCCCCAAAGCCCCCTCGCTCACTCCCTCATCCAGCAAGCCCCAGCCCACCCTGGGGCCACCTGGAGGCGCGCTGCATGCTCCTGCTTGCGCTTCATGTCGTTGATGTACCAGGCAACCGCTGTCATGGACACAATAGCTTCCTCCACCATCTCGCGGCCCCCAGCGCCTGGGCCCTCCGCCCAGTGCTTCCCTAGTTCCTGTCAGGCAGCCACCAGGCACACAGGGATGGGGAGAAAAACAGAGAAGGCAAAAGAGAATGAGAGCAGGCCGGGCGCGGTGGCTCAAGCCTGTAATCCCAGCACTTTGGGAGGCCGAGGCGGGTGGATCACGAGGTCAGGAGATCGAGACTATCCTGGCTAACATGGTGAAACCCCGTCTCTACTAAAAATACAAAAAACTAGCCGGGCGTGGTGGCGGGCGCCTGTAGTCTCAGCTACTTGGGAGGTTGAGGCGGGAGAATGGCGTGAACCCGGGAGGCGGAGCTTGCAGTGAGCCGAGATCACGCCACTGCACTCCAACCTGGGAGACACAGCGAGACTCTGTCTCAAAAAAAAAAAAAAAAAAAAAAAAAAAAAAAAAGAGAATGAGAGCAACAGGAGATGGAGAAATATAAAGATGGGGCAGAAGCCAGGCGCAGTGACTCACATCTGTAATCCCAGCATTTTGGGAGGCCGAGGTGGGCAAATCACCTGAGGCCAGGAGTTCAAGACTAACCTGGCCAACATAGTGAAACCCCGTCCCTATTAAAAATACAAAAATTAGCCGAGCATGGTGGTGTGCGCCTGTAATCCTAGCTACTCAGGAGGCTGAGCCAGGAGAATCACTTGAACCCAGGAGATGGAGGTTGCAGTGAGCCAAGAACGCACCACTGCACTCCAGCCTGGTCGACAAGAGCGAAACTCTATCTCAAAGGGAAAAAAAAGGTAGGACTGGGCGCTGTGGCTCACGCCTGTAATCCCAGCACTTTGGGAGGCCGAGGCAGGTGGATCATCTGAGGTTAGGAGTTCGAGACCAGCCTGGCCAACGTAGTGAAACCCTGTCTCTACTAAAAATACAAAAAAAAAAAAGAAAATAAAATTAGTCAGGCATGGTGGCACATGCCTGCAATCCCAGTTACTCGGGAGGCTGAGGCAGGAGAATCGCTTGAACCCAGGAGGCAGAGGTTGCAGTCGCGCCACTGCACTCCAGCCTGGGCAACAAGAGCGAAACTCCGTCTCAAAAAAAAAAAAAAAAAAAAGGTAGGGGCAGAGATGGAGGAAGACAAACAGGCAGAGACAGGAAGTGGAATGAGCTGGTGCCAGGCGTCACTGCCAGCAAGACCCTACACCAAACGCTGGCCGAGTTTCTTTCTTTCTTTTCTTTTTTGAGACAGGGTCTTGCTCCATCACCCAGGCTGGAGTGCAGTGGCACAGTCACATCTCACCACAGCCTCGAACTCCTGGGCTCAAATAATCCTCCCACCTCAGCCTCCAAGTAGCTGGGACTGCAGTTGTAAGCCACTGTGCCCGGCTAATTTTAAAAAATTTTTTATAGAGGTGAGGTTTTGCTGTGTTGCCCAGCCTGGTCTTGAAATTCTGGGCTCAAGTGATCTTCTCACCTCGGCCTCCCAAAATGCTGGGATTATAGGTGTGAGCCACGGCACCCGGCCCACTGGCTCAGTTTCTAGGGACTGGATCCCTCCCCAGGTGGCACAGCCTGTTGTCCACCCTCCAGATGCATCAACAGTGGTCAAGGGACAGGACCTCGCCCTCCCCCGCCTGGCTCCAGGGGCCCTAGCTGACCTGCAGCAGCAGATGGTACTTGAGGATGCGCTGGACAGGTTTCAGCAGGAAGCTCTGCAGGGGCAGTGAGTGGCGAAGCTGGGCTTGGCGCTCCTGCAGCCACAGCGCTGCTGGTGGAGACAACGACAGCTCCCGGAGCAGGGCCAGGGAGCTGGGGGCACAGCACAGGTCAGTGGGGGATAGTCAGTTCCAGTGGGTGGGGACAAGAGGGGTTAGGGAGGGGCCAGGGTTTGGGAAGGGTCAGGGTCTGACAGGGGGTGGGGCAGTGAGGGAGAGGTTCAGTTACTGTCACAGCCTGGCAGGGGTCGGTGCTGGATGGGTCGGGGGTAGAGGGAGGGTGACTGGCACATCGGCTTGTGGGCACGGCCTGAGGCCCGGCAGGGGCTCCTGCCCCTCACCTCGGGTAGTTCATGCAGTACAATGTGTAGATGTCAAAATCCTCGCTCTGCGGGTGACATGGGAGTCAGGGAGACCCCGGGTCCTGGCTTCCCACGACCCCCCTTCCATCCTAGCCCAAGCCTGCTCTCCCCCCTCTACAAAGGCCCCATCTAGGACCGAGATCCCCCCAACCCTCCACTCACCCTCTGCACGAAGCACTCGGCAATGCCCCCGGCGCTGCTGCTGTTCTCCAAGTCCTCCAGGAGCTCGCTACGGGGGAGAGGGGAGGGTGAGGAACCGCCTGCCTCCATGAACCCCTCCATGGGAGGCCTCCGGGAGGCTGAGGCCCCAGTGGTCTGCTGGGGCTCGGGGCTTGCTGACTGCCAGCATCTCCTAAGGGGATGTCACGTCCGGAGGAAGGGTCCTCTGAGGGCTACACGGGACATGGTAACCTGCTTAGACTTTGTCCCTGGACAGCTTCTCATTCCTCAGCTTGAACTTGTGTCACTGTTGGCATGAGCCTAGGGGTGTCATGTCATGACCTAAAGAGCTAGGATGATCTTAAGATCCTGCTGTAATCCGGAGACCTCGTCAAGGCACTTTTCCGTGTCACGATCCTTGGACCCCAGCATCCTCCTTACCACAGCGACCAACCATCCTGGTTTGTCCGGGACTGAGCAGTTTCCTAGGACGAGGGCTTTCAGTGCTAAAACTGGAAAAGTCCCAGGCAAATCAGGCTTAAGGGGTCACACGCATGCTCACGCTGTCCCGGCCTTCAGGCCCCACGTGATTCTTGGATTCATTGTGAGCCCAGAGCTGACACAGCCCCAAGGCCTCGTCCTGATGCCGGGACCCTGTCCCGGTGTTTGGGCTTCATCCAGGTCCTCTGACTCCCATCCCCTATGCCCCTCCCTTACTCTGGGTCCTCACTCCCAGTCATGATCCCGGATCCTTGCCCAATGTCACAACCCCACATACCAGCCTGGACAGGACACTACGAAGCTCCGAAGTTTGGGTTAGGAAATAGACCCTCCAACCAATCAATGCCCCCTGCCTGTCCCCCCTGCCCCTGACCTGCTGAACTCGTAGATGTCCTCAATGTTGGCAAACAGCGTGCCCACCTGCTCCACGCTCAGCCCTAGGACCCCGCCGTCCAGCAGAGGGCTCAGGTAGTCCTGTGGGGATGACTGGGATTACAGGAGCCAAGGGGCTGGCCTGGGTACCCACTGCCCTAGCGTGTCTGCCCGGCTTACTTCCACAATGCTGCGGAGGTCTCTGACATAGGCCCGCTCTGTCTCCACGATCTCCCGGGCCACACGCTCTAGCCTTGAGGGTTTGGCTGAACCTGGGATCCCCACCGGAGAGAGATGTAGGCGGATGGGGGGCCCTGGAAGGGGCTCTGGCCTGGAGGCTGAGCAGGCTGGAGTGGGTCCCGGGGCTGGATCCCCCTCAGAGCCCACTGTGCTCAGGGATGTGGAGCTCCCAGAACCTCGGGGGGAGGTCATGGTGGGGGCTGCAGGAGCTGCTGGGGTATGGAACAGGAGGTCAGAGAAATCTCCCCATGCACCGGACTTCCACAGCCTTTCATGCATTCAGCCCACACCCTCACCCACGCCTGTCCAACAGCTTTCCCACAAGTTCTTTCCTCCTCTCCCCACTGTCCTCCCTTGGTCCAGTCCCATCCTCTCCCATTACGGTCCTCTCTGGACTTCTGGCTTCCATTTCTCTAATCCACCTTCATGAATCAGCTAGGTAGACCTTTATTAATTTGCCCATCTGACTGTGTCACTCCAGTGAGCATAACCCCTTCCTGCCCCTGGGGATAAAGTCCAAAATTCTCAGATCCACAGGGCACTGGGCAATGTGGCCGACACAGATCCCTCCAGCCAGTTCTCTTCCCACGGCCACCCCTTCTTACACTCTGCATTCACTCAACTTCTTTCAGTCACTTACATGAAGGCTTTTCTCACCTCTGGGCCTTTGCACATGCTGTTCCTTGCATGTAGAATACTCTTCCTTGTCTTTGCCCAACTCCTTCCCCCTAATCTTCCACTTCTCAGTTGAGATGTTCCCACTTCCAGGAACCTTCCCCTGACCTTCCGAGCTCGGAGGATCCACGATCACAGCCTGATCACAGCCCTGACCACTCTGCCCAGCGCTGCCCCCTCTGGCCTGTCATTGCCTGGGGATGGGCCCGCCTCCCCCACCAGACTCGGAGCTTTGTGCGAGTTGGCCTTGGGCTGTCTCCATCACCCTGCCTTGCCAGCATCGCCCAGGAATAAATGCCCCACAGGCTCCGCCCCTGCCTCTGGGCTCACCTGTCCGAGTTTCACACACGGTGCCACAGTCACACACTTCACCTCTTCGGCCACACCCGAGGCTTGGGCTAGGTTTGGAGAGGCTGAGTCCTTGGGCTCCCTCTGGCATGGCTGAGCGGCCCAGCAGAGTCCTGCAGAAAGAGCCCCTTCTTGGATATCAGGACCCCATGGGCCTCTCCGTCGCCCAAACTCACAGATGGGGGCTGAATATTAGCAACGTGGTGTAAATCCAGGGAGGGGCCCCTGGGAGTAACTAATGGGGGAGGCACAAAGTGACAGAAAGAAGGGGACAAGGAGAGAGAACCTGGGGAAAAAGATGGAAAGGCTGAGACAAAGAAGAATGAGCGGAGCGGGAGGCGCAGAAGCTGCGAGTCCCGTTTGTCTGGGGCCGGAGGCTTAGGGATCCTGGGAACGTTTGGGCTCCGGCTGGAGCGGAGGGCGAGGGGCAGGGCTGGGAAAAGCCGTGGGCGGGAGGCCGCGAGGTCCCAGGGGAGGGCGGAGGCTGGGGGACCGGATGCCAGGGTCCTGCAGACGGCTCCCTCCCCCGCCGAGAGCTGCGCGCTGGGGCGCTGGCCCCGAGCCCTCGCACCCCCTCCGGCCGGTCTCTCCGAACCCCGATCGCGGTCCCCACAGCCGCAGCCTCCCCAGCGCCTTCCCACACCCCTCCAGCCCCCAACTCCCGCCGGCGTCTCGGCTCGCCCCCCGCCGGCACGCCCCCTCATTGTTCAGCAGTGGCGCCGCCCCCTCCCCCAGTCTGCCTGGGCCCCTCGCCTCCCCCCTCACCTCCCGGGGAGCCTCAAGCCCCGGCCCGAGGCAGCCCGGCTCCTGCGCGACCCCGACGCGGTCCCCGGGGAGGTGCGGAGCCCAGACTCAGGGGCGTGAACTTCGGGCTCTCAGGCTCCAGGAATAGAATCTGGGGTCTCTCGGAGACTGGGGTCCCGCAGTCGGAATTTATCGGTGTTCTAAGTAGGGGATGCTAGGAGCCTCGACTCTGGAGCCTCAGATGGGGGCGCTGGGGACCCACATTCCTGAGTCTTCTAGGTAGGGCCGTGGGTGGGGGGTGGATTTCTGAGTTCCCCTAATTCCAGGGACAGGATTGAAACTCCCTCCAGGTAGGACCACAGGGGGGTCCCAAAGTCCTGGGTCCCCTTGAAGTGATGGACGCTGCAGCTCAAAACTGGTTGGGGCGCTTAGAAGTCCGGATCTCAAGTTCCTCCAACGCGGGGTCTTGGGATCGGAGCCCTGGAGGGAGTCTACGGTCCTGGATCCTGAGTTCTTGAAACCGGGAATATGGGGCGCTCGGCCTCCAGGGTCCCCCGGGGTGACGTCTGGGCTCCCGGCTGCTCCAGGAGGGGGCGCTGCGCACCTGGATGGCTCAAGTCCTCCAGCCTGAGCGCCGGGGCCTGGACTTCGGGGTCTCTCAGGATGCGGTGCAGAAATTCCGGACGCCCGGGTCGGAGCCTCTGGACCTGTCGGGCTCCCGGCTGGGTGACACGGGGCTCATGTGACGGCGGCGGCGCCACATCTGGGGCGGGAGAGTCCGGTCCAGCTGTGAGGCAGGGGGCGGTCGCCCGGGGTTTCCCCTCCCCCGCTGTCGCCGGGGCTTACATCCTGTTCCCGCCTGTGGGGGGGAGGGGCTGCCTTCCGGCCGGCCGGCCAGCGAAGGGTTAAGACCCTACCCCTGATTTTGAATATTCATGAGGAGGCGCGTCCTTCTGGTAGGCGACACCCCTACATTCCAAACGCCTCGCTGACTTTTCCCTTTTACAGCAAGGGCCGTGAGGCGTGAGAATCAGGAACTGGCGATGCACTGTCTCCTATTGGTCAATCCAAAGTTTTTAATTTGCATGTGTAATACAGGGCGGGGCCCTCCGGTGAGGTCACGTGGCTACGAACCACTGAAGAAGTCCCCGGCGGAGGGGTGCGGTCGGAGCTCCAGTGGCGCAATCGGTTAGCGCGCGGTACTTATATGACAGTGCGGGCGGAGCAATGCCGAGGTTGTGAGTTCGATCCTCACCTGGAGCACTTTTAATATTTTTCTCATCAGTTATTTTTTATTTTATTTTTATTTATTTATTTATTTTAGACGTAGTTTCACTCTTGTTTGCCCAGGCTGGAGTGCAATGGCACGATCACGGCTCACCGCAACTTCCGCCTCCCAGATTCAAGCGATTCTCCTGCCTCAGCCTCCCTATTAGCTAGGATTATAGGCATGTGCCACCACGCCCCGCCAATTTTGTATTTTTAGTAGAGAGGGGGTTTCTCCATGTTGGTCAGGCTGGTCTAGAACTCCTGACCTCAGGTGATCCACCAGCCTCCGCCTCCCAAAATGCTGGGATTACAGGCGTGAGCCACCGCGCCTGGCTTCTCATCAGTTTTTATAAACTTATACATCTTATAAACCAACCAAAACATCTACATCACTTAGATGAATGAACGTTTCTATCTTTTGAATTATTGGGCTCAAAAGACTCCTAGGGCTTTGGCGACGGTCCTTTGGGTGTTCTGTATTGTAGGAAGGTGCCGTTTCCGTCTCAGCCACCAGGTGGGGGTATCGTCTCTTATTAGATGCTCTGGGCATGGACTTGAGTGCAGTTTGACTTTTGTAGAGATGTGTGTCCTGGGCAAACTGTATATGACTGCCTCCTCCGTATTTCTCTCTCTTTTTAATGCCTCTTTTACAGATGAACATATTTATCTATCTTGGAGTTTTCAACCTCTGTTGAAAAGGAAAACTATGTTTCCTTTCCGTTTTTGAGTCTTGTTTTTTTAACATGTATTGAACATTCACTATGCGCCTGGCTTCCTTTAGCTGTGTGTAATACGGCAGTAAACAAGTAGTCCCTGACCCTGAGGACGTGACATTTTAGTGGGGAGGCAGATTGCTGTCAACATAAGAATTAAGTACATTTTAATGTTAGGTGGTGATGATAATGTCATGGAAAAAGTCGAGCAAGGTAGGGAGGATGGAGTAGTTGGAGGTGGCGTGTGGATTGCAACAGCAGTGGTCAGGGAGGATCTCAGAGAAGGCAACTTTTGAGCAGAGACCTGAAGGAAGGGAGTGAGCCATGGGGACACCTGGGGAGTGTTCAGGCAGAGGGAACAGCTAGTGCAAAGCTCCTATGGATGAAGCAGACCAGACTTGGCAGAGCAGCTAGGAGGCCAGTATGGCTGGAGCAGAGTGACCAAGGGGGAGGGGTAAGCGATGGGCACGACTGTGTGGGCTGTGGGGAGGACTTAGGACTTTAACTTGTATGTGATCTGACTCAGGTCTCATAACAGGCTTTGTTTGGTTGTCTCGTTGGGGAGTGGGGAAAGGAGAGACTGAAGGCACGGGCTAGAGCAGAGACTGGGACAGGGGCTGCTATGAAGATGCAAATGGGAGACGATGTTGGCTAGGACCGGGGTGGGGGTCATGGTGGGGGCAGGTGGATTGTGGATCTATTTTTCAGGTGGATCAGACAGGATCGCTGTTGGCCTGGGGTGTGGGTTTGAGAGCAAAATGTCAAGGGATACTCCTGGGTCTCTGGCTTAAGCCCTGGCAGATGGTGGGAGGTGCCATTTTCTTACATGAGGGATTCTTTGAGGAAGGGGCAGAGAATCTGATCTGGCTAAAGGAAGGACCAGGAATGTTGTTCTTTCAGTCTCCAAGGCTCTGTTTCAGCAAATGTCTCTTCACTGCTTGCTCTTGGTGTCTGCCCCTCCGCTGCCTTTGCATCTCAGGGGTTCTGACTCCCACTCGCCTGACCCTCTTCTACTTATCAGGGCCTGAGCCCTTTCCCATAAAGGAGGCAGTTTCCTGGAAGAGGAGACCAAAGGTCAGTGAGCAAGGGAGAGGGCCAAGGAGGCCTGAGAGCTGGAGGGAGGCTTGAGGAGGGTAGAAAGAAGGGAGAGGAGGGAAAGAGAAGGAGAGAGAAGAGGAGGAGGAGTAAGTCTTGGGGGAAGAGGGGAAGAGGACAATGGGGAGTGGGAGGGCAAGGAAAGGGTGGAGAGGGAAGGAAGGACGGAAAAAGAGAGAGAAGGGAGACGGGAAGGAGGAGAAAGGGGGTAAGAGACGGCAGGATGGGGAGGCTGAAAGTGGGGGGAGAGGAATAATGAGGGAGGGGACAAATTGGAGGGGGGAGAGAAGAACAGAAGGCAAAGGGCGTAGGACGGGGCAGCAGGGTGCAGAAGAGGAAGTGAAAAGGAGGAGGAAGGGTGAGGGTAGGGAAAGGAGAAAAGAGGGAAGTGGGAGGGAAGAGGAGGGAGAGCGGGGCAAGGAGAAAGAAGAGGGGTCGCGGGGGGCGAAGGCTGGGCGGCAGGGCCGAGCCGCAGGCGCTGACGCAGGGCGGCTTCCGGGCGCGGGGCCCCGGGGCTGGTCCTGACGCCGCTGGCCTTGTATGGTCTGAAGACGCTGTTCCCCCGGGGCCCCTCCTAGACGCGCGGCCCCTACCCACACGCCCTGGCCTCGCGGGGCCGACCCTGGTTGGTGTCCGAGGCCTCGGGCTTCCAAGGTTCGGAAATGCCAAGACCCAGTCATTCCCGGGCTCCAGGGTCCCGGTGGCCAGAAATCTGCCACTCCGAGCCACCAGGGGTCTAGAGTCTAAAGCGCTAGGGGACACAATCTGAGACTCCCAAATGTTGAGACCCTAAACTCTTGAGACCCTAAAACCCGCTTCCCCAACATCCAGAAGGTGTCGAAGCCCCCCCGGAACCCCTAGTCCCGAAACGGGTTCCGCTACCCCAGGCTGCCCCGCCCCGCGCCCGCCCCCGCTCGCTCTGGGCGCGCGCCCCGGCACATTCCGTCCTCCCCACCCGGCCCCTCCCGCCTCCCGCCTCCCGCCTTCCGCGGCCCCGTGGGGACGGAAACATTCAGTCCCCGCCCGCGCCCGCCCGAGAGCTAGGTCAAGGAGCCCGGCAGGACGGGAGCGCAGCGCCCCCAACGCCCGGGAACTGGCTCCCCCGGTTCCCATCTGGTGACCTCACCTGGTCCCACCCTTTCAGGTGAACTGCCAGGCCCGGTGACGTCACTTCCTGCCAGGTAAGCGCCGCGGGGCTCGGAGAAGCAGAGTTGACTGCACCCAGCTTCCAAAAAGTCACCCTCTCCCTCCCCATTCCTGTCTCTAGACCGCGAAGAAGCCAGGATCCCAGGTTACACTCAGATTGTTTATTTAAAAATGCCCCAAAACACAAAAATAGACTTTTAAGGTAACAATATATATTACTAAATATATTATAGTCTACTTATAATTATACCGTCGTTTCCAATATTACAAAAAAAAGAGAAAGAAAAATACAAGGGAAGCAGACGACCCAATATATATAAATACTATAAAATCATATTAGAATAAATAAAGTCGTCATAAATAAAGGGTCCATTGATTTATGGATGGGGTTTGGCAACGGCTTTGGCTACTTGCTTTTGGAGGGTAATTTGAGCACCAGGATTCCCCCTCAGGAGAGGTTCCAGTTACCAGGAGACACTGGAACCTCAGGTCTATAAACACTGGAGGGGCAGTGAAGGCCTATTATTCACAGCACGTAAGATTCTATGAGACAGATTTGGGCAGGGAAGAGGTGGGGAGAGGGCTCACTGCCTCCCTTAAATATGCTACATTTTTTTTTTTTTTTTTTTGTCAAAAACCTCAGAAGACACTCTATCCCCCACCACCATGAATACTGAGCTTGCACACTTGGGGACCTGCCCCAGTGTGAGGTCAGGGGAGTGGGTTAATGCATTCTGGAAAAGGGGGTTACTTGATTACTTGATTACTGTCCCTCAAGTCCCCATAGCCCTAGGGTCCATGCAGAGACCACAGTGCAACAGACGTGGCTCCCCGCTGAGATCCAGCTGATCTGACCGGGCAGTCACTTGTCACTCAGACACAGAGATGCGATTGAAGATGGGGAGTCGCCGGGGGGCTGCCGCGGGCTGGGGTGGTGCAAAAACCCCCGCCTCGAAGACAGGAGAGTCAGAGCCCCCCAGGCTGCTGCCGCTGCTGGCATATTCATCAGGGTCGGATCCCAGGGACTGTACAGAGGGGGTCCGAACCAGGCCACCCAAGGGCCCCCAGACGCTGACAGGAGTGGCCCTTCGGCAGGAGGGGCAACAGAGTGGGTTGGGGTCTCTTCGAGCTACGGGGGTACCAGGGGCAGCAGAGAAGGCAGAGGGTGACAGTGGAAGGTCCCCAGGTGGTGGCGGGGAGCTGGAGGGCGAGAAGGAGCTGGAGGACAGGGAAGGGCCGACCAGGCCTGGTGGTGGTGGTGAGGTCCGGCGGCCAGAGGGCAGGCCGGAGAAGCTGATGCTCTGGCGAAGCACAGGAGGGTGGCCCGGGGCCGCCAGGTCTTCGCTGGGGTTGTGGATGAAGTGGCAGCGAGAGCCATAGGGGCAGCGGCCCTGGAGGTAGAACTTGTGGCAGAGTTCTGTCTTGTACTTGGGGTGGCGATTGGCCTGGCGCAGCTCGCCCAGGCCATGGGCAAACTGGCACTTGGCCCCGTAGCGGCAGCGTCCACTCTCTGAGAAGGTCCGACATAGCTCAGTCTTGTAGCGCGAGGGGGTGGTGGAGGTCGCAGTGGGCGAAGTGGGTGAGGGTGACAGCTCGGGGCCCAGGCGGGGAGCCAGCGGTGCGAAGCCAGGGGGTGGGGGCACCCAGCCACAGCTGCGGCCTTCTACCAGGCTGGTGGAGCGGCCAGGCAGGCGGGAGGTGACCCCAGACGGGCTGGAGTCGGAGGGGCTCAGGCTCCAGAGTCCCGAGGAGCCCCAGCCTGGGCTGGACTCAGTCCCTCCATGGTCGGATGGCACCGGCACGTCAGGGCTCAGCGACAGGAGGCTCTGCGGAAATGGGTCGGTTAAGGTACCCGAAAATGCAGGGCGACGCCCCACCCCAGCTGCAGGGAACTAGAGCTTGCCAGGCCGGTTTGTGGGCTCCTGGCCTGAGCCCCACCCGCCTGCAAAAACCCCTGGGTTCCGGATGCCAGGAACCCAGATTTGGAGGTTCTGAGTTTACCCACGACCGAGGCCTTATCCCGAGGGACCCAGGAATCCCGGCTTTCCCGGCTGGACCAAGAGGGGGCCCCGAAGTCAGGGCACACCACTTTTTCCCAATTTTGGGTCTCTTGCCCTCCCCAGATATGACCCACGCGTCAGGATCTCCAGTTTCACAACTGGAGGAACCGGGCAAAGTTGACCCAGGAGTCCGGATGGCTTCGGTTTTAGGGTTCTCAGAGAACTACCGTCAGGGACTGGAGACACAGAAGTCGGATCCCCCCCCACCCTGAGACTTCAGCCCCAGAGACGCCTCCGCGCAAAACCACGCCCTCAGCAACGACTAGGGGTGAGCCAGGTGTGGGGGCCACTTCCGCCTCCAGGCAGCCTAGGTCTGAGAAAAGTTCTCCGACTTTCCACTCGCACGGGCCGCCCCACCCATGTTTGGGCCAAGAGCCGGGAGTCGTGGGCTCCATTTTCACCTCCAAATCACCAAGCTGGTCTGAGCGGGAGGCAGGGGCCCCAGGCTGGAGGGCAGGGCGCTAGGAAGCCCCAGTTGGAGAAGAGAGGCAAGCGTCCCGGGATGGAGTTTGCGGCGCTAGAGAGCTGGGGAGTCAAGTGTGCAGGTACCGGGGGTGCCGTGCGGTGGGGACTCACCTCGTAGATGGCAGTGAGATCCATGGTGCAGCGGTTGGCCATTAGAGGGGAGTCGGCCGAGAGTCGGAGCGCTGAAGTCAGGCTGAGGCTGGCAGGGAGAGCCGGCTACTTAAACAGCAAGCACGGGGCGGGGCCTGGGCCAGGGGCGGGGCAGGAGGGGCGCTTCCCGGACGCGCGCCCCCGGCGCAGCCCGGCGGGCCCTGGACTGGTTCCCTTCCGCCCGGCCCTGGGCCAGGACGCGCCTGAGCTTGGCCGGTGGACAGCCGCGACCGGGCGGGGAGTGCGTGGGGAAAGGGTGGGGGTCGGGGTGGGGGTGCGGATCGGGGGGGCGCCTGCCTAGTTTTCAAAGCTGGAGACTGAGGCGTGTAGAAGGAAACTGGGGCGGAGGTGGGGGCAAGGCTTCAGGGGCAATTGACAAGGGCAGAGGCCCGATGGGGGTGCGCGTGCGACACAGACGGACGGGGGCGGGGAGAGACACGCAGAGGGGTACAGACAGACAGGGAGAGAGGCAGAGAGAAAAACAGAGACACACACACACCGAGAGACACATACAGGGAGAGATAGGGTGAGCAGGGGAGGGACGGTGGGGAGACAGAGACAGTCCCAGAGACAGATTCAGAGGGAGAAGAGGGTTGGGAGGATCACAAAAAGAAACAGAAAGGGGCTGAGCGCAAGTGGTTTACGCCTGTGATCCCAGCACTTTTTGTGTTTTTCTTTCTTTCTTTCTTTTCTTCATTATTATTTTTTTGAGAGACGGGGTTTCCCTATGTTGCCCAGGGTGATCTTCGCCTCCGCCTCCGAGACTGAAGGGATCCTCCCACCTCGGCCTCCCAAAGAGCTGGAATTACAGGTGCGAACCACCAAGCCCGGCCAATCCCAGTACTTTGAGAGGGTGAGGCAGGTGGAGTACCTGAGATCAGGAGTTCAAGATCAGCCTGGGCAACAGTGAGATCCCATCTCTACAAAAAATACTATTTAAAAAAATTAAAAAGAAAAACTGGACAAAAAGGAGAAAGACTGTGAGAAACAAGCACTTACAGAAAGAAATCTGCCAAGCAAAGTGCCAAGAAAGAGCCGGCAGGCCTTGGAGGGGAATTCTCTGAGAACTGCCTGCCTTGTGTTGTCTCACTCCTAAACAGCCCAGACAGATGAGACCAGAACTGCTCTCCCTCTCCCCACTTGCTGGGGTTGGGTGGGTGAGTGAGTGGGTTGGGGTCCAGGATACCTAGCAAGGCTGAAAAGGGGCCTCCTTTCCCAAGTCACAGGGCGGCTCTAGCCCCTCATCCTCAGGCAGATGATCTCTTCTAGGCTGAGTTAAGGAGAACTCACCTAGGCTGAGTTCTAAATGCTTTACGCACATTCATCCTAATGCTAGGTGGTATGCCTATTTAAGGCAGGAGGAAACCAAAGTGAAGTTACTCTCCTGCCCGGCTCACACCTGTAGCCCTAGAACTTTGGGCACCCAAGGCGGGCGGATCACGAGAGCTCAGGAGTTGGAGACCAGTCTGGGCAACATGGTGAATCCCCGTTTCTACCAAAAATACAAAAATTAGCTGGGTGCGGTGTCACACGCCTGTGGTCCCGCTATTGGGGGGCGGGGAGGGAGCAGGCTGTGGTGGGAGAGTCGCTTGAACCCAGGAGGCGGAGGTTGCATGAGCTGAGATCCCGCCACTGCACTCCAGCCTGGGCCACAGAGTGAGACTCCCTCTCAAGGGGGTAATAAACGTTACTCTTCTAGTTCGAGCTAGCAAACGGCAGAGGCCTCCTACCAGGGCCTGAAATTATGTTGAGGTTTGCCCTCTAAGAAAACTCAAGATTGGCAAGGTGGAGGTCTTTCACTATAATGGATGGTTGCATTGATTGAAAGCTGTTTTAAGCTTTCAAAAAGAAAAAAAAAATGGGTCATCCTCAGTTGATGGCTGGATGGGCCTCTTATAGTGGGGTGTGCCTTCAGACTACATTTTCCTTTTTTTTTTTTTTTTTTAATTTTGAGACGGAGTGTCGCTCGGTCACCCAGGCTGGAGTGCAGTGGGGAGATCTCGGCTCACTGCAAGCCCCGCCTCCCGGGTTCACGCCATTCTCCTGCCTCAGCCTCCCGAGTAGCTGGGACTACAGGCTCCCGCCACCATGCCTGTCTATTTTTTTGTATTTTTAGTAGAGACGGGATTTCACTGTGTTAGCCAAGATGGTCTCGATTTCCTGACCTCGTGATCCACCCGCCTTGGCCTCCCAAAGTGCTGGGATTACAGGTGTGAGCCACCGCGCCCGGCCCAGACTACATTTTCAAGGATCATTCCCCACACTGGCACATCTTTTGTTATCAAAGGGTTGCCCTAAGTGAAAACCCTCTTAAGATCTGGAAAGACAATTTATTTTTTAAGGGGTGTTGGAGAGCTGGCTGCCCTGAGTGAAAATGCGGGGGTAGAAATCATTGCCACAGTCCGCAGTTATAATGGTGGAAAGTTCATTCTTGCAGGCTGCGGGCTTGTATTAAGGTGGGGAGATTCTGCCAGGCTCCACGTCGACCTGCTTCGTCTGAGAGCGGCGGGGGGGAATCCCTGATGCGGCGCTTGCTGAGGGGCCTTCCCGGGCCGGTCTCGTGAGCTGGGCGGGCCGCGGGCGGCTCTGGCACGGTTGTGGCCTCCTGCTCGCCTGTGACTCACTCGCAAGGGGCGGGGGAGTGGGGGCTTCCTGTAAGCCGTGACGAGGAGGTTCAGCCCGGACACTCGGGTTCCTCTCCTGTAACCAGGGCTCCCGTCTCCTGTAAACAGAGCCCCGAGGATAACGGGGAAAAAGGGGGGAGGAGGGGGACCTGGGACCCGCCTCTCGGCCGAGCTCCAAATCCTTACACAGCTTATAGGACTGAGGCGGGGAAAGGGGAGTGGGGGGCACCCTTGGGTCTGCGGAGCCCGGCTCAGCTCGGGCTGCGATCGATCCTGGAGGAGGGATTCCAGTTTCTACTCCCTGGATACTGGGAGCATTTCCCATCCCTGAGTCAGCCTGTCCCCCTCCTCTCTCCATCTGCTGAGTCATCGCCCCGAGTCAGGACTTTTGGGATAGGGCCATTCTCAAAGGAGGGGGATGCTTTGCTCGCAGAAGGACTGGTCCTCCACCTCCCCAAACCCACAGACCTGGGGACCCAGGAGACCAAGGCCTCAGTCCCTCCTCCCTCGCAGTAACCCAGGGGCCTGAATCCCCAGCCCCTCCTCCCTCAGACTCAAGAGTCCAGGCCCCCAGCCCCTCCTCCTTCGGATCCAGGGGTCCAGGCCCCTAACCCCTCCTCCCTCAGACCCAGGGATCCAGGCCGTCAGTCCCTCCTCCCTCAGATCCTCAGGCCCCCCCGAGACCCCAGCCCCTTCTCCCTCAGACCCAGGGGTCCAGGCCCCCAGCTCCTCCTCCCTCAGATCCAGCGGTCCAGGCCCCTAACCCCTCCTCAGACTCGGGAGACCCCCAGCCCGTCCGCCCTCAGATCCAGGAGCCCAGGCCTTCAGCCCTCCCCGCAGGTCTCGGGCGTCCCAGGCCAGGAGGAAGTTCATGGCAGGACTCCTCCCTGCTCCCCACGTAGCCAGCGGGAAAATCCGCAGCCCCAGCGGCGGCCGGGAATCCCCTCTGGAATGACGGTGGGGAAGGGGATGGCCGGGGTCCCCCGCGGGGCGCTGGGGCCAGTCCTGGGCGGGCGAGAAGAGAAGGAAAGGGGCGGAAACCAGAGAGGCTAAAAATACAGCCAACACTTCCTGCCTAGGGGGAGGGGAGCGGAGAGCAGAGTTTCCAGAAAAACAAGCGGGGACGGGAAACGCGGGGGTGTGAGAGCCGGCCGAGTGCGCGGGCGAGCTGGGGACCGTGTACCCGCGGCACGTGTGCCCGCGCCGTGTGTGCGTCTGGCGTGATTGCCTGGGCCTGATTGGGCGTGGCCAAGGGCGGGGCTGGCCAAGTGTACCCTGGCATGCGACTGCGTGGGCGGCGGGCCGGGCTAGCCGGCATGTGTACCCCGTTGTGTGAACAGTGTGTGTGCTTGCGGGTGCAAAGGTGCGCCTTGGCATCTGGGGGTGCGAGATCCGGTGTGCCTGGGTATGCAGTGGGGGACGTCGAGGGGCACAAGTGTGCCCAGTTTCCTGTGAGAAGGCTGTGTGCATACAATCCCGCATGACTTGGCTGTGTGAATCAATGTGTGAAACCGCCTGTGTGATCGACTGTACCGTGTGTGCTTTGGCCATCTCTGGGTGTGGGGTGGATGCTCTGTTTTAACTGTACTGCAATTTGTCTTTGAGGCGGCATTAAGAACATAAGGTTTTCATCCCCACCTGTATATGTGTGTGTCGCTCTGAGCCACTGTGGGATCTGCAGTGACTAAGTGTGTGTAACTCAGGCAGGTGCCTGGGTGAGGGAATGACTCTGCCCCCCCCCGTGTCTGAGGCTCTGTGCACACACACCTTTGTGTGTGTGTGTTGCTTTGAGACAGGGTCTCGCTCTGTTGCCCAGGCTGGAGTGCAGCAGCACAATCTCAGCTCACTGCAGCCTCGACCTCCTGGGCTGAATCGATCCTCCCACTTCAGCCTCCCAGGTAGCTGGGACTACAGGCATGTGCCACCACACCTGGCACACACATTTGAAGCTGTGTGAGCATCCGTGACTCTGCAGCTGTGGCCGTGCGCAAGGCCTTTGTGGCTCAGTGTGTCTAGTCCCCAGCTGTGTGAATAGTGTTCACGTATGTCCACGTCCTTTGTCGTGGGTGTCTGAGACTGCATGTGCAGATCACAGTAGGCCAGCGTCTGAATGCAGTTCCTGTGGCCCCAGTCACAAGGCAGTGAAACCGATGAACTTTGGTTTCTGACGTCTACAGCCCGCGTGATGGGAAGAGTAGCTGGCGAGCTCCCCCACTCCATGTCACCGTTCTTGTGTCGGCCTCCGTGGGCAGAGCAGACGTGCAGACACGAGCACCTGAGAAGCTGGGGCAGGGCTGATGAGGCTGCTTCTGATAGTGCTGGGCTAAGGACAGGGCTGAGTCAGCCTGTGATGGGCAAAGTCTGCGATGGGGTGAGAGATAGCTTATCGGGTTAAGTGGTGGTTAGAGGGTTGTTTGTGTATTCATGTGGCTGGGTCGCTCCCTGAAGGTATCTGTTTGTGGGACTGTCAATGGGATGGGGTCCCTGGGGGCACCATGATTGTAGCATAGTGGGTTAGCTCTGCAGGGGGGCAAGCATGCTGTGTGCTCGAGTCCCCACTGTCTGTTTTGTGGTGGCTGTGCACCTCACATACACCCCCTCCCTGGAGCGTGCAGTGTGCACCAGACTGTGTAATCTCCCTCTGGGTTTAGTTATCTAGCAAAGCCAAGTCCTCACCAAGGCCCTCTGTGACCTGTCTGGATTTCCTCTCCTATCCCTGCTCCCTCATTGTGCCCAAGCCTCCTTTTCATGTGTTCCATAAACCCCAGCACATTCCTGTCCCAGGTCCCTGGCACTTGCAGTTCCCTCTGTCTGGAGCACTCTTGCCTGGATGTGTGGATGTCCCCAAGCTTATTCCCTTTCCTTTGGGGCTGCTCTAATACCGCCTTCTCAGTGAGGCCTTCCTTGACCTTTGTCAAGAATTTAAAAAAATAATAATAAACAAAAGGCCCGGCGCGGTGGCTGGTGCCTGTAATCCCAGAATTTTGGGAGACCGAGGCAGGCAGATCACTTGAGGTCAGAAGCTCAAGACCAGCCTAGCCAACATGGTGAAAACCCGTCTCTACTAAAAATATAAAAATTAGCCAGGCATGGTGATGCACCCCTGTAATCCCAGCTAGTCGGAAGGCTGAGGCAGGAGAATCACTTGAACCCAGGAGGCGGAGGTTGCAGTGAGCCAAGATGGCGTCATTGCACTCCAGCCTGGGCAACAGAGTGAGACTCATTTCAAAAATATATAAACAAGAAAACCTTTGTCATCTATTTAATAATAAATACATGGAACATATATAAGCCGTAATGAATGCTCACGAAACCACTGTCCAACTTTTCTCAAACTTTTAATGTTTTTCAATAAAGTAACACAATTCTCCACATGCAGATATTACATTTCATGTTAGATTTGCTCCTATGTTTTTAAATTATACATTTCCACTTTTTTTGGATCAACTTAATTACACTTAAAAGAAGGAGTATTTTGCTTGTGTAAACACCTTCGCTTCTTTGTTAAAAAAACAGGGTCTCCGTCAACTAAGCTGGAGTGCAGTGGTGCAATCACAGCTCACTGCAGCCTCGACCTTTCAAGCTCAAGGCATCTTCCCACCTCTCAGCCTCCGAGTACCTGGGAATCTGGGCACGCACCACCACACCTAGCTGATTTTTGAATTTTTTTTGCAGATACAGGCTTTTGCTATGTTGCCCAGACTGGTCTTGAAATCCTGGGCTCAAGCCATCCAACTGCCTGCATCTCCCAAAGTGATGGGATTACGGGCCTGGGCCACTGTGCCTGGCCCCAACATCTCCACTTCTGATCTCACTTTTCTGCTTTAATTTTTCACCATCTGTTATGTTTTACTTTTATCACATTTACTGTCTCTCACTAGAATATCAGCTCCACAAATACAGGGCTTGGGCACAAGATACCCAGTACGTTTGCTGAGTGAATGCAACTTTGTGGTGCCCACCTCCGCCCTGTGCCTGGTAAATGTGCATCCACCAACCCACCACCCACTGAGTGCCTCTGTGGCCTCCCTGGGTGTGGTTTTAAGCATTGGTAGCCCCTGTATCATGGGTGCTGGGCTATCAGGCCCCCACCTGTGTGTGATGTTGTGTTGACACCACCTGGGAGGGCCAGCAGTCCCTGTCTTGTGTGTGCTCATGGACTGACATCTCCACCACTGCTGGTGGGCTCTGTTGGGGAAAGGGTTAGTGGTTTTCAGTTGTATGCAAGATTAAGTGTATCATGTTGGGTGGGACTATGACTATGCTATCGTACTTATTTGGAGGTTAAGTGTGGTTAAGGAGATGTGTGAAGGTGCCCAGATGACAATGACTAGATGGTCAGGTTTTTATTTTTTTGAGACACAGTCTTGCCTTGTCACCCAGGCTGGAGTGCAATGGTGCGATCTTGGCTCACTGCAACCTCTGCCTCCCAGGTTCAAGTGATTCTCCTGCCTCAGCTTTCCGAGTAGCTGGGATTACAGGCGCATGCCACCACGCCTGGCTAATTTTTTGTATTTTTAGTAAAGATGGGGTTTCACCACGTTGGCCAGGCTGGTCTTGAACTCCTGACCTTGTGATCCGCCCACCTCAGGCTCCCAAAGTGTTGGGATTACAGGTGTGAACCACCGCGCCCAGTCCGATGGTCAGTTTTGTGTGTCAACTTGGACGGGCTACAGTCCCAGTTATTCAATCAAACACTCATCTAGCTGTTGCCATGGAAGTGTTTTTGTAGATGTGATTAAAGTCCATAATCAGTTACTTTAGATAAGAAAGATTATCCTACAAAATCGGGGGATTGGGTAGAAAACTGATTCAATTAGATAAACGGGCAAAACTGAGGCTTCCCTGAAGGAGAAATTCCTCTTAGGGACAGTGCTTCAGCCTTCCTTCCTGACCTACATGCTTGGGCACTTCAAGGAAGAACAAGGGGAGGAATTTCCTGGGACACACATGGCTGGCCATTTCCCAGTTTTCCAGTGTGGGGACTTGGGCTCAGCATGAATCACAGAGGTATCCGTGATCCTGGGGTTTCCTTGCAGGCATGGGGTCCAGGACAGGAGGCCACTGAGTGGGAATGTGGGAACCATGGCACAGAAGATACTGGGTGGGGCAGTTCTCCAACCAGGCTGAGTCACTTGAGGCTTTCACACCCCAACATCTGAGCCTGGGCTGGTAGCTCCGCCCTGCACTTGCTCAGGCCTGAAGGCCAAGGCTGAACTTCCTGAAGCTCCCAGGGAAGGAGGGAGTCTGAGGGGGCACTCCCTCCTTGAAGCCCCCTCCCCAGTGCCTGCTTCCCGGAGCTGGGGCTCAAGCGCCTGGGTTCTTCCCCAGGACTGATGACTCACCGTGGCTGGGGCCTTTTCACTTCTCCTTTGGGGCTAAAAATACTGGGACCCAGGCATTCAGCTGGGCCAGCCTTGCCACAGATTGCACAACGCCCCTCACTCAAGTTCCGCTGACGCAGGCTTGGGTGGGGGCCTGAGTTGCTCCCTGCTCAGACCTGTGGAGCTCAGAGCCTGGGCCCCTCTACTGCTCCTCTCCTAGGCCAAGACCCTGGGGTCTGTGCTGACATGTGAGCTGCTGGGGGACTCTGGGCTTGGCTGTGGCCCCTGGAAATGAAGTCCCTTCCCTTAGCCCCAGATAACCCGGGGTGCTGGTTCCCTACATAGACACAGATTCCCAGTTAGGAGCTGGGGATAGAAGACAGCTAAAGGGGACTAGTCAGAGAGAGACATAGGACTATGGGGAGAAACACATTAAGAGGAACACATAAACAAGGACAAAAAGAGACAGGATGAGAGAGAGACAACTGTAATAGAGACAGAAGAGTGGCACACAGAGACCACCTCCCAGCTGGAGACAGTCAGGAAGGACTGAGGGAGAGGGGACAGCCAGGGTTCCACACCCAGGCCAGGTTGAGGGAGGGCCTGTGGAACAGAGAGGTCATCAACACACACAGTCCAAAGTCTACCCTAGGCTAGGAGGGGGAGCAGGAAGAAGGGGCAGGGAGGCAGGGACCGGCCAGCGAGCTCCCTGTTGGCCTCTGCTGCCCCCTGCTGGCTCCCGCCGCGGTGCTCAGGCAGGAAAAGACAGGAGGCTTCTGTGTTTAGGCCCAGGACGCTTTTCATTCCCTTTGTACACCACCCTCCAACCACTGCCTGCCCCACTCCCTGCCCCCCCACTTCACAGGGTGCCCCCAGGGCCAGCAGGTGGGGCGGGTGTCTTGCCCGTGACCTTGTTGGCACAGTCCAGCAGGGCGGTGTGAATGTCCTTGGCACAGGAAATCTGGGCTTTGATGACCGCCAGGTACTGTGGGTAGGGGAGGCTGTCAGGCTGCACCGCGTCGGGCTTGGTGGCTGTGGGCACCAGCGTGGGAGAGTGCTTGGCACTGTCACAGCTCTGTGACAGGCACTCATGCGCCAGGCGCTGTGGACAGGCAGGCAAGGGGACAGCATCAGCTCCACCCCAGGTCATTCTACCCCACCCCAAGGGCTAGCTGGGGGTTGTTGGCTTGGCCTCTGGATTTCCCAGGTCTTGGAGTCAGAGGTTGGCCCTGCCAATCACTTGCTGGGGAACGTGGGGGCATGGCGGCTACTCTTTTCTGAGCCTCAGTTTCCTCTTTGGAAAACGGGTTTAATAACCACCTCTTCTACCTCATAAGGTGAGAACAGTGAGAGCAGGTGTGTGAAACACAGGCACAGATCCTGGCACACCGTTTAAAGTGCCAAGAAATGTTAGCTACTATCATTGTTACTGCCCCAGCTCCAGGCCTGGTGTTGGCAGTGGCATCTCAGATGGCGCCCGCCCCTGGTTTGCCGCCTGCTTCTCTGGCTGCTCTAGGTACTACTTTCTTTTTTTTTTTTTTTCTTTTGAGATGGAGTTTCAGTCTTGTCACCCAGGCTGGAGTGCAATGGCGCGATCTCAGCTCACTGCAACCTCTGCTCCCTGGGCTCAAGTGATTCTCCTGCCTCAGCCTCCCGAGTAGCTGGGATTACAGGCGCCCGCCACCAAGCCCGGCTAATTTTTTTGTATTTTAGTAGAGACGGGGTTTCTTTTTTTTTTTTTTTGAGACGGAGTCTTTGCTCTGTCACCCAGGCTGGAGTGCAGTGGCGCGATCTCGGCTCCCTGCAAGCTCCACCTCGTGGGTTCACGCCCTTCTCCTGCCTCAGCCTCCCGAGTAGCTGGGACTACAGGTGCCCGCTACCACGCCCAGCTAATTTTTTGTATTTTTAGTAGAGACGGGGTTTCACTGTGTTAGCCCGTTAGTTAGGATGGTCTCGATCTCCTGACCTTGTGATCCGCCGAGACGGGGTTTCATCACATTGGCCACGCTGGTCTCAAACTCATGACCTCAGGTGATCCACCCGCCTCAGCCTCCCAAAGTACTGGGATTACAGGCGTGAGCCACTGTGCCCGGCCCTTTTTCTTTTTGGAGAGAGAGTCCTGCTCTGTTACCCAGGCTGGAGTGCCGTGGTGCCATCTTGGCTCATTCCAACCTCCACCTCCCGGGTTCAAGAGATTCTCCTGTCTCATTCAAGTAGCTGGGATTACAGGCGCACGCCATCACGCCTGGCTAATTTTTGTATTTTTAGTAGAGATAGGGTTTCGCCATGTTGGCCAGGCTGGTCTCGAACTCCTGACCTTGTGATCTGCCCGCCTCAGCCTCCCAAAGTGCTGGGGTTACAGGCGTGAACCAGCGCGCCTGGCCAGCTCTAGGTACTTCTTACACTACCTAAGGGCAGCCATTCCTAGGCCCCGTCTTCTCTCACTGTTCAAGCCCTCCCAGGGCTGTCACAGCCACACACACCACTCAGTTTCCCCCTCTGCACCGATGGCGCCCACACTGTCGCCGGCCTCCCCCTGACATTCGTAGGGCCCTTATGCTCCCCAAAACTGCTTCTCCTAGGTCCCTGTTTCAGGGACAGTCCTCCATTCTAAACCAGAGCCCTGGGCCTCATCCCAGAAATTTTAGCTCCTTCCAGCACACCAGTCCTGTGGCCTGCATACAAAGCCCTGCACGCGAAGCCTCTCAAGTTCCCCAGTCTTCCCCATTTCCTCATGGCCCCGCCCTGGTGAAGCCCAGTCCAGGCATACTTGGATCATGCCATGGCTGCATCCTTGGGCTCCTGCCTCGGGCTCCTGCCTCCAGTCTCAGCCCCTTGAACCCACCCCTCATTTGCCAGCCAGAGGCATAGTCCTAAAAAGCAGACAGGTCCGGCCGGGAGTGGTGGCTCACGCCTGTAATCCCAGCTCTTTGGGAGGCCGAGGCAGGCGGATCACGAGGTCAGGAGATCGAGACCATCCTGGTTAACATGGTGAAACCCCGTCTCCACTAAAAATACAAAAAATTAGCCGGGCGTGGTGGTGGGCGCCTGTGGTCCCAGCTCCTCGGGAGGCTGAGGCAGGAGAATGGCCTGAACCCAGGAGGTGGAGCTTGCAGTGAGCCGAGCTCGCGCCACTGCACTCCAGTATGGGCGATAGAGCAAGACTCTGTCTCAAAAAAAAAAAAAAAGCAGACAGGTCCATGTTCTTCCCTGCTTGAAACCCTCCATGCCTCCCCAGTGCCCGTAGGATTATATTCAAAATCCAACAAGCTCCTATGCCTACCACACCTCAGCCAGACTGAATTACTTGATGTTCCTAAAACAAATTTAAAGCAAATATTATTCCCTCCGGCTGGAACATGGTTCTGACACTACTAAGCTTCTCAACCTCTCACTTTTCCTTCAAAACCCAGGACAGGCCAGGCACAGTGGTCTGTAATCCCCCTTTGGGAGGCTGAGGTGGGTAAATTGCTTGACCCCAGGCATTCAAGACTAGCCTGGTCAACATGGCAAAACCTCATCTCCACAAAAAATACAAAAATTAGCCAGGCATGGCGGCGCATGCCTGTAGTCCCAGCTACTTGGAAGGTTGAGGTGGGAGGATCACTTCAGCCCAGAAGTAGAGGCTGCAGTGAGCTGAGACTGTGCCACTGCAGTCCAGCCTGGGCGACAGAGTGAGACTCTGACTCAAAAAAAAAAAAAAAAAAGGCCGGGTGCAGGTAGCTCACACCTGTAATCCCAGCACTTTGGGAGGCTGAGACAGGCGGATCACAAGGTCAAGAAATCAAGACCATCCTGGCCAACATGGTGAAACCCCGTCTCTACTAAAAATACAAAAATTTGCTGGGCTTGGTGGTGCGTGCCTGTAGTCCCAGTTACTCAGGAGGCTGAGGCAAGAGAATCGCTTGAACCTGGGAGGCCGAGGTTGCAGTGAGCGAAATTGCGCCACTGCACTCCAGCCTGGCGACAGAGTGAGACTCTCTCAAAAAAAAGAAAAGGCTGGGTGCAGTGGCTCATGCCTGTAATCCCAGCACTTTAGGAGACTGAGGCGGGCGGATCACTTGGGGCCAGGAGTTCAAGACTAGCCTGGCCAAAATGGTGAAACCCCGTGTCTACTAAAAATACAAAAATGAGCCAGACGTGGTAGTGTGCGCCTATAGTCCTAGCTACTTGGGAGGCTGAGGCACCAGAATCACTTGAAACCAGGAAAAGGAGGCTGCAGTGAGCTGAAATGGTGCCACTATACTCCAGCCTGGGTGACAGAATGAGACTGTCCCCGCCTCGTCCCCCCGACAAAAAAAACCAGTCCAAAATAATGATGATACCACAGTACACATTTGCCATATGCCTAGTATCATGTTAAGTAGTTTACATGCATAATCTAAGTTTTCCTGGAAACTCCATTTTCCTAAGGAGGAACCCAGAGGTCAGAGGTAGAGACTGATGGTGCATCTGACTCCGGAGGTTGTATTCTTAGTCACTTGCCCTCCTCTCAACTCCTGCCCCTCTTCCCTCCTTTGTTTCAGACTTGCTCAGATGTGCTCTCTAGCAGCAGCCTTCCCTAAGCCACTCTCTTCCTATCCCCACCCAGTGCTTCCACAGCTGAGATTTCTGCATCCCAGCCCTGATCCCTCTGCCTGTGCCTCCCCAATCATAACCCTAACCACTCTGGCCTAAGCTTCTCCTATCACAGCACTGACCACTCTGAGCTGTCACTGTTTAGGGGTGTGCTTATTATTCCACTCAACTGAAAGCTCTGTGAGGGCAAGGATCAGAGCAACCCTGGGTCCTCAGTGTTGGTGGAAGCACAGGTCTGGCCCACAGGAGGTCCCCAGTTGAGTGTGAGTTGACTGACTGACTGAGGGTTTCTGAAGACCCCGGAGACTGGGACAGGGCTGTCGTTACCCCATGTCCAGAAGGCTTCTCACCAGGCAGAGCTCCAGCTGGTCACAGAGTGCGTAGAACTCCTCCAGGCACTTGTCAAAGCGCTGTATGGGTCCATCACTGCTCTTTCTACAGACCAGAAAAAAAGGATGTCTGAAGAATTGATTTCTAATCTCTGGGACACCAGTATCTACCCAACCAAGTGTCCAACAGGAAACCAGGTACAGGCCCAGGGGATCTGAAGTAGTGGTTGAAAACTGGCGGGGTTTAAAAAAAAAGGAGACTGGGCGTGGTAGCTCATGCCTGTAATCCCAGCACTTTGGGAGGCCGAGTTGAGCAGATCACCTGAGGTCAGCAGTTCGAGACCAGCCTGGACAACATGGTGAAACCCCATCTCTACTAAAAATACAAAAAATTAGCCAGATGTGCTGGCACATGCCTGTAGTCCCAGCTACTTGGCAGGCTGAGGCAGGAGAATCGTTTGAACCCGGGAGGCAGAGGTTGCAGTGAGCCGAGACTGTGCCACTGCACTCCAGCCTGCGCGACAGAGCAAGACTCTTATCTCCAAAAAAAAAAAAAAAAAAGATTGGTTGTGATGGTTCATGACTGTCATCCCAGCACTCTGGGAGGCCAAGGTGGAAGGACTGTTTGAACCCAGGAGTTTGAGACCAGCCTGGGCAACATGGCAAGACCCTGTCTCTACAAAACAACAAAAACAAAATAAAATAAAATAGGAGGAGTGATTCGTGAGGCTGAGGGGATCGCTAGAGGCCAGGAGTTTGAGACCAGCCTGGGCAACATAGCAAGACTCTGTCTCTATAAAAAATCTTACAACTTAGCCAGGCATCTGTAGTCTGTAGCCATGTCTGCAGTCCTGGCTACTTGGGAGGCGGAGGCAAGAGGATCACCTGAGCTCAGGTGTTCAAGGCTGCAATAAGCCAAGATCGTGCCACTGTATTCCAGCCTGGGTGACAGAGGGACACCCTGTCTCAAAAAAAAAAAAAAAAAAAAAAAAAAAAAAAAAAAAAAAGTAAATATAGGAGGTGAGGTGGGCAGGGAGGAGAAAGAAAGATGAATTTCAAAGACTGGGGAGGCAACGGAATATCCTGGGAAAGGGGGCTGCACTCACTGTCCATTGTCGATGTTAGTGTTCTGAATCAAGTTTTGTGCTGCAACCTTCATCAAGGTCTAGTCAAAACAAAAACAAAACATGTGGGAAATGGAAAAACAAAAGGGAACACTCTTCCTTAAGATCACTCAATCTCAGGTCTTCTTTTCAACTGGCACCTTCCCTCGTGACTTTCCAAATACTTGTTTCGATTCCTATAGCTGTCACCACTCCATCCTTCCAGAGGCCCGCTCTCACCTGAGCTTCTCGCCAATAATCTAAGCGTCCTCCCTCACCTATCAATCAAGGGCAGAATCTCAGTATAAGCTAGTCCTCTCCTCAGGCTTTAACGACCAGAGCTCAGTTCTCCTTTAAACAACCCCTCACTCCTCCGGCCAGTCCCAGCCTCAACATCAGCGCTGATTCTATCATCTCTGCCGAGCTTCGCCTAGGTCTCGCATAAAACAACAGGTTTTTTTTTTTTTTTTTTTGGACTGAGTCTCGCTGTGTTGCCCAGGCTGGAGTGCAATGGCACGATCTCGGTTCACTGCAACCTCCGCCTCCTGGGTTCAAACGATTCTCCTGCGTTAGCCTCCCGAGTAGCTGTAATTACAGGCGCGCGCCACCATGCCTGGCTAATTTTTGTATTTTTAGTAGAGACGGGGTTTCACTAGGCTGGTCTAGAACTCCTGACCTCAAGTTATCCGCCCGCCTCAGCCTCCCAAAGTGCTGGGATGTCAGGCATGGGAACACAGGCGTGCGCCGCCGCGCCAGGCCAAAACAGCAGGTTCTACTTCTCTTTCTGCCTAGCACTCTCTCCGACTAACCTGGCCCTCGGCCCGCCCCTCTGAAGTTAGACTACCAAATGCAGTTTGCTTCTCGCTGCTTAAGGCCAATCACCTGTAGACTCTCCTTCAGCTGCGGGATAAGCATCTTATAACGCTGCACAGGATCGAAGTCCTGTTGCTGTTGCTGCAGCAGGCCGCTCTGGGCAGGGCCCACCAGTTGTGCTGGCGGTTGCGGCTGCTGCTGGGGACCCGGGCCGCCAGCCGAACTAGGACCCGATACACCAGCAGCTGAGGAAGCCGCTGAAGCTTGCTGCTGGGATGCAGCCATCTTTCTCGCGTAGGCCGCCGGAAGTGCGTCACAACTGCGTCTCCCCGCGTTGCTGTTCGACATCCCTATTTCTAGTCCCCGTTTGCTAGTTATCCCACCTCGCAGGCAATTAAGCCAATAGAAGGGAAGGAGGTGCTCCTACGTTACGTTACTCTCAAATCCGAGGTCCAGACTGAGATCTTTTCACCAATCACAGAATCACCTCTCTCCCTCGCTCCGCCCTTCACCCAGACGCTCGCCAATCCGTGTGTGGTTCCGTTCCGGACTTCATTTCCCCGAAGGCGTCGCGCCGTGAGGAGCCCCCGTTGGGTCCTCAGCGTCTTGGCGGCAGTTGGTGGAACAGGAGCTTCGAGTCCGTCCCTGGTGCTGCCTGCGCGTTCACCTGAGTCTCGCTGGAGCACTTCTTGCCCGCCCACCTCATCTCACTTTCCGCGGGGAGCGGCGCCAACCTGGGCCTGCCTCGGATCAGGCGTCCCCTGAAGTCGGCACGCCCCTCCGCGTCCCCCTTCGGCCCCGCTAGGACCCCGTCCGGGCTGCCGTCGCCTCGTCGCTATGGCGCCCACCATCCAGACCCAGGCCCAGCGGGAGGATGGCCACAGGTAGGCGCCACGGTTTTCTGTTTCAGCAAGGTGGGGGGATCGGGATAGGGTTTCTGCTGGACAACGTCACCAGCCCCCAGGTCTGCCCGTGACGTCATGGAGCGCTCACCTTTGACGAAGGGAGCGGGTTCCTTCTGAGATTCAGGTGTTCCCCTCCTCCCCGCCGTGCACTTCAGGGATTAAGCTTTTGGAGACTCTCCAGAAGGGATCCTTCCAGTCAAGCGTTTGGAGACCCCTCTTCCAAAGACGATTGAGTACATGGTTCTTTATTAAAGCACTTGAAGCCATCCCCTGCAAAAGGGATTGAGCACTTGGCCTTGTTCATTAAAGCTTTTGGGGGCTCTTCTTCCTAAATAAGTTGAACATTTGTTTCCCTCCATTAAAGCATTTGGACACCCCCCACCACCAAAAGAAACCAGCATTTGTCACCCCTCCTTCTACTTTTTGAAAGGTTGGGGAAGCCTTTTTCATTCTCCTGTCAATCCCGTCCTCTCCACCTATCACTGTCTTTCTTCTCCACTAGGCCCAATTCCCACCGGACTCTGCCTGAGAGGTGAGCCTCACTGTGCTTTCCCAGGAGCGGTGGGGCAGTGGGGCTGGGAGCAGAGGTGGGGCAGCGGGGACCCACTTTTGAGCCACTAACGTTCCTAGGTCTGGAGTGGTCTGCCGAGTCAAGTACTGCAATAGCCTCCCTGATATCCCCTTCGACCCCAAGTTCATCACCTACCCCTTCGACCAGAACAGGTGAGACTAAGAATGGGAAAACTATTCAGGTATGAGTTATTTGAAGGCAGGGACTGCTTGTCTCGTCGGCTGCTGTTTGCTCAGGGCCTAGCACAGTACCTGCCTAGCACATGGTAGTAGCTGCTCAATTGTTTGTTAATGAATGGAGCAAGCAGTGTCCAAGTCCCTTCCCACTGGGGAGCCAGCTTTCAGACTCCGCCATGGGGGACACTTCATTCTGAGTTCCTCCCCAAAGAAGCTTCGCCTCTGAGAAGCAGGGCTGTGAGGGGTGAAGCTGGAATCCAGACACCACAAGAGGTGTTTCCCCACCCAGGTTCGTCCAGTACAAAGCCACTTCGTTGGAGAAACAGCACAAACATGACCTCCTGACTGAGCCAGACCTGGGGGTCACCATCGATCTCATCAATCCTGACACCTACCGCATCGACCCCAATGGTGTGTGGGGAGACAGGGAGGGTCTGCTCTAGGGCAGCAAAGGACCTGGGCCTCCTTCATGGTCCTCCTTCCCCCCTCCCCCCGCCCCGCTCTCTAGTTCTTCTAGATCCAGCTGATGAGAAACTTTTGGAAGAGGAGATTCAGGCCCCCACCAGCTCCAAGAGGTGAGCAGGTAGCAAATGGGTGCTGGGGACTGGCTCCGGTGGGCCCTACAAGCAGGAGGGCGGTGGGGTTCTGAGGCACCTGATTTCCTACCCCAGATCCCAGCAGCACGCAAAGGTGGTGCCATGGATGCGAAAGACAGAGTACATCTCCACTGAGTTTAACCGTTACGGCATCTCCAATGAGAAGCCTGAGGTCAAGTAAGTTGCAAACAGGGAAAGAGGGAAGGTGGAGATGCCAGGTGTGTCCAGTGGCCTCTAAAGGCCTTTTTCTTCATTCCTAGGATTGGGGTTTCTGTGAAGCAGCAGTTTACCGAGGAAGAAATATACAAAGACAGGGATAGCCAGATCACAGCCATTGAGAAGACTTTTGAGGATGCCCAGAAATCAGTAATTGAGGGACTGGGATGGGGAGAGGTAAGGGTATGGCTGCAGAGCTGCTCCTCACCCTGTTTTTGTCCCACCAGATCTCCCAGCACTACAGCAAACCCCGAGTCACACCGGTGGAGGTCATGCCTGTCTTCCCAGACTTTAAGGTCAGGCCCAAGGTGGGAGGTAGAAAAGGACAGCCTATTTGTGCCTATTCCCATCTAACCCCAGTGCCTCCATCTCCCTAGATGTGGATCAATCCATGTGCTCAGGTGATCTTTGACTCAGACCCAGCCCCCAAGGACACAAGTGGCGCAGCTGCGTTGGAGATGATGTCTCAGGCCATGATTAGGTAGTTGGTCCTGCTGCCCACCTTGGCCTGCTCCTTGCTGCCTTTTGGCCTCACACTTCATTGCCACTCCTTTTCCCCCAACCAGGGGCATGATGGATGAGGAAGGGAACCAGTTTGTGGCCTATTTCCTGCCTGTAGAAGAGACGTTGAAGAAACGAAAGCGGGACCAGGAGGAGGAGATGGACTATGCACCAGATGATGTGTGCGTGGGTTGGGGTTAAGTTTTGGGGAATGGGAAGTTTTGGAGATTGGGATTGCGATAGGGATAGGGAGGAAATGGGACTGAACTTGTGCACTCATCCTCAGGTATGACTACAAAATTGCTCGGGAGTACAACTGGAATGTGAAGAACAAAGCTAGCAAGGGCTATGAGGAAAACTACTTCTTCATCTTCCGAGAAGGTGACGGGGTTTACTACAATGAGTTGGAAACCAGGTACTCAGCACACTAATCAGATGATTAGCCTGGATCTGTGCTTCTTAAGACCCTGGGGCATGCAAGAGCCACGCTGGAGGTCCTTTGTACCTAATAATTTGTCATATGCATTGGTAAACAAGAACAGCAGATGTTTGATCATGCACATGAGCTGGACTTGGTTCTAATAGGAGAAGCCAGAAAAGAAAATCTTTTTTTTTGGCCGGGCGCGGTGGCTCAAGCCTGTAATCCTAGCACTTTGGGAGGCCGAGATGGGCGGATCACGAGTTCAGGAGATCGAGACCATCCTGGCTAACACAGTGAAACCCTGTCTCTACTAAAATACAAAAAAAATTAGCCGGGCGAGGTGGCGGGCGCCTGTAGTCCCAGCTACTCGGGAGGCTGAGGCAGGAGAATGGCGTGAACCCGGGAGGCGGGGCTTGCAGTGAGCTGAGATCCGGCCACTGCACTCCAGCCTGGGCGACAGAGCCAGACTCCGTCTCAAAAAAAAAAAAAAAGAAAATCTTTTTTTTTTTTTTGTGATGGAGTGTCACTCTGTCGCCCAGGCCGGAGTGCAGTGGTGTGATCTCAGCTCACTGCAACCTTCGCCTCCTGGGTTCAAGTGATTCTCCTGCCTCAGCCTCCTGAGTAGCTGGGATCACAAGCGTGTGCCAGGATGGCCAGCTAATTTTTTTTTGCATTTTTAGTAGAGATGGAGTTTCACCATGTTGGCCAGGCTGATCTTGAACTCCTGACCTCAGGTGATCTGCCTGCCTCGGCCTCCTAAAGTGCTGGGATTACAGGTGTGAGCTACCGCACCCAGCCAGAAAGAAAATCTTTTTTTTTTTTTTTTTTGAGACGGAGTCTCACGCTGTTGCCCAGGCTGGAGTGCAGTGGCGCGATCTCGGCTCACTGCAAGCTCCGCCTCCCGGGTTCCCGCCATTCTCCTGCCTCAGCCTCCTGAGTAGCTGGGACTACAGGCGCCCGCCACCGCGCCCGGCTAATTTTTTGTATTTTTAGTAGAGACGGGGTTTCACTGTGGTCTCGATCTCCTGACCTTGTGATCCGCCCGCCTCGGCCTCCCAAAGTGCTGGGATTACAGGCTTGAGCCACCGCGCCCGGCCAAGAAAATCTTAATGCAGAAGACATTTAGAGCTTTTGTGCAGGGTAGAGGGCCAAGTTTCCCAGTATTAGTAACACACTTCATGTGAAAGTAAACATTGCCAAAGTATGGAATAATATATAAAATTAGCATGATTTTTTTTTTTTTTTTTTTGAGACAGAGTCTTGCTCTGTCGCCTAGGCTACAGTGCAGTGGTGCCATCTTGGCTCACTGCAACCTCTGCCTCGTGTTCAAGAGATTCCCCTGCCTCAGTCTCCTAAGTACCTGAGTAGCTAGGATTACAGGTGCCTGCCACCACACCCGGCTTTTTTTTTTTTTTTGAGATGGAGTCTCGCTCTGTTACCCAGGCTGGAGTGCAGTGGCGCGATCTCCGCTCACTGCAAGCTCTGCCTCCCGGGTTCACGCCATTCTCCTGCCTCAGCCTCCCGAGTAGCTGGGACTACAGGCGCCCGCCATCACGCCCGGCTTTTTTTTTTTTTTTTTTCAGACGGAGTTTCGCTTTTGTTGCCCAGAGTGCAATGGCGCGATCTCTGCTCACAGCAACCTCTGCCTCCTAGGTTCAAACCATTCTCCTGCCTCAGCCTCTGGAGTAGATGGGATTACAGGCATCGCCACCACACCCGGCTAATTCTGTATTTTTAGTAGAGACGGGGTTTCTCCATGTTGGTCAGGCTGGTCTCAAACTTCAGACCTCAGGTGATCCACCTGCCTCAGCCTCCCAAAGTGCTGGGATTACAGGCATGAGCCACTGCACCCGGCTAATTTTTGTATTTTTAGTAGAGATGGGGTTTCATCATCTTGGCCAGGCTGGTCTTGAACTCCTGACCTTGTGATCCACCCACCTCAGCCTCCCAAAGTGTTGGAATTACAGGCGTGAGCCACCGCACTCGGCCAGCATGAATGTTTTAAATGAAATGCTTAATACCCACATTCAAAAATGTGACCCCAAAACTCTTCCCTGATGGCTGAAAGTTTACTGCTATGCCAGCACCTCTGGTGTAGAGTTGGGAAGTCTTAAGTTTCTGTTTAAAGCAGAGATTACAAGAACTGACCCCATAGGCCAGGCAGGAAATGTAAAAGAGCAGTGGTGTGGTAGCATCTGAGTGACCTGGAGTTCTGGGCAACCATGGAGGGCACGATGTCACTTCAGCCCACTGTTGCTATGCTGTGGAGCCAAAAATTCCTATCTTCCAAAAGCCCCAAATTCAGATGATTCTCCTGGTTTCTCAAAGTGTTGGTAATTAATTCACGTATACAGTAATGCACTGCATGTATTTCAGTCAACAATGGACTGCTTATCATGGTCCCTTAAGATAGAATACCGTGTCTTGACTGTACTTTTTCTATGTTTAGATATACAAATACTTACTATTGTGTTACAATTGCCTGCAGTATTCAGTACAGTCCCATGCTGTACAGCTTTGTAGCCTAGGAGCAATAAGCTACACCATTACAGCCTAGGTATGTAGTAGGCTATACTGTGTACATTTGTGTAAGTGCACTGTATGATGTTCACATGATGTATTTCTCAGAATGTGTCCCTGTTAATTGGCCCATGCTCATATTTATGTAAATACACCATATAACGCACACAGTGTAGGGCAACCAAATTGGTGCCATGGGAGCCATCCTTCCTTTCCCCTGCCCTCAATACCTTGAGCTTAGTTGCCCTTATTCAATCTGTATTTATTCCCATTTACTCTAAGTATTGATGGGGAACCAAGTCAGACCAGACCCCTCACTGGGGGGCGGGGGAGTGGGAGGTGTGTCTTTAACTGCATCTTCTACTTCTCTCCCCCAAATTTACCCCCTGCAGGGTCCGCCTTAGTAAGCGCCGGGCCAAGGCTGGGGTTCAGTCAGGCACCAACGCCCTGCTTGTGGTCAAACATCGGGACATGAATGAGAAGGAACTGGAAGCTCAGGTAACAAGCACCACTGGCCCAGAGTACCCACGGCAGGGAGGGTGGTGGTTGCAGGTGAGGAGGGGGACAAAAACCCAACAGAACACCCTCCTTCCCCTCATTCCAATCTTGCTGCTTCCAGGAGGCACGGAAGGCCCAGCTAGAAAACCACGAACCAGAGGAGGAAGAGGAAGAGGAGATGGAGACAGAAGAGAAAGAAGCTGGGGGCTCAGGTAAATCTGGACAGGCCAGACTCTGGGAGCCCTGTGAAGGTGGAAAAGTGGGTCTCACCTCTCTCCACTCCCTTCCAGATGAGGAGCAGGAGAAAGGCAGCAGCAGTGAGAAGGAGGGCAGTGAAGATGAGCGTTCAGGCAGCGAGAGTGAACGGGAGGAAGTTGACAGGGACGAGGCCAGTGACAAGAGTGGCAGTGGTGAGGACGAGAGCAGCGAGGATGAGGCCCGGGCTGCCCGTGACAAAGAGGAGATCTTTGGCAGTGATGCTGATTCAGAGGATGATGCTGACTCTGATGATGAGGACAGAGGACCAGCCCAAGGTGGCAGTGACAATGATTCGGACAGCGGCAGCAATGGGGGTGGCCAGCGGAGCCACAGCCGAAGCCGCAGCGCCAGTCCCTTCCCCAGTGGCAGCGAGCACTCGGCCCAGGAGGATGGCAGTGAAGCTGCAGCTTCTGATTCCAGTGAAGCTGATAGTGACAGTGACTGAGTCCCAGGGCATTCAGGGCTGGTTCAGACACCATTATTATGAGCAGGATGGCACTTTTCTAGTAGTCTGTTTGTGAGCCTTTCACTTGTTTGTTCCCCACCCCCAAACCTTTGCTGTTAATAAAGTCAACTTCTCTTTACTTCCCCTCCCAGCCCCTATGATGTCATTCAGCCCAGCACACACCTCCCCCCACCCCGAGGTGCTCAAGGATCTTGGCTTGAGGCTTAGAAACACAGGCCAGAGGCAGGGCCAATGGCTTCCCACAAAATGTAGCACAACGAAGGTCAGAATTTTTTTTTTTTTTTTTTCCAAAATAAGCCCAGACCATTAAACAAGTGAAACTCCAACAAATAAGTCTTCTCCAACAGCGAGAAAAACTGTACAGTTACTCAAAGCTGATTCTGCCAGTGGGGCTGGGGACAGAAGTGGGTGGGGAGGGCGAAATCATGGAGGGCCTGGGGAGGGGGCTGGAGCGGGAGAGGGTCAGGGTCCTGCCCATCAGAGTGGGGCCGCCTGCGTCCTGCACACTCTGCTGTCAGGTGGGGTTGGGGGCAGCTCTTGCCTCCCTGTGTGTGTGAGACGGTGTCCCTCACCATCTCCCAGTGCCAGGCACAGTCAGCTCACCCTGATGGAGAATGAACTAGACAGGACAGGCTGGGGAGAGGGGAGGGTCCCATGAGAGGGACACCCTGCTGATTCCAAACGAGGTGGCCCGTCCATCCCACTTCCTGCAGCTAGTGGGAGGGGGACTGGAGAAGCCCTGGGAGATTGAGGGGATGAGCAAAGGCACAGAAACATGGAGGGCCGGGGTGGGGGACTTGCATAGGTTGATGAGTGTGCAAGAGGTACATAAATAAACCTGACACCCCACCCAGCCCGGCACTGGGAGAGGAAGTGGGGACCCAGAGCCAGGTTCCCAGGGCCACCCTTACCCCCTGGCTTCTTCCCCCTCCCTGGGCTCAGAGCAGAGGGAGGTCCACAGACCAGGAGGGTGGGGGCAAGAAGGTCTGGGGAATGGGGTGATAGTGCAGGGAGGGTGGTGGTTTTAAAATTTTTTTTTTTTGGTTTTTTGTTTTTTTCCCAACATTTTGTATCTTTAATAACATACACAATGGTTACCAGCCATATTCATAACAAAAGTTATTCATAAAATGTATCTAAAAATAACATTTTTTTTCCTTTTCGGTGTGAAAAGCTTGAGAATGTCCCAGTGGGGAGGGTGGGCTGAGGGGGAGGAGGGCATTGAAGAGGGAGACCCTGGCTTCCCCGCAGTCTGAACCCCCGAATCCCCTCCCTCCACCTGGGCCCCAACACAACCCCTCATTAGGAATAGGGACCAGACAGTCTGTCAGACTCTGGGACTGGGACAAATCTCTGGGTTATGATATAGTGTTCCACTTAAGTGAGGTCATGACATAATGGGGGAAGGGGAAAGGCTAAAAGAAAAGGGAGGGGCTTAGGGAAAAACCCAAAAACCAAACAATCCCCTTTCCCTTATTCCTGACTCCCAAGTATCACCAACCAGACCTGGGAGCGGAGAAGGGTGTGTGTTCATAGGGAAGGGGACGTTAAGGCAACAGACTTCCTGACCTCACTGGCCACCCTGGCTGCCCACCTCTAACCTCTTCATCTGGGGAGCCAGGGCTGGAGGAAAATGGGTTAGAGCTTGGGGGTCTGGAGGAGGGGGCTCTGCCCTCTCCCCTCATAAAGTTCAGGCTCCCCCTGCCACTGTCTTGGCTCAGAGAGAGGCCTGGGGATTCTAAAAATGAGAGGAAATGATCAGAGAAAAACCGTTAAGAACTATATAAATATGTATCTTAAATAGGCCTAAGAAATTAATCATAGAGAACCTCTGGTGAACAGGGCCAAAGGAGGTGAGAGAGAAGAAGGTGGCTCCTGTCCTTGGAGAATGTGGGGAATGGTAAAGGGGAAGGAGGGAGAAGAGAGAGGGCTTCCTCTCCTTGCTCCCCTCCCTTCTCCCCAGCTCCTCTCAATAACATTCTGGAGGGCAGGTTCTCTGCCCTGCTCATGTCACCCCAAATATCAAATGTTTCTGAGCAGGCTCCACAAGGTAGTGGTCAGTTTGTCTCTGGGGAGTCTGCTCCCTTGGGGAGAGGCAGGTGGTCAGCGGTCTGGAGGAGGCAGGGGTGGGATGGGACCAGGTGGGGATGAAGAAGGAAAGGAGAGAGGCAGGCAGTCTGGCCAGTCCCTGCCCCCTTTATCCTGGCTGCCCCCAACTCCCCGGGCCTCAGCAGAGATCCCTCGACAGGCCTGGGAGTGAGCAAGGCATGTGCCAATGTTAAACAAAAGTTAAAAGGGTAAGAGAGTAGAAAAATATTAGAATATATAGCTGAGCCAGCCCACCCTCTCGCTGTCGCGGAGAAGCCTGTTGGGGGTTGGCCCCCGCCCGCCGCCCAGGGAGCCTATGGGTGCGCTGGGCTGTGGGTCCCGTCAGATGGTGGAGGTTTTGTCTGTCCCATCTGTGGTAAGAAAGGGAGGAAGGGAGGAAGATCAGGAGCTGGAGGGAGGCCCAAGAAAAGGCACTCAGGTAGCCTGTCATCCCGGTCAGGCCCTCCCTGGAGTCTGGCCTCCCCTGGGGACCCCTCAGGATGACTCTGAGTTGCTCAGTTCAGAGGAAGAGACGCTGGGTAGGTGGGAGCTGGGTCAGGGAAAGAGGAAATGCTCACCACCCAAGGCGTGTTCTGTCATGCTCAGACACAGAGACTCCAGAGTGGGATTGATCTCCAGGTCAGGCCCAGGAACCGGGCAGTCTGGTTGGGAGAGAGGAGAATGGGGGTGGTAAGGACTGACTGGACTTGGGTGAAGAAAGCTGGGATGACAAAGGATGCTGGTATGGGAAGGGAGCAAGAGAGATGGAGGGGGAGAGGGAGGAAGGGGAGGAGGTTGACAGGGAGAGAGGCGAGCATGTCACACAACAGGCAGAGGAGACAATGGCAATGGCAGAGGCTTGGTGATACAGAAAATGCCTGACTTGCAGACAGTGGAAGTGAAACTGAAGGAGCTCCTGGAGGCCACACACAGCCTGCTGTGACTACTTTGGACACAGACCGCATACTGTCTTGAGCACAGTCTGGGCATCTGCCCTGGATACTGGGCAGCCCCCAAGGCTCCCTGATTGAAGACCTGCTCTGTACTTGGTGCAAAAGCTAAATCAAAACCCTTCCTGTCCCCACTTGGACCTGCTCCTCTGGGCAGGATTCGATCTGGGCAGGATTCGATCCAGGCAGGCTGGGCAGGTGGGGGCAAAGTAGGACAACAACCATGGGACTTGTCCTCAAACCACACTTCTCAAAAGGGCCTCCTATTCTGGCATCTGGGAAACCACCCACCTCCCTGGGCAGACCTGACCCCACCCCACACTGCTTAAACCCTTCCCTGACTCCTCACTACCATCAGGACAAAGTCCGGGCTGTTTACCTGGGTTTAGATGACCCAGCTCCCATCCCCACCCTCACCTCTCTCATCACTGTTCCCTCCGAACCCTGAGCTCATGTCGTATCAGATCACACAACTGTCTCTCCTAAAAAAAAAAAAAAATTTTTTTTGGCCGGGCGCGGTGGCTCAAGCCTGTAATCCCAGCACTTTGGGAGGCTGAGACGGGTGGGTCACGAGGTCAGGAGATCGAGACCATCCTGGCTAACACGGTGAAACCCCGTCTCTACTAAAAAAAAAAAAATACAAAAAACTAGCTGGGCGTGGTGGCGGGCGCCTGTAGTCCCAGCTACTTGGGAGGCTGAGGCAGGAGAACGGCGTAAACCCGGGAGGCGGAGCTTGCAGTGAGCTGAAATCTGGCCACTGCACTCCAGCCTGGGCAACAGAACGAGACTCTGTCTTAAAAAAAAAAAAAAAAAATTTTTTTTTTTAAACTTGGGCAAAACCTTTCTGTCTCAGATTGCTGACTGATGAATAACATCACAGTCCTTACACATACAGTTGGGAGGAGTCAATCAGTGCAGGAGAGCTGTCTGACAAAGCCTGGGACATAGCTTACTGGTAAAGAGAATGGTTCTTGTTCATTCCTGCGGTTCATCCACCTGCTTGTTTAAGATCATTTACAGATGTGTGTCAAGCCCTCTGCTAGGATGAACATGATGAATGGGTTCCCATGGCCTCAACAGATGGCTGTCCACACAACCTCATCAAGTGAGACTCCTGGCTGACTTGGCAGTTTATGACATGAATTCTGCAAATCCATGCTCTCTCTAGTCAGCCCATTCCAGACCAGCCTTATCTGTCTCTGCAGTCCCAGTGCCCAGCACCATGTGGAGGAGTCAACCCCTCACTTGTTGAGCAGGGCAGGGACCTGTGGCTAGCAAATCTCTAATCTTCCTTTAGCCAACTTGGCCCAACGTCTTTTTGAGATAGGGTCTCACCGTTGCCCTGGCTGCAGTGCAGTGGCACGATCTCTGCTCACTACAGCCTTGACCTCCTGGGCTCAAATGATCCTCCTGCCTCAGCCTCCCGGGTAGCTGGGACTACAGGTGTGCACCACCATGCCCAGATAATTTCTGTATTTTTTTTTGTAGAGATGGGGTTTCGCCGTGTTGTTCAGGCTGGTCTGAAACCGATCTCCTTGCCTCAGCTTCCCAAAAGTGCTGAAATTACAGGTGTGAGTTACTGTGCCTGCACTTGGCCCAACTTCTGCTCTCCCATCTCCAGGATGGTCTGTAAGCAGAGGTCAAACAGCCCTCTCACTTCAAACACCTGTTCTAAGAGGTGAAGTCCACTGGTTCCTGTGTGGTCACCTGGCATGTGAAAGAATGCCGGTAGGCTGATGGGCAGGACTCCCTTCCACAGAAATCTCATACTTTAATTGTCCCATCCCCTCAACCCCTTCTAAATTGAGTATTCAATGATCTTGTAAAGAAAGAGATGATGACAGAGACCAACACAGACACTAAGATTATGACATGGAGCGGGGGGAACATGAGATGGGGTGGGAGTAAGGGGTGAGAGATGATGATTCAGAGGGGTAGGGGCTAAACCTGAGAGATAAAATTGAAGCAGAGGAGGAAAACAATCCCCCACAATTGGGCGAGATGGGCGTAGAGTGTTGCAAGGTATGGGGAGAGGTGCCCAAGTAGTCTGGAAGGAACAGTGGACAGGAGACCCAGGAGAGAAGAGAGAGGTCAGCTCAGGGTGTTGGCCAGGCAGAGTCCCAAGGGTGGGGCACCTCACCTGGAGGGAACATGAGAATGGCCTGGGGTGACGAGTGGACCGGGAGCGAGTGAGTGCGCTGCACAGAGCTGCGGCTCTGACTGGGCATGCTGTTGCTGCCTCCAGGGTTGGCAAACCACAGGTTCTACACAGTTCCCAGGAAGAGAGAAAGTAGTGAGTGGGGAAGAGGCCCAGACCCAAGAGTGGTGGAGGTGGTACAGGCCTTCTCCCACTCCCACCCCTGCCACCTCTAAGCTGGGTTCAGACACAGAGTATACAGACATACACATCTCAGGTACTGCCACCCCAACCCCAGGAGGCCATGGCCCCTGCTTCCAGTCAGCTTACCTGTCGGCCCTGGCCTCCAAGGCTGGGGCTGGTGAGGGCATGTCGAGGGGAGACACCTCCAATGCCCGAGGGGCTCAGGAGGCCCATCCGGCCGGGTGGGAGGGCCCGGGGAGGCATTGGGAACTGCCGCTGGGTACGCCGGGCCACTCCCATCCCCACAGAACCAGCTATGGGGAGCGAGTTGGAGCCGAACGCCCAGCTGTGAGAGAGCAGAAGGCAGGGTGTTAATTTATGTAGATGGGGCCCATCTGTCTACCTCTTCCTCACCTTCCCCAACCACCCCAAGTGGTAGGAGAGAACATAAACCTCCATCACACATTCTGTCCCCATCTGTCTCAAGAGTACCCTCCGGAAGGAGATGGGAAGTATACAAGGGTTTCCTCACTGTCCACTCAAAACAGTTCTCCAAACTTCAATTCTCAAGGGAGACATTTCTGTTATCTGTCTGGTCTAAGACGGGACTTCCAGGCCCTCTGTATACAGGTGAGGAGCAAGGTACATATGAGGGGCCTGCTCATGGGGCATGTGTTGTTTTCCAGCTCGGCATCCTATTCTAGTGGGAAATTTTCTTCTGGGAAAGTCACCCAGTGACTGAATAAAACTGGATTCCCAGCCCAGAACACAATCACCCCTCTAAGCACGATCTGCTAACCAGCAAAGGCCTGTGGAGGCCAGGACCCTGTACCCTGGCCACCTGCCTACCCTTTCTGCTGCCGATAGTTCTGCATCTCTAGTGCGGCTTTGCGTGGGAATGTCCGGAGGAGCTTCAGCACTTGCTGTTTCCAGGATAGCAGCCGTTTCTTCTGCGTCTCCGTGAAAGCCTAGAATTGGCAGGGCACGGGTGAAGCAGAGAGGGTGATGTTTCTTTCAGACCTCCCTTCCGGTCTTCATTTGTTCAAATTTATATTGCCTGGCCAGTCATAGTGGCTCATGCAGTAACCCCAGCACTTTGGGAGGCCGAGGCGGGTGGATCACTTGAGGTCAGGAGTTCGAGACCAGCCTGGACAACATGGTGAAACCCCACCTCTACTAAAAGTACAAAAATTAGCCGGGCATGGTAGTGCATGCCCGTAATCCCAGCTACTTGGGAGGCTGAGGCAGGAGAATCACTTGAACCTGGGAGGCGGAGGTTGCAGTGAGCCAAGATCGTGCCACTGCACTCCAGCCTGGGCAACAGAGTGAGACTCTGTTTCAAAAAAAAAAAAAAAAAAAAAAAAGATTTATTGCTCATCTACTCTGTGCCTGTGCCAAGCAATTCTGGGATGCAGAGGTGACCATGCCCAGAGAGCTTACAGTCTGGCTGTGAGGGAAAGATACATACATAATGATAACTGTGACAAATTATCCCTCCCTGAGGGAGAAGAACAGGAAGCAAAAGAAACCTAAATAAAAATGAGGGGTTGGTAAAGGTGTCCCTGAGGTATAAACGTTTTGAACTGATAGCTAGAGGAGGAAGGAACACTGTTCCTGATAAAGAGTATGTACGGGCTGGGCATGGTTGCTCATGCCTATAATCCCAGTACTTTGGGAGGCCAGGGCAGGGGGATCACTTGAGGCCAGGAGTTCGAGACCAGCCTAGGCAATAAAGCAATACTCCATCTCTAAAAAAGAAAATTGTCACACCTGTAATCTCAGCACTTTGGGAGGCTGAGGTGGGAGGATCACTTGAGGTCAGTTCAAAACCAGCCAGGCCAACAGTGTGAGACCTCGTCTCCATTAACAACAATAAAAAAAAAAAAAAACAAGGGTTCTGAGAAGAAGCCTCTAAAGCCAACACTGGAAAGATACAAGACTGGAAGGGCTGGCATATATGTACCAGGTCAGGCAAGGCCCTGTGGGCCACATACAACACAATGGTCTTGAGAATGATGGGGCAGCCTTTCCTTTTTTCTTTTTTTTTTGAGACGGAGTCTCACTCTGTTGCCCAGGCTGGAGTGCAGTGGCACCATCTCGGTAAGCTCCGCCTCCCGGGTTCACGCCATTCTCCTGCCTCAGCCTCCCGAGTAGCTGGGACTACAGGCACCCGCCACCACGCCTGGCTAATTTTTCGTATTTTTAGTAAAGACCGGGTTTCACCGTGTTGGCCAGGATGGTCTCGATCTCCTGACCTCATGATCCGCCCGCCTTGGCCTCCCAAAGTGCTGGGATTACAGGCGTGAGCCACCACACCTGGCCACCTTTCCCTTTTTGAGCATGCTACGGAAGGCCTTACCTCATGAGTCAGGCACTTTTCGATGAGCTGGAGGTAACTGGTGATGTTCTCCTCGTCTGGTCGGGACACCAGCAGCTGGGTGCACACTGGGGGACATGAGAAAGGGCAGGTTAGCCCCTAGTATGCCCTCTGCCATGTTCCAGCCTCCAGCTGGCTCGTGCACAAGAAGGAACATGAGACTCAGGCTGGATAAGTACCAACTATTAAGTGCTAGCCATGGTATTTAGGTTATCATGAGGATATACAACATAGTGCCTTACACAATCTTGTCACTACAGACATTTTTAGCCTGAGAAACCTAAAGCTCAGAGTTGAGTCACTTGCCCCAGGTCCAGATTCAGATCCAGATCAATCTGGATCCAAGCGTAAAGTCTGCTACGTCATGCTGCTTTAGCAAAGGCTGAAGCTGTGATAAATTTCACCATCCCCATCCCCTGGACTTCGGTCCCCTCTGAGAGAAATCAATGGACTCCCCTCAACTGCTCACCCTTTACTACATGGAATTTCTTTTGACACACTGCCCCATTTCTGCTCAGCCTGGAGACACTTTGAGGGGAAGGGCTGTTATCCACCATTAGCCTGGACATGCCCAAGGGCAAGGGGCCTTGTCACCCTGTCTCGGCTACTCTCTGTAGTGTTCCAGTCTCCAGCAGGCTTTATAAAGCCCTGCTCCCAACATCTAACTTGGATTTGATCCCTGGTGCTTGAGTTCACTTGGCTTTCTGCCTCAGGATTTCCTGCTAGGCTGTGGCTGGTCTCACCTTTGCCCATCACCCGTGTAAACTGGCTGGGGATGTCTCCGTCAGCGACGGGAGCCGGGGCAGGCTCACTGCCATCGGTGGGAGCGGGAGCTGGTGGAGGTGGGTAGTTCTCCGCAGCTGGAGGGTCCTTGGCCTCGGTGCCCTTGTCAGTGCCGGGGTGGGCTAGGGGAGGCTCAGCACCTGGCAGTGATGGCTCCCCCGGGGCCCCATCCTTGGCAGTAGGGGTGGTGGTGGCGGCAGCCACGGTGGCCTGGAGGACACTGTAGGCCTTGATGGGAGTGATGATGATCTGCTGCAGCTCCTGCAGAGCGTTTCTCAGGTTCCCGCCTTCCAGTACATCCTGCATGGGAGGACACAGGCTGGGGTCACATGCAGACCCTACAATGAGAGACAGAGAGTATCTACACAGAAAGTCAGACACGGCTTGTAGAAGACTGGGTAGGACCCTGGGTTCCAGCACATAGAGAAGGCATGTAAGGGTACTGCAAGCCCACAAACATTTCCTCTTTCCCATGAAGGTGAAGTCCTACAAAACTCACGAAAAGCCAGTCTAATGTTGGAGTCTTCGGGACCCACCAAGGATAGAATCAGAGATTCAGATCTAGATACTGAGCAGGGAAAAATACAAACAGAAGGCAGTGGCAGGGAAAGGGAATGAGGAACGCAAATCAATCTGATCAAATCAAATCAGATGTGGAAGGAAAATGAGTTTAGAAACAATCAAATGGAAAGAGAGATTGTACAGACAGAGACACTCTGCTCTACCAGAAAGACCAGCAAGAAATGGAAAAGCAAAAGTGGAGAGAAGGTGTAGAGTCAAAAGACAGATTCTAGAACCACCAAGACAGACAGGGAGGGGAGCCTCTTAGCTACCAGCAAGTGAGCCTTTTGATGCCAGCTTGCACGTGGTCCCTGGAGTCTGGGTCCCTAGGGCTGGGGCTATTAGAGGCCAGACCCGAGGAGTCGGGAGGCCAATTCAGGGCCTGTGGTCTACTGGTACCGCCAAGTGGCTGGCTGGCCTTGAAGATGCAGATACCAAGTTCTCACCTTCTCTAGGGACTTGAGGACGCTCTGTCTCTCACGCAGCTTCTGGATACTCAGGGCTATCTTGTGGCGGGCACCTTTGGTGACATTCTGTGACAAGGGCAGAAGGGGACAGGAAGCTAGAGATGGGAGGCTGAGATACTTGCAGGTACCCAAATAGAGATCAAGGAGACAGAGGAAGCTTGGGCTGCAAGGAATGCAAAATAGTGCTGCCCCCAACACCTCCCTGATGGTCCCCTTGGCTTCACCTGAGACTCCAGGTGCTGCTCAGTCAGTGTCATCATCTCCTCATAGCTCATCTGTGAGAAGAGGGCTGCATACTTGTGCAAGCGGAGGCTCTTGAGCCATGAGGGCACATCTTTGGAAAAGGAGGGAGAGTGAAAGGTCAGGAGTTTGGCCCTGATGACTAGGGTAAAGGAAAAGTTGTGGGGCTAAACCCAAAGGAAGCCTCAAAAGATGGAAAAAATTGGGAGGGGGTTGCGGGGAGCTAACATTCCATCAGCTCCTTCTTCATCTGCCTAGCCAGACCCTCTCAGGCAGCCTTCCCTAGGAAGGACATCTGACCGTTCTGAGCTGCTCGGCTGGATGTATACCACGATGACCTCACTGATTGCTCCAAAACTCTTCCTGGAACCTCTGTTCCATCAGTTAGCTGTGTCCTGACTTCCTTGTCAGACTGGGGTGTGCGAAGACGGGGCTCCTCCCCAGTCAGAGCAGAACTTAGGGTAGATGTGGGGTCTCTCTGCTTAGTCTTTTTTTTTTTTTTTTTTGAGACGGAGTCTAGCTCGGTCGCCCAGGCTGGAGTGCAGTGGCCAGATCTCAGCTCACTGCAAGCTCCGCCTCCCGGGTTTACGCCATTCTCCTGCCTCAGCCTCCCGAGTAGCTGGGACTACAGGCGCCTGCCACCTCGCCCGGCTAGTTTTTTGTATTTTTTAGTAGAGACGGGGTTTCACCGTGTTAGCCAGGATGGTCTCGATCTCCTGACCTTGTGATCCGCCCGTCTCGGCCTCCCAAAGTGCTGGGATTACAGGCTTGAGCCACCGCGCCCGGCCTCTGCTTAGTCTTGAGCCCTAAAAGCAGGGACTATCTACTCCCTTCAGACATGTCCCCTCCTCAGAGGGGTAGGCAGGCGTCAGCTACAGCTCCTTTCTGTCCTCTAAGCTCTGCAGAAGCCCCTGGAAAAGGGTCTTGGTGCTGCTGTCCCCGGTGTACCTTTCATGCCACTGCCATCCTCCTGGAAAGTGTTCCGGCTGGAGCCCTGCTCCTCTGTCTGCTCACTGCCAGAGGAGGCCACGCTGCTCTGGGGCGAGAGGGGTGCGTGATCGGGCGTGGTAAAAGCAGCCCGGGCCCCAAGCTCCTCTGGACTCGGCCACTCACCAGGGACCTGGGGGCTTGTAGGGATGAGTGACATGGAGCGCTTCAGCGGGCTAGGGTGGATTTGGCAGGGGAGACCTGGCCAGAGTGGGAGAAAAGCAAAACATTAGGCTGGGGACCCAACCACAGGAGACCATCCCCCTGCCGTCAGTGCCAGGATGGCAGTTTGGCCCCATAATCTGCCAAGAGGAAGGGACCTGGGGTCCAAGGGGAGCTACCTACCAGATATACCTCATTCTCTTACCTCCAACACCCAACCCATCAGCAAGCTGTTAGCCACTTTCCTGAAATTCTCCAGTTCCACTGGCTCAAGCCACCAGTGCCCCTGGCAGGAATTACTGCCATAGCCTCCTTACTGGTTTCCTGCCTTCATTCTTGCCTCCTATAGTCCACGCCCCTCACAGCAGCCATAAAGATCCTTCTAAAAATGCAAATGTGACCGAGCTTGACTCCTGCTCAACTCCCTGTGACTTCCTTTCATAGGGGGAACAAAATACAAATGCTTTCACATGCCTAAAAGGCCAGCAGAACCTGGTCCCTGCTCCTCTCTAACTCTCCCCTCCTACAACCCACCACCTGGTTCATGCCTCTCTAGCCTTCAACTCCTCCCAAACTCCCCTTTGTTCCTGAAACACTCAAGGCTGTTCCAGCCTCAGGACTTCTAGACTCGCTCTTTCTTCTTACTTTCTTGATCTTAGCGGGTGGCTCCCTCAAGTCTCACCTCCTCTGAAGCCTACCCTAAACCCTTAATCTGAAGTCACTGCCCACCTCTGCTGCCCCAATTCCAGTCACTCTATCACATTACTGTCTTGTCTTTCTCACAGCACCTATCACAACCTGAAATTATCAAGTTATTTGTTTACTTTCTACAAAATTTATTTATTTACTTTTTTGAGATGGAATCTCGCTCTTGTCACTAGGCTGGAGCGCAGTGGTGCGATCTTCGCTCACTGCAACCTCCGCCTCCCGGGTTCAAGCAATTCCCCTGCCTTAGCCTCCCGAGTAGCTGGGACTACAGATGCCTGCCACCATGCTCAGCTAATTTTTTTGTATTTTAATAGAGGCAGGGTTTCACCATGTTGGCCAGGACGGTCTCCATCTCCTGACCTCGTGATCCGCCCACCTCGGCCTCCCAAAGTGCTAGGATTACAGGCGTGAGCTGGTTTGTTTCCTTATTAACTGTACCCCCTGCTAGAATAGAAGACCTATGACAGCAGGAACCTGTCCCATCTTAAACATCATTATATCTTGTAACGAAGGAAGTACGTAAGCTGCTTCCTCAACAACCCTGTTATGGGGCCTCACTACCTCCCATTTTTTTTTTCTGCAGTGAGCCCAAACTGGCCCCTCATGAGGCCTGGAGACTCAGAGTGATCCCAGGTCCTCTTCTGCAGGATGCTCCACACCCTCTGTGCATCCCAAGTCTGAGGTTGGCAAAGGAATCCAACTTGATCTTTTTTTTTGAGATGGAGTTTTGCTCTGTCGCCCAGGCTGGAGTACAACAGTGTGATCTTGGCCCACTGCAACCTCTGCCTCCCAGGTTCAAGCAATTCTCCCTGCCTCAGCCTCCCGAGTAGCTGGGACTACAGGTGCCCACCACCACGCTTGGCTAATATATATATATATGTGTGTGTGTGTGTGTGTGTGTGTTTTCATATATGTGCGTGTGTGTATATGTACATATATATGTGTGTGTGTGTGTATATATATATATTTTTAATTTTTTTGAGATAGAGTCTCGCTCTGTCGCCAGGCTGGAGTGCAGTGGCGTGATCTCGACTCACTGCAACCTCTGCCTCCCGGATTCAAGCAATTCTCCTGCCTCAGCCTCCCAAGTAGCTGGGATTACAGGCACCCACCACCACGCCTGGCTAATTTTGTATTTTTTTAGTAGAGACGGGGTTTCTCCATGTTGCTTTGGCTGGTCTTGAACTCCCGACCTCAGGTGATCCACCCACCTCGGCCTCCCAGTGCTGAGATTACATGTGTGAGCCACCACTCCCGGCCTCCAACATGATTTTTAACCACTCCCAAGACAGGGCAGGTTCCCATGAGCTCCCAGACCTTTATCTGTGCTTTTCCCTCTGCCTTGCTCACCTCTCCAACTCTTCTCCATCAGTCACTTCTCCCTTCATGCCTTGGTCACGTACCCCTCTGCTGCTGCCTCACGCCTGGCGCTTGCTGCCCTTCTCGCTAGCCTCCCTCTTGCACTGGACTGTGGGTCCATGGAGAATGGCAGCCCAGCCCAATTACTTCTGCAATCCCATGATCAGGCACAGAGCATGACACACAGAAGTCCTTCCAACGAAGTTTGATGATTTGATAAAGGACAAAAGGGTGCTAAAAGGGCCTGTGAGCTCCACCTATGACATCCAGAAGTACCCCAAGTCAGCCTAGCCAAAAGAAATAAAACAAAGCCAACGAGCCTCACCCTGGGTAGGTGAGGACACCAAGGCCCAGGGAGCTGAAGCCCTTTGCCCCAGTTCCCACGGGAGTTGACAGGCTGAGACAGAGCCCAAGCCTTGTTTCTGATGGAAAGGCTGGGGTTCCTGCCAGTGCTACAGTGACACCCAGCACAGGAAGGAGGTCTAGCCTGCTGCAGGCCCCAGAGCATCTTCCCTCAGCTGTGACAACACTGATGCTCCTGGCTAGGAAGTCACCTGAGGGACAAGGCAAGGCAGTGGCCCACCCCTAATAAGTTTCTGCCCTACCCCAGAGTATCGGGGCCCTCTTTACAGGAGTTCTTCAGCCTCTAGACTCCCTCAGCCCTGGCTTCTGTCCCCACTCAGCACTCCTGGGGAACATGGCACACTCTGGGCCCTGGGGGACTGGGGAATCCTCAAGACAGGCCTTTTTGCCTGTTTTGGTATCTCTGGCCTCCTTCTTTCTCCCTTCTCAGCCAAGAAGTGGGCAGGCAAGGCTGAGAGGCAGGAAATTACCCTGACTGGAATGATCGTGCAGTTCCTGAGGAGCCCTGCTTGGCTCTGCACTGGGGTGGAGGCTGGCCACAGCATGAGAATGACAAAAACAAGAATGCCAGCCGGAGTTCCAAGGCCTTGCACTCTCCAAGAAATCCTGATCTGTTTTTGGCAGCACCCCAAACCCAAGCTGCCTGCCCTCAAAGGCCAATCCTTGCTCCCCACTCAAAAATATTTTAATGATTTCCTGTTTCCTGCAACTGCCTGGAATCCAAAAGCTTCTCCTGTCCTTCAATGCCCCCCAGAATGTGGCCTTCACACACTGAGGTCTGAGGGTAAAGACAGGCCTGAGTTCAAATCCTGATGCTGACTCTGTCGCCTCTGTGTGATCTTGGGCAAGTCACTTCTTTTGCCTCTCTGCCTCCCTTTCCGCATGAAGTCCTTAGCAGAGAGATAGGCACACAGTAAGCACAAGTCTCTGCTACTCTTATTACTCATTCAAATCCGCCCCAGTCAGATCCGTCTGTATACTGTCCTCTCTAATGTTCCACCCCTGTGCTTATTTCATGCTGTGCCTTCTACTTGGAATGCCCAATTCCTTTTCCTCTTTTGGTCCAAACCTCTATCAACACTGTTCAATCTTGGTCCTTTAATGGCTGCTGAGGTCCCCACGATGGGGAGCACAGAAGGTATGAAGAGAGAGAAATTTATAGGCACCCTGCATGGGTGGCCCCTCCCCTTCGTGAGGGCTGAGCATCTCCAGGAGGGATACTTTTTGGTGGAGGTAGTGTAGCATAGTAGTTCAGAGTATGAGCTCTACAGCCAGACTGCCTCGCTTTGAATCTTGAGTTTATATGTATAATGTTCCTTTTTTTTTTTTTTTTTTTTTTTGAGACGGAGTCTTGCTCTGTCGCCCAGGCTGGAGTGCAGTGGCCGGATCTCAGCTCACTGCAAGCTCCGCCTCCCGGGTTTGGGCCATTCTCCTGTCTCAGCCTCCTGAGTAGCTGGGACTACAGGCGCCCGCCACATCGCCCGGCTAGTTTTTTGTATTTTTTAGTAGAGACGGGGTTTCACCGTGTTAACCAGGATGGTCTCGATCTCCTGACCTAGTGATCCGCCCGTCTCGGCCTCCCAAAGTGCTGGGATTACAGGCTTGAGCCACCGCGCCCGGCCTATAATGTTCTTAAAATAGCTCCTAGTAAAGACTACTTACCTGTGTTTGCATTGCTCCCAATACTGTTGATGGCTGGCGGCACTGAGCTGGACGGGTGGAAGGGCACGTGTCCATTTTCCCGGGGTGGCTTGTCCTGCCAGCCTGGCCCTGCCTCCCCAGGGCCCAGCTCTGCAGGGCTTCCCCACTCATCTGAGCCTTGGCGTGAATGGTAGGAGGGCTCTGGCCGGGAGCGGAAGCCACTAGCCAACCGCTCTTCCAGGTGGCTCAGCCAGAGGGCCAGCGCGTTGCGGTCCTCCAGTGTGGTGGCTGGGTGGATGAGGGCATAGGAAAGCAGCTGGCGGCTCTCCTCGATGAAGGCATTGCTCTCGATTGAGTAGGCCAGCACTTTTTGCAGTAGCCTCATGTACTCCGACTTGGCCTCTGTGTTGCCTGGCTGAAGCAGGGGAAGGTGGGACAGCAGGAGGGACACCACCTTCTCTTTGGACTCCTGCTGCCACTGGCTGACGATGGCTACAGAAGGGATAAGAAGAAATGTCAGGAGAGCCAGGGTGGGGTACTCCTGTTCACCTGAGAGCACTGCCTATCGCCTACTCCCTCAGCTCCAATCTCCTTTTCATAACAATCTTCTTTTCATAACTCCCAACCTTATCCCTCATATAGGTGAGATCAAACACACTGACCCTGCCTCTGGTGTAATTTTTGTCTTATTGTTTTTTTTTAAGAGATGGGGTCTCGCTATGTTGCCCAGGCTGCAGTGCAGTGGCTATTCACAAGTGCAGCCCCACTATTGATCAGCACAGGACTTTTGACCTGCTCCATTTCTGAACTGGGCCAGTTCACCCTTCCTTAGGCAACCTGCTGGTCCCCTGCTCCTAGGAGGTCACCATATTGGGGCCACACTTAGTGCAGATACCCAATCAGCATAGCACACTATAGCCCAGAACTCCCGGACTCAGGCAATCCTCTTGCCTCAGCCTCCCAAGTAGCTGGTACTACAGTCATGCGCCCACCATACCTGGTGTAATTTTTCTTCGTTCTATCACTCCTGTTCTCAAAAACCTGCAGTGCCTCCCAATCAGCCAAACTTGCTACTCTGGAATCTGAACTCCTCCTGCCCCCAGGCCTGCTCTCATGCTTTATCTCCATGACCCCTTCTCCATTCTTCATGGTCTCTACGCCATTTTCCCTGTCAAAAAGCAGTCTCCTCCTTTCTGAATGGAGAAGGCAGTGCTATATGGTAGTTAAAAGCTTGGGCTCTAGAATCAGATGGTCTAGACACCCCAGCTTACTAGTTGGATCTTGGTAGGTTACCTTGAACCTCACTGGGCATCAAATTATCTGTGAAATTTTGGAGATAATTACAGTACCCAATTCACAGTGTTGCTTTGAGATTCAATGAGCTAGCAAAGAACGGAAAGTGGTTTGGCAACATAATAAATGCTTGCTATTGTTTTTTAACTGGTCTCTCTGCTTCTAGATTTTCCCCTTCCAGTCGATCCCATACATCCAGATGCATTTATCTTCCTAAATCACAACAGGATCTCATGTTCCTGACCAGGAGTTTATAATGGCAACCAGCAAGCACCAACAGACTCAAGTCCAAGAGCTCCTAGCCTAACATCACCTTCATTTCCAGGGCACCATCCATCTCCCATTCCTCCAGATAAAGACTCAGCTCAGGATATCTCCCCATCTTCCTGGGGTTCTCTCCACAGTATGTATTTATCCAAGTTCCACACCTTGGCTGAGATTCAAGGATTTGGCCCACAACAACCTCCTTCCTCCTATACAAATTCTCTTTTGTAGATGGCCTAACTTACTGCCTTCCTCCAGGAAGCATCCCCTGGCTGTTCCATGCCATGGTCATCTTGACCTCTCCTTTCTATCCCACTGTGTGAGGACCTGTGGAGATAAGCCAGGTTTCCCTTTTCAACCCACAAGGGAGGTCCCTAAGAACATGGCCCCAGGCTGGCCACATCAAGGAAGGCTTGGGTAGGAATTGTTATAAGTCTGACTCTCCCCCTCAAAGACCTTATTAGTACCGGGCGCGGTGGCTCACGCCTGTAATCCCAGCGCTTTGGGAGGCTGAGGTGGGTGGATCACCAGAGGTCAGGAGTTGGAGACCAGCCTGGCTGACACGGTGAAAGCCTGTCTCTACTAAAAATACAAAAATTAGCCAGGCATGGTGGTGGATGCCTGTAATCCCAGCTACTTGGGAGGCTGAGGCAGGAGAATTGCTTGAACTTGGGAGGTGAAGTCTGCAGTGAGCCGAGATTGCACCACTGCACTTCAGCCTGGGGGCAAAGTGAGACTCTATCTCAAAAAAAAAAAAAAAAAAAAAGGAAAAGAAAAAACCTCATTAGCACTTCTGTGACTAGCTAAACAGGGTGGAAGATGGAGATAATGCTGACAGGACAAGGAGAAAGACAAAGAATACCAATACTTGGGAAAAGAGACAAAGATTTAGGTCTGAGGCCAACTATGCTGTCACCCTTGGGCAACTGAGCTCACACCTGCAGCCAAGGTGATGATTTACAAATATCTCACAAAGGAGTTCTGAGAGATGTGCTAATGGTGAAGTCTTGGAAATGGGCACAGGAGCTGGTTCTAACCAGACAGAGCTAGGACTCCAAAGGAATGGGTGATGAAAAGGAATAGGCAGAGATGTGGCATATGTCCCTTCACCACCACTTACTGGCCATGTGACTCTAGGCAAGTGTGATCACTTCACTGAGCTCTATTTTCTCTATCTGTAAAGTAGAGCCCAGAATCATTTCTACCTGGCATGGCTGCTATGAATTATGTCAGGCCACAGCATATAGTAAGTCCCCAGTAAACACTAGCTGCTTTTACTAGTATGGTGGTTATTATACCTCACTGTGTCTCCCTCGTTTCAAATACACACAGATATTCTAAAGGCACAAGCCAAATCTCCAGGCCCAGCAAACCAAGAGGCTGGGAATAAGAATCTATATGGAAAGTCTTGGAAACCTAGACATTTGAGGGTCTTTCGACCCAAGTTCCTTAGGCCTTGAAGATTTCAAGGACATCTAGCATGCTTCAGGATTGACTTAAAAAAAAAAAAAAAAAAGTTCCATGGACTTCTGGTCTCCTCTGCCCACCCTGAAGGATGGACACCTGGCCTTGCATACAAACTCAGAAATGCCCTTTCTGTAGCCCTATTTCTCTTAATGATCCCCTTAGAAATCTGTGGCCTAGAATTCACAGACACTCCTAATTCTGCTTAAGTTTGTAGCCTTAGGGAAATGAATCTCACACAACTCCTAGCTCCTGGCCATAAAGACTGTGCATCTTCTTGGCCTGGGGCTTGCTGCTCTAAGCTTCCTGGAGACAACACCTGTTTGTTAGTTTTTGTTTTTTGTTTTGCACAGGCTGGAGTGCAGTGATCTCAGCTCACTGCAACCTCTGCCTCCAGGTTCAAGTGATTCTCCTGCCTTGGCCTCCCAAGTAGCTGGGATTACAGGCATGCACCACCATGCCTGGCTAATTTTTTTTTTTTTTGACGGAGTCTCACTTTGTTGCCCAGGCTGGAGTGCAGTGGTATGATCTCGGCTCACTGCAACCTCTGCCTCTGGGGTTCAAGCGATTCTCCTGCCTCAGTCTCCTGAGTAGCTGTGATTACAGGCATGCATCATGACAGCTGGCTAATTTTTATATTTTTAGTGGAGGGGGCATTTAACCACGTTGGCCAGACTGGTCTGGAACTCTTGACCTCAGGTGATCCGCCCACCTTGGCCTCCCAAAGTGCTGGGATTATAGACGTGAGCCACCGCGTCCCGCCTGTTACTTTTTTCACTATCTTGGCCAAGCTGGTCTTGAATTCCTGATTTCAAATGATTTGCCCACCTCGGCCTCCCAAAGTGCTAGGATTACAGGCATGAGCCACTGTGCCCAGCCAAGAGAACATCTGCTAAATCCATTCATTCAAAGTCATCAACTCATACTATGCCTAGAGTATTGGTTAAAATTAATAGTAGAACCAATACCACTATTGTTGTTGCTATTACTAACAATAGCAATAACATACGACACTTTCATTCAGAATGAAGGATACTGTTTATTGAGCACTATGTGCCAGACACTATGGCTAAAAATATGATTGCTTTTCATCCCTGTTTTAATCTTGTTTTAGCGTGCTCATCTTGCAGATGAGAAAACAGATTTGGGAAGGTGAGGTCACATACCCCAAGTGACAGAGCCCATAAGCGACACAGCTAAGATCTGAACCCAGGCTCTGTGTGCCTCTACATTTTTTTTTTTTTTTCTGAGATGGAGGCTTGCTCTGTTGTTCAAGTTGGAGTGCAGTGGCATGATCTCGGTACACTGCAACCTCCACCTCCTGGGTTCAAGCGATTCTCCTGCCTCAGCCCCCACCAGTAGCTGGGATTACAGGCACGCACCACCACTCCTGGCTAATTTTTGTATTTTGAGTAGAGACAGGGTTTTGCCACATTGGTCAGGCTGGTCTCAAACTCCTAACCTCAGGTGATCCACCTGCTTCAGCCTCCCAAAGTGCTGGGATTATAGGTGTGAGCCATGGTGCCCAGCGGGGAGGAACTTTTTTTTTTTTTTTTGAGACAGAGTCTCGCTCTGTCACCCAGGCTGGAGTGCAGTGGTGCAATCTCAGCTCAGTGCAAGCTCCGCCTCCTGGGTTCACGCCATTCTTCTGCCTCAGCCTCCCGAGTAGCTGGCACTATAGGTGCCCGCCACTATGCCTGGCTTTTTTTTTTTTTTTTGTATTTTTAGTAGAGATGGGGTTTTACCGTGTTAGCCAGGATGGTCTCGATCTCCTAACCTTGTAATCCACTCGACTCGGCCTCCCAAAGTGCTGGGATTACAGGCGTGAGCCACCATGCCCAGCTAGGGAGGAACTTTTTACCCACAACCTTTTATCTCTCCAGTCCCAAGTCTCTCTTCTTCCCTGGCTTTCCAGATCCCCTTCAGCATCTGCCACTCAAAGCTAGGAAACTTCACTCCCTTGTCTGTCTTCACTTGAACCGGCTGCCAAGATTATGCAACTGTCCTTCAGCCATCTCCACATCTAAAGATCATTTTCCAAGGCAGAATAGGCCTTCCTGAAGTCACAGAACTTTTGTCATTCTTGCCCTCCCAACTCCACCTGGTACTGGATCAAACAGTAAGAACTCTGTGGTACCCCTGTTTGATAACCTAGTCCTACAGTTTTCAGTTCTTGATGAGAAAGAAGAAAGATAGTGATTCCCATTAGGGACAGAAAGTCAAGAATGAAAATAAATAAAAATAAAAATAAGTCAACAATATGCATCCCAGTCAAACACACACACATAGTTGTCTGGGCAATATGCTTCCTCCTCTGTAAAGTAAGGATTATAAAGCTGCTGAGAAAATGTAGGGAGATGATGCATGTAAAGCATCTGACAGAGCGTACCACAGTAAGTATTCAGTCTGTGGCTCAATGATGGGTGTTTTCCTCTCTTCTCCAGTAGAGTCGAGTCAGCCTGCCCCTCAAGCCCTACCCTGACATTTTCAATCGCTGTTGTTTAGCCCTTGCAGCATAGCCAGAGGCATCTGGGACAGAGAGAAGCCTTGTCTAGTCCTTTCCCCACTCCAGAGTACTGCCAGGACTCCAGGGCTAAGGGACACAGCTTCTTCTCTGGTACTGCCAGGGGACATGACAGAACAGCCCCAAGGGTTGGGCTCAATGCAGGACCTTGTTCTGCTGCCGAGAAAGCGGAGAGTGGTTTTGGACAAATGGAGGCTGGCTCTGGGGAAATGTGTGTTCATGTGTCTGTGTGGTGATGGTGGGGAGGGCGGGCCTCCCATGACTGAGAAGCATCAGTGAGTACTGGAACTGGTCCAAGGAATTTGTGCAGCCTCAGACCCCTTGGGGTGAGCCCAGCTGGGGCCACAAATAATGGGTGGGGATGGAACTTCTAGTTTCTTGCCCAGATCAGAAAAAGTCTGGCCCAGAGTGGAGGCACAGCAGATGCCCAACGAATACCTGCTCAATCGAACCCAGATGGTCCCCTGGAAGGTAGTGGTGTACTTTGTCTCAGGTCCTAGCAAAGTATATCTAAGTAAGAGCACAAGTTCAACAGGCAAACTTGCTGGGTTCAAAATCTAGCTCTGCCTGTATGACCTAACTCAATATAATTGTGGGCCAGTCCTTTAACCTCTCTGATCCTTGGTCTCCTCTTCTGTGCAATGGGGACTGTAAAGCCTCTAACTCACAGGGTTGCTGTAAAGAGTCAATGAGACAATCATGCAAAGTGCCTGGCGTGTGGTAAGTGCTCAAGTACATTTTAACTATTACCGTTGTTGCTCCTGGTTGAATCTAAAGCCCATGCTGTTCAGGGCTGGTGGGAACAGTTCATGTACAAGAGAACATCTGGGCCTTCCCGTTAAGATTCCCGACAGGGGTGGGGAATTTCACACAGTTATTTACCAAAAACAGACACATCTCTGGTTCCTTGGAGCTAGATGTACAACAAGCAATGATGAAATTCTGGAGGTGGGCGGATGGGGGAAGAGGCTGGGGAATGCTATGACACCAATGGCTGCTTCTCACCAAGCTGCAAACCTGGCCTCTGCAAACATGGAGAGGTCGAGGAAGACTGTGCGTATAAATGTCCTCCTTGGCTATAGTGGCAGCAGGGCAGAGCTGGCCAGGTGACTCGAGCTAAGCAGGTCATGACCCTGGGTCCTGGCAAATTACAGGGACCAAATGAGACTGCCCTAAGAGCAAACCCATTTTTATGTACTGGCCTGGTACAACAATTGTAGTAGCCTCAGGCACCAGTCAGAGGGGCTAGGGTTTGGCTCTAAACAGGACCTTCTCTGCCTCACCCCAGCTCACACAACACGACACGACACGGGGGAGGACCAGGGGGCTCACAATTTGTTTGATGAACTGTCAAGCAGAGCCTGAAAGTGGAGGGTGGAGGCCAGGGCTGAGCTCTGGTGACTCACTTGCCATTGCCCCCTCCTGACCTCAGTTTCCCCACCCAGACTGAATGAGCCAGAGAGGGAGGAGTTTAAACCTGCTAGATATGGGGACTGACTCAGAAGATAGGAGGAAGAAAATGTAGGAAATGTCTCCCAGGAAGTTACAGGACAATGGAGGGAAGTGGAATTCAGCTCCCCTGAACCCAGTCTCCTCCCTCCTGTCCATAGGAACAGCCTTCTGGTCCAAGTCAGCATCAGGGCAAAGGAGAGGGCCAGGGTTATTGTTCTAGCTCCAAAGAGGCAGGGAAGACAGCACTTGGAGAACTAACAGGGATTACAACAAGGGGCAACCCGGGACCTCTTCTTCCCTGTTCCAGGAACCCTTTGAACATTGCTTTTCTGTTTCTAGGTGTTGCCTCAGGTCCTACTTCCATGAAACTGATGCTGGCTGCCTGGGCTGGAGGACTTCCCTATACCTTCCCAGCTGCCTGAGAGGAAGCAATGACCTAGGCCAGGCTTTCCACAGCTATAAGCCCCAACTCCCCACTTCTAGTAGGTCACACAACAGTATCCTCACCACCTTCCTGGGCCTACTCAGAATCAGCGTCAGCATCAAGACAAGTGGTTCTCCACTGGGTGCACAGAAGAGTCAACCAGGGAGCTTTAAATCTCCAGGGATAGGTCCTGGGCTTCACACTATTTTTAGAAAGGCCCTGGGGGATTCTAACACAAAGCTAGGGACATACTCACCTAGGTGAACTCTGTGCTACCTGACCTATCTGAGCAGGGAGCAGGCAACTGGGCAGCTCTGACCCACACCCAAGATTTTCCTGGAGAACTGGAGGAAGTAGTAAGGTTGGTTTTGTGGGACATGGAGATACAACCCAGAAAAAAGCAGGGTATCTGCCTCACTGGTCAGCTCTCCGGGTTTGAAGGGACCAAGCTAAAGAAGGGATTGGAGGCTGGGTGCGGTGGCTCAAGCCTGTAATCCCGGCACTTTGGGAAGCCGACACGGGCGGATCATGAGGTCAGGAGATTGAGACCATCCTGGCTAACACGGTGAAACCCCGTCTCTACTAAAAAAATACAAAAAACCAGCCGGGCGAGGTGGTGGGCGCCTGTAGTCCCAGCTACTCGGGAGGCTGAGGCAGGACAATGGCGTAAACCCGGGAGGCGGAGCTTGCAGTGAGCTGAGATCCGGCCACTGCACTCCAGCGACAGAGTGAGACTCCGTCTCAAAAAAAAAAAAAAAAAAAGAGAAGGGCTTGGAGACAGGCAACTCTTTTTCTTTTCTTTTCTTTCTTTCTTTTTTTTTGAGACAGAGTTTGGCTCTGTCACCCAGGCTAGAGTGCAGTGGCACGATCTCGGCTCACTGCAAGCTCCACCTCCTGGGTTCACACCATTCTCCTGCCTCAGCCTCCCGAGTAGCTGGAACTATAGGTGCCTGCCACCACGCCCGGCTAATTTTTTTGTATTTTTAGTAGAGATGGGGTTTCACCGTGTTAGCCGGAATGGTCTCGATCTCCTGACCTCGTGATCCGCCTACCTTGGCCTCCCAAAGTGTTGGGATTACAGGCGTGAGCCACCACACCCGGCCAGGGAGACAGGGGACTAGTGAACCAACTGAACTCAAGATTTGGTTTGTGGAATAGGTATGCTTCTTTTTGGGGACAGTGGGGAGGAGGGGAAGATTTTCTGAGTGGTCTATCCCGCTAAATATTAAGAACTCTTGCCCTAGAAGAATGTGCTGGGTCTCTCCCAAGGCTCTGTCTTCTTTGACACATTATTTCAGAGCCCAAGAAGGACCTGGAAAGTACCAGAACAACCCCCTCACTGTCCAAATAGGGATCCTGAGGCCCAAGAGGGTCAGGCAGGATTGACCCAGGTCACAAGAGGTGTTAGTGGAGAGCTGGATCTACAACTCTTGGGTGTCTCATGTCTCACAACAAATGAATCATCCAGCAGGGCATCACCTCTCACACTACCTGGTGAGCAGAAGAACCTGGGTACTCATTCCCAGGCCCATCCCCTCAGGATTCTGATTTAGTAGGTCTACGGGGGGCAGAAATCTGGATTTTAACACTCACCTGTCCCCAGTGATTCTGATGATGATGCAAGTCTGAGAAACACCAGGGAATGGGAAGGCCATAATAACCAGAGGAGAAACAAGAGTATGAACAGCTCCTTCTTTGAGGCAGGTCTCCAGGCCCAGAAAGTAGCACCTTCCTTACAAATAAGGCAGGTGGGGTTCTACTTGAGGGTAGGAGTGAGACAGGAGGCACCTGCCTTCTTAGTCTTAGAGCCCGTAGGTCTACTAGAAAACAGGCATTCAAGACTCTACCAGAATTTACCTCTGTGATCACTTCTCTTTCAACTCATGCTTTGCCCCAGTCCCAGCAGGCTTCCTGCTGACTCTGGAACACACCACGGCTCTCCCTCATTCTAAGTTCTCCTTTCCTCTCCACCTATTTAAGTACCAGCTTGTTATATTCTCACCATCTGACATGGGGCTATGGATAAAAACCTTGATTCATATATTCATTCATCATTCAATTCATTTCACAGCACTTCTCAACCCTGGCTAGGCATTACCACCAATATCCCATTGCAAACTGTCTGGGAATGGTCCTCAGGTTATTTGTATAAAATGCAGCATGTCTTTCAAGCACAATGTAGTGAGAAAAAATATTTTAATTGCATATACCTCTAAACTAGCAGTTCTGCAGAATCTGAAGAGTTCATCCTAGAGATGTTTCAAGGGTACTTATTACATCACTATTTGTAAGAGGAAGACCACATGTACCATGTGGAGGAGTCTATTGGTCAAGACCTCTAAAGAATTCTGAAGTCAAATTTGAATTCTACGTCTTACCAATTGTGTGACCCACGGCAAGTCATTGAATATCTCCAGACCTCAGTCTCCTCTGTAAAATGGGGGAGTAACAGGGCCCACCCTACAGAGTTGCTGTGAGGTGTAAATAAATACTTAACAAGAAGATATAGACGTATGTGCTGAATATGGAATGATCTTCAAATCAATTGGTAAGTGAAAAAAACCAAACCGGCTAATATGCATGTTTGGCCATATGTATTAAGACAAAACAATGACAAAGTTGGAAGGAGAATATGTATGCATTCATATATGCAGGGAATTTATCTCATAAAACATAAGGAAACGAGAACGTGAAGTCTGGAAGAAAAACCTCACTTTCACATTTTGTACTATCTGATTTTACTACAAGTTCTGAAAACAAAAGCAAAAACTAAAAATACTCAAATTACCAAGTACTACTGGTGATTCTGATATACAGCCAAGAGTGGCACCCAGTGGGAATCCAACTGCCTGCTCAGGAAGAGGCAGTGGGGATGTGTGACGAAGCTATGTAAAACACTGGCCTGCCCCACAGGAGCCCCTACTCTGAAGGCAGAGTTATACCACAAACATAACTCCTGCCTTTAGTATTAGAGTAGTGGAGAGTATGGCAGGGGTAAGAAATGGCTGAGCTCTGAGCCTGCTGCAGCTGAGCTGGGTTCTTATTGCTCTTTGTCTAGGACTAAGAACTTACTGCCAGACTAGGAACTAAGCTGATGTGACACCTGGCCTAAGTAACTGTCTCCCGCTACGATCATGCTGCTTCTGTGACTTCCACATAAAAACTCAGTAAAATAAAGGTGACTGATGCTAAGGCAGGTGGGCCTCAGGAGATGAGGGAGGCCAGGCAGCTATGTGGCTCCCCAAATCCCAATCCTAGCAGCCCATGCTTGTTTCCTCACCTGTAAAATGGGGCTAATGACAGGACCTAGCTCATGGGGTTGTTGTGAGGACTAAATGAGTCATTGACATTAAAAATAACAACTGGCAGTTATTAAGTGTTTACTACATGTCAGGCATGTAGGAAGCTACTCGTTTTTTTTTTTTTTTTTTTTTTTTGAGACAGAGTCTGGCTCTGTCACCCAGGCACGATCTCGGCTCACTGCAAGCTCCACCTCCCGGGTTCACGCCATTCTCCTGCCTCAGCCTCCAGAGTAGCTGGGACTATAGGCGCCCGCCCCCACGCCCAGCTAATTTTTTGTAATTTTTAGTAGAAATGGGTTTTCACCGTGTCAGCCAGGATGGTCTCGATCTCCTGACCTCGTGATCCACCCGCCTCGGCCTCCCAAAGTGCTGGGATTACAGGCGTGAGCCACCGTGCCCGGCCACATGTGTTAATTCATTGAATCCTCACAACTACCCTAGAAAGCAGATATAATTATCATCTTGATTTTTTCTTTCCTTTTCTTTTTACTGAGGTTACATACTTCTCAGGATATCATCTTGAATTTAAGATGAGGAAACTGGCTGGGTGTGATGGCTCACGCCTGTAATCCCAGCACTTTGGGAGGCTGACGTGGGCAGATCACGAGGTCAGGAGTTCGAGACCAGCCTGACCAACATGGTGAAACCCTGTCTCTACTAAAAATACAAAAATTAGCCAAGTGTGGTGGCGCGCAGGAAACTGAAGCACAGAGAGGTTAAATTACTTGGTTATATGGCAAGTAACAGAACTGGGATTTAAACTTAGTCTGACTTGAGAGCCACACAAGAACACTGCTTTTTTTTTTTTTTTTTTTTGGAGACAAAGTTTTGCTCTCATAGCCCAGGCTGGAGGGTAATGGCACGATCTTGGCTCACTGAAACCACCACCGGGTTCAAGCGATTCTTTCACCTCAGCCTCCCGAGTAGCTGGGATTACAGGCGCCTGCTACCACGCCCAGCTAATTTTTGTACTTTTAATAGAGATGGGGTTTTGCCACATTAGCCAGGCTGGTCTCGAACTCCTGACCTCAGGTGATTTGCCAGCCTCCGCCTCCTAAAGTGCTGGGATTACAGGCATAAGCCACGGCACCTGGCCAAGAACACTGCTTTTAAAGTTAATATACAAGTAAAGACACTACTTGGCTTGCTGTAAGGGCTCAATATGAACTATTATTCTGAAGAAGGTGCAAAGAGTTAGGGTGACTAATTTGGACAAACTGCATGGAGCCCCTTGGCACTGGGGCCAACAGTTCTCCATCCAGCTCTGTGGAGGCCCACACAGCCAGAACAGCTTCAGCAGTAGCCCCTGATTCTAGCCTGACTCCTGTCTACAACTGGGGCCTAAGAGACAGGTCTTAGAGAAGCCTGGCTCACCCATCCCAATGCCAATCTCACAGGACACAGACTGCCTCTCTAATAAGTACTTAGGGAACTGACAGGATGAACTCTATCTAAATTCAAAACTCTCTGGAACTGAAAGCTGCTTATGCTTTAAGTCCAACCTAACTTTGAGGGTAAAGAATAGTATAGGATGACATGAATTTTGGAAGAGTTCTCAAATTACCTCCTAGCCCTGATATCCTGAAGCTTAAGAAATTAATTACTGCTCACCTTCTATACCCCTTTCATAATGACTAATTTAGTCTGTTCCTTTCAGCAGCCCACATAAGATACTCTACATGATCTTCCTGTTATGGGGAGTTTCCAGTTCGCACTGCCTTCTCCCATAAGTCCACCATGCCATGCCTGAGGATTTATGGCAACACAGTCCCAGAAGACCCATGATGACAACTTAGGAAGTAAGGAACTCCCCACCCACCAAGCCTACAACCCATTTTAGCCCCATTGTTGAGTTGACCTCCCTAGCCATGCGACATCTATTCCAGGTCTCCCTCCTGCTGTGCTCCCATCTCTAAGGGTGGAGACTCACCAGCACTGTTGGCCTCCGACTCCAGCAGGTGGATGTCATTGCAGTCCGCCAGTGAGTGCTCCAGGCAGAGCTGCAGGAAGCGGGCCTGGGTACGGGTGACCCGTTTCAGAAGTGACAGCAGGGCCACTGTCTGCTCACACTCATTCCAGCCCTTGAACCAGCCAGCGAGGATGCCCACCTGGTCTCGGAACATCATGGTGCCGGGCCTGGGGCCAGGGTGGGGGGACGGCGGTGGCGAGGGCCAGCGCCGTCACATGGTCCCGGCTCTGGCCTCCTGTTACCTTTCCCCTGAGGGCCAGGGCTTAAGGACGTTTCTGGGCGTGGTGGCAACGATTGTGAGGGGAGGAGGAAGCCTGCTCACATTGGGGGAGGTCTTGGTCCAGCCACGCCTCTCCAGTCTCCTGAAAAAGGAAGCAAAGGGGTCAAACAGAAAGAAGGGGCTGAAACTTGCCTGGTGAGTGTGGGCTGAGGGGGCATGAAGGGCTCATGCCTTTCTCTTTCAGGGTACTTGCTCTGCTGAGCTCCTGGAAGAAAGATGAAGCCAACACCAGATATTAAAGCAACTTTCACCCAAATCTCCAGATCCAGAGAAAAGGCGTGACTGGGACTCAGATGCTTATCCCAGAGACCAAGAAGATGTTGGCCCCCACACCCGGCTGTTATAGTGTCAAAGGAAGCGGATTTAATACAGAAAATACACTGGAAAGGTTTTTCAGGAGTGGGAAATAGAAGGCTGCAAATTATGAGAAAAGATATGAATTGATGGCGATCTGGCCCAAGGTGACATGACTAAGCACAGCACATCTCTGACCTTGCTGGTTTCTGGCTACCTTTTCTGAGAGCTAGACAGTGTGTCTGCTAACCTACTGATAGGACTCCAAGGGCTCTCTAAATTACTTCAAGCTAGTCCCGCAATGCTGGCAGAGGATGGATGGTGGGGTAGTGACCCTGGTGGAGATCTCAGGTATGCAGCCAGTCATCTGATCAGTAACTGGCTGGGTATCTATCAGGTGTGGGCATGGACAAAGGGCTTTTCAAAGATTACCAACAGGCTGAGGGAATCTCGCCCCCTCTAACACAGCTCCCTGACTCTGGAAAAGATATAGCTCTGATTTATCAGATTTTACTCATCTCTATTCTGAGGTGAATCAATCCCTGTCCTCTTAATTCACCTGAAGGCTGCTCCAAACCTAAACTCTCTGGTTGGGAAGTCCCCCTGACTTCCAGAGATGCCAGCTTGTCTCAGGCTCCTCTTGGAAGCCAAGAAAATGCCAACCTGAGGGGAAGTGGACAGATCAAAAGTCAAAAACTCACAAGCTGCAAAGTGTCCAAATCCCCCTCTTAGGCAGGAACTACAGAAAAGTTATTTCAACTAGGCAAACAACAGCTCTATTTTTCAGTTGGCTGGTTTCTGGACACTACTCCGAAGCCTTTTTCTAAGTGTCTTGAGCTCCATATCTCCACTCAACATTTCTTCCATTTGTCTCTCTTGCAACCAGTGCCCTTGGCGCTATCCTCAAACCACATTCAGCTCCATCCCCCTCTGGCTGCCAAAGGACTAAGGTTCCCTAGACTGAGAACTTCATACAAAGACCCATTGAACCTACTGGGCTCAGGTCTAAGGGAGCTACTCAAATCTCTCTGAACTTCCCTATGCTTGCTGAGGAGGGCTGTGGGGTGCATTAGGCAACAGCTGTGACTTGCCTCACAGATCCCCTGTGGGGCCCCTAAACAGATGGAACTGGCCTGGTTGCCAATCCCTTTGGATGTAAGAAGCAAGAAAGGTATGAGGGAAAATGAAACCTTGCTCCAAGTTAAACAAGCATCCAGCAATTTTTTTTTTTAAAAGGGAAATCAGATGTCACCTCCCTGGCCTAAAATTCTCCAATGACTTCCCATTGCACTTAAATTAAATCTAAACAAGGTCAGGAGTAGTGGCTCTTGCCTGTAATCCCAGCACTTTGGGAGGCTAAGGCGGGTGGATCACTTGAGGTCAGGAGTTCAAGACCAGACTGGCCGAAGTGGCGAAACCCCATCTCTACTAAAAATACAAAAATTAGCCAGGCGTGCTAGTGCACACCTGTAATCCCAGTGACTTGGGGTGCTGAGGCACGAGAATCACTTGAAGCTGGGAGGTGGATGTTGCAGTCAGCCAAGATCACGGTATTGCACTCCAACCTGGGTGACAGGGCAAAACTCTGTCTCAGAAAAAAGAAAAAAAAAAAAAAATCTAAACAAATTCCAAACTTCTTATCTTGGCCTACAGAGCCCTACAGGACTCCTGTGGCTACTCCAACCTCATCTTGTACCAAATTATTTCTTATTCAGTGGAATTGTCTTCCCCTAGAGGCTGACTCCTACTTGTTATTCAGGTCTCAGCTCACTGCCATTTCTTCAAAGACAGCTTCCCTGACCATCCAATCTCAGGAGTTTCTCCTCCAATTATATTAACACTATTTCATTCCTATATAATTTGGCACTCTCAGGTATCACCTTATTTATGTTTCTCTCTACTGACCAAAATGCAAGCCATACAGTCAGCCAGTGCCTACAACAGTGCCTGGCATGCAGAAGGTGCCCAATATATATTTATTGAATAAATAAATAGCTATAGAAAGTGAATGTGGGCCGGGCGCGGTGGCTCAAGCCTGTAATCCCAGCACTTTGGGAGGCTGAGAGGGGTGGATCACGAGGTCAGGAGATCGAGACCATCCTGGCTAACACGGTGAAACCCCGTCTCTACTAAAAAATACAAAAAACTAGCCGGCCGAGGTGGCGGGCGCCTGTAGTCCCAGCTACTCGGGAGGCTGAGGCCGGAGAATGGCGTGAACCCGGGAGGCGGAGCTTGCAGTGAGCTGAGATCCGGCCACCGCACTCCAGCCTGGGCTATAGAGCGAGACTCCGTCTCAAAAAAAAAAAAGTGAATGTGGAAGCCACACTTGGGATTTCTACAGCCCTGGGGGGAAAGAAGATAGAAGGAACAGCTCATAGGATGGTAAAGGAATTTGAAAACCTTGTTTTAAGAAAAAAAAATTGAAGGCACTGAGGAGATTTCCTCTAGGGAAGAGAAGACTTAAGGGGAATGGCATAACTGACTGGATATCTGAAGAGGTAGCACACAGAAGATAAATTATATTTGTTCTTTTACTCTAGAGGAGAAAAGCAGGGTAGATGACTCTAAGGGAGTGACAACATGGGATATGGGAAATGTTGAAAGTCAAGAAAATTCAGTTCTAGTCCTGCCCCAAGCCACCGATTCACTTTGATCACGGAGCTAGTCTGTTCTCTTCTCTAGAATGTATGACAAGGAGCTGGACTGGGTGAGACATGACAAATAGGTTTTACCTCACAGGCTAACTCCAATTGATTGGTAGTTGGCTGCCTGGAGCACTGCGATGAGAAGAATCCTGAAGAAATGAATGGGAATATCCATTAACGGGGAATGATTAATAAATTGGGGCAGATCCCACATTGTATGATATAACATATCTATTAAAAACACGCCTAATCTGGCCAGGCGCGGTGGCTCACTCCTGTAATTCTAGCACTTTGGGACGCTGAGGCAGGCAGATCACTTGAGGTCAGGAGTTCGAGACCAGCCTGGCCAAGGTGGCGAAACTCTATCTCTGCTAAAAATGCAAAAATTAGCCGGGTGTGGTGGCGGGCACCTGTAGTCCCAGCTACTTGGGAAGCTGAGGCAGGAGAAACACTTGAACCCGGGAGGTGGAGGGTGCAGTGAGTCGAGATTATGCCATTGCACTCCAGCCTGGGTGACAGAGCGAGACTCCATCTCAAAAAGAAGAAAAGGAGGCCGGGCGCGGTGGCTCAAGCCTGTAATCCCAGCACTTTGGGAGGCCGAGACGGGCGGATCACGAGGTCAGGAGATCGAGACCATCCTGGCTAACACGGTGAAACCCCGTCTCTACTAAAAAATACAAAAAACTAGCCGGCCAAGGTGGCGGACGCCTGTAGTCCCAGCTACTCGGGAGGCGGAGGCAGGAGAATGGCGTGAACCCGGGAGGCGGAGCTTGCAGTGAGCTGAGATCTGGCCACTGCACTCCAGCCTGGGTGACAGCGCGAGACTCCGTCTCAAAAAAAAAAAAAAAAAAAAAAAAAAGAAGAAAAGGAAACAAAAAACAAAGCTATATACAATGTTTGATCTGTAATTACTTGGAGGGGTATCCACAAGCTACACAGTAATATGTACAATATAATGCCATTTTTTAAATTAAAAGAAGCCACATACAAAACCCCTTATATATCTTATATATGAATATCTATGTCTGCATGTGTATAAATGTATAGAAGAATACACCCTCAGCTGCCAACACTATCTTGGAGAAACAGGGGGATTATTAACACTATCTTTATATAACTTTGTACTATTTCACTAGCTGCAAGTGAATACATATTGCTTTTGTAATTTTTTTTTTTTTTGAGACGGAGTCTCGCTCTGTCGCCCAGGCTGGAGTGCAGTGGCCGGATCTCAGCTCACTGCAAGCTCCGCCTCCCAGGTTTACGCCATTCTCCTGCCTCAGCCTCCCGAATAGCTGGGACTACAGGCGCCCGCCACCTCGCCCGGCTAGTTTTTTGTATTTTTTTTAGTAGAGACGGGGTTTCACCGTGTTAGCCAGGATGGTCTCGATCTCCTGACCTCGTGATCCGCCCGCCTCGGCCTCCCAGAGTGCTGGGATTACAGGCTTGAGCCACCGCGCCCGGCCGCTTTTGTAATTTTTAAAAAAGAATTTAATGAAAAACAATTTTAAGGCAGCATACTTCCTGACTCAGTGAGAAAGAGTGCTGTGATTAATTATCAATGTTTGCCCTGGATGCAGGGTGGATGAGTGGTAGCTCACGCGCCTAAAAAAAATCGGTTTTCCTTCCCAGCTCCAGCATTTTGTGGCTTTCAGTCCCAAGGAGGCAGCAGCTGCCTCAACATAAGGAAGAATTTTAAAATAACGCATCTGTCCAAGAATGGAACTGGCTGCCATGTGAGGAGGTAATAAGCTCCCTGGCTGCTGGAAGTGGTCAAGCGGAGGCTGGATGAACATCCCTTGGGAGTGGGAGGGATTCCTTCACTGGGTGGCAACTCATAAGATAGAAGGACATGTTACTATTTCAGAGGGAACATTTGTGACGGGAGGTTTGATATGCCAACAGCATTTACAGCAAAAAAACGACCAAATCCACAAACAGACCAAAGTTGTGCACACTCTTTCCCATAAATTCTTTTACTGGGTTGTTACTTTTCCTAAGCAATAGCACTGTTCCCCCACTTCCATCCACCCAATAAGCTGCTGACTAAACATTAATCCAGCTTTTCCCCCCAGGCCAAATGATAGAAGCAAAGCTTTGGGACATAATGGGGTCTCAAACATGATGCTTAGAAGGCCAGGCTTTGAACAAAGCAGGCCAATTGGGACTATGGTGAGTTGGAAAGTCCACACCCGGTCTAAAGGGAGAAGTCACTATCCACCTCTTATCAACTGTTACCATGAAGGAATGTGGGTCCAGTATTGTTACGTCTTAGTTGTTTTTTTTTTCCCCCGCTAAAGAGGAGCTAGATGTCTGGATTTTAAAGTAAAATCCCCCTATTTTCAAATGTGGGAAACGAATCACATTAGAACAACAGTGAATGACTACACAGAAGAAAACATACCTGTGGTCCTTGGAACAGATGAGCACAAACTAGAAAAAGACCAGAAGTCTGCTAACTACCCCTCCCTTGGGCCTCTCTGGTTTATACCTTCAAGCCACCCCACTGCTCAGGGAATATGACTGGTGGAGAAGATCTAGTGATGGAGGATGATTCTGACAGTCTTCAGTAAACACTGGAGGCTTTAGTGAAACAGTTACTTTTAAGATTTCACTGTTAAAAAAAATCATCCCTGGCCGGGCGCGGTGGCTCAAGCCTGTAATCCCAGCACTTTGGGAGGCCGAGACGGGCGGATCACGAGGTCAGGAGATCGAGACCATCCTGGCTAACACAATGAAACCCCGTCTCTACTAAAAATACAAAAAAATTAGCCGGGCGAGGTGGCGGGCGCCTGTAGTCCCAGCTACTCGGGAGGCTGAGGCAGGAGAATGGCGTAAACCCGGGAGGCGGAGCTTGCAGTGAGCCGAGATAGCGCCACTGCACTCCAGCCTGGGCGACAGAGCGAGACTCTGTCTCAAAAAAAAAAAAAAAAATCATCCCTGAAGGAAGGGTTCCCATGTCTTCTGGATGAGAGAAGGATGTTTTGTGTTTGGTCTAGATGTTAACTGGAGAGGGCTGGATGGCCCTCTTCCACTGAAGGGCCAGAGGCCGCCTGCTACTTTCTATCCCATGTGCTTGGCTGGAGTGACAGAGGGAGATCTGTGTGAGGCATCTCACTGTGGCAGCATCTTACTGTATCCACTTCCATCTTCTAGTATCAACACCCTGGGTTCCCCTTGGAGAAGGAACTGTCTTTCTTGGCTCCAGAAGTGGACATGGGGTAAAGCCTGGCCAAGGATAGTCCTCTCTGGATTTTTGCTAGAACTACTAAGGAAAATAAGTCACTGGTTAGGGTTGCTCAGATTATACATCGTCTCATGATGTCACCAGTTGCCACCTCTTCTATTTCATGGTGGAAGCCTGCTTCAGAATGAAACTAACACAGGTAACAGTAGAGTCAAGAGATGGGGGAGGGGGAAAGGGAGGTCTGTTCACATGATTTAAAACCTAGATGCAGCTAGCCTGAAGCCTCCCCCTTGTGGCCCACTCTTTTCAGTTACATGGACGAATAAATTCCTTTTTGACTTAGGCCAGTTTGAGTTGGGTTTCAGTTAAAACTGAAAGAGCCTTGACAATTCCCATGCAAAACAGAATTCACCACTGGTCTGGTCTCTTTGTCCTCACGTTACCAAAAATGACTCCTTGCCTTTGAGGAAAGACACAAGAGGGGGACCTCTATAACAAAAGTCTCTCCAACAGCCCAGCAATATTGCTGCCATACTTGAAGAGGTCCAAGTGATCTTCTTGGGAAGCCCCTACCACCCTCCAGAGGTGGCAAACGAAGTTAACAAAATGGCTAAGAAGGCTGGGCGCAGTGGCTCACGCCTATAATCCCAGCACTTTGGGAGGCCTGGCCAGGTGGATCGCTTGAGCTCAGGAGTTCGAGACCAGCCTGGGCAACATAGTGAAACCTTGTCTCTACAAAAATTACAAAAAAATTAGCCGGGTGTGGTGGCGTGCACTTGTAATCCCAGCTACTTGGGAGCCTGAGGCAGGAGAATCACTTGAGCCCAGGAGGCAGAGGTTGCAGTGAACCAAGATCGTGCCACTGCACTCCAGTCCAGCCTGGGCAACAGAGTGAGACCCTGTCTCAAAACAAAACAAAACAAAACAAAACAAAAAGAGCTAAAAGCTCCAGACCAGCCTGGGCAACATGGCAAAACCCTGTATCTACAAAAATTAGCTAGGCATGGTGGCGTGCACCTGCAGTCCCAGCTACTCAGGAGGCTGAGGTGGGAGGATCACTTGAGTTCTGGAGGTCAAGGCTGCAGTGAGCTGAGATTGTGCCACTGTACTCCCACCTGGAGAAAGGCCAGGTGAGGTGGCTCACACCTGTAATCCCAGCACTTTGGGAGGCCGAGGCGGGCGGATCTCCTGAGGTCAGGAGTTCGAGACCAGTCTGGCCAACACGGTGAAACCCTGTCTCTACTAAAAACACAAAAAATTAGCTGGGCATGGTGGCAGGCGCCTGTAATCCCAGCTCTTCAGGAGGCTTAGGCAGGAGAATTGCTTCAACCCAGGAGGTGGAGGTTGCAGTAGGCTGAGATCGCGCCACTGCACTCCAGCCTGGGTGACAAGAGTGAGACTTTGTCTCAAAAAAAAAAAAAAAAAAAAAAAAGTTAAGATATTCCAGGGCAAACTGCCCTCTGGGCTTCTTCTCTGGCCCCAGTGAGAAAAGGCCCATATGCCCATAAACAGCGCCTCTGGAGGCCAGCTCTCTTCATTCAGAAGCAGAATGTGGAGTCAGACCTGGCTTAAATCCTGGTTCTCTGTTATACTTACTTGCTGTATTGACTATGGCAAGTAACTCTGTTTCTTCCTCAATGAAGCTTGTTAGAAGAATTAAATGAAACAATGTATTTAAAAATAACTAGCATGATGCTTTTTCCCTCCGCTATACTTCATTTCAATAGCAATCATGATGTTTAGCATGTCTTCATACATCATACATTGTCAGGCCCTTTGCTAACAGCTTTCCACAGATAAGCACATTTGATTCCCAAAACTCTATTTTAAAAATATATTACATACATATACGAATATATTGTCATTTTACAGATGGAGAAACTGAGGCACAGAGCAGTCACTTTGCCCAAGACTGCACACTAAGCTGAGATTTTCAAGGCCAGGCAGTCTGGCTTCAGAGTTCTTGCTTGCTCTTAACAATGCAACGAAGCTGGGCATGGTGGCTCACACCTGTAATCCCAGCACTTTGGGAGGCTGAGGTGGGCAGATCGCTTGGGCCCAGTGAGACCAGCCTGGGCAACATGATAAAAGTTGGGCCTAAGGGCCCTTTAATATCAACATCTCTGGATAAATAAGGGGATCCTATCTGCCTTTTTACCCATTCCTACTTCTTTTTACAGCACGACCTAGGCCTTTGAGGAACTGACACTTCATTAACAAGGTAACAGGCTAGTTACCTAGGGTTAACTCACTTTCATAACCTGAGAAGAGACTATCAGAAGCCAAGGGAGCCCAACTTCTAAGAACCAACCATTACTTCCAGAAACTCCTGAAATATGTACACAAAATATGTATACCACTGCATTAGCAGAGAATGAGCTTTTTGTATGAATGGTGCTGGGGAAGGGAGGGAGAGGAGAGGAGAAGCCAGGCAGGGCCTCCTGGAAGATAAGCACAGTATGGGGAGCTCTGGGAAACTCTGCAATAGAGAGGAAGCTAGTGTTCTTCCTCCCACTCCTAAATGTCTTGACACCCCTTCCCCTGAAAAGTTTATCCTGTGCTTCCTTTCCCTTCTTTTTTTTTGAGACGGAGTCTCACTGTGCTGCCCAGGCTGGAGTGCAGTGGCTGGATCTCAGCTCACTGCAAGCTCCGCCTCCCGGGTTCACGCCATTCTCCTGCCTCAGCCTCCCAAGTAGCTGGGACTACAGGCGCCCGCCACCACGCCCGGCTAGTTTTTTGTATTTTTTAGTAGAGACGGGGTTTCACCGTGTTAGCCAGGATGGTCTCGATCTCCTGACCTCCTGATCCGCCCGTCTCGGCCTCCCAAAGTGCTGGGATTACAGGCTTGAGCCACCGCGCCCGGCCCCCTTTCCCTTCTTAACGCTTGTTTCCTCTCACTTAGGAATGTAATCAACTCCTATAGATTCAATTATCACCTCTCTGTGGACAACTGAGACATTTTTTGAGTCATCTTTGACTTCTTCCATTTCCCAAAGACCCAGTCATTAGGTCTTGATATTTCCTTTTTCTTAATGTCAGCTACACATGCCTTCCTTACCTTTCCCCAAACCTATGTGGCTCTAGAACCAGACTGCCGGGTTGGAAATATAAGCCTGCCACTTACTACCTGTGTAATTTTGGGCAAGTGATTTCACCTTGCTGTGCCTGTTTTGTCATCTGTAATGTGGGTGTAATAATAGTACCTATTGAGGAGGAAGACGGAAAATAATAACAGTGCCTACTCTCATAGAGTTGTGAGGCATAAATGACTTGGCTATTATTACTATCCTAGATTCCTCTCTTTCCCTAATCCTATCATCAAGTCCTGTTTTCTGTACACCCAAAATATATCTGCTTCTCTCCATCTTCACTACCACCACCACATTTATGTCACCATTTCTCATCTGGACAAAGGGATTGTCTCCCAACTTTCCTTCCTGATTCTGTCCTGACCCTCTGTTTTCCTCCCAGAAACCAAAGTGAGCTTTCTAAAAAGAATTAATCAGATCATGTCACTGTCTTGCTTTCAAAAACTCCCTTCTAATAGTTTCCCAATCACCTTAAATGAAAATAGAAACTCCTCACTGTGGCCCTTAGGCCCCAAGTGATCTGGCTTCTGTCAGCCTTTCCAACCCCTCGCCCCTCTCCCTCACTTAGGCTTTAGCCACACTGGTCCTTGTTATTCCCTGAACACATCGCAGGGCTTTTGCACCTGCTGACCCCTCTGCCTGAAATGCTATTCCCCAGACTGTCACAAGGTTGGTTTCCTCTCATCAATCAGATCTGGGCTCACCTGTGCCCCATTCTGCCTCATTTCCCCAGTAGGAACGAGTCTATGATATCATCATTAAGAGATGTTTCTTCAAAGGCTGCAGCTCTTCCAAAAACACCTAGACTATAAGACCCATGAGAGAAGGGAAGATTATAGCTATATCATTCATTGCTACATCTCCAATTCTACCATAGCACATGGTACATAGCAGGCCCTCAATAAATATCTGTAATAAATTTCCCCACCTTGCAGAGGTCCTTTTTCTGCATGTAGCAATGCTTAGATTAGAATGTTCCACTCCCAGATCTTCCTACAACTGGTGCCTTCTCATCTTTCTGGTTATCAGGCTCAACTGTCACCTCCCAAAAGAGGCCTCTTCCGATCCCCCTGTCTACAGTGGCCACTCCCACCCTCTCTTTCACACTGTTTTATTTCCTTCATAGCATGAATCACACTCTGATTTCTTTGTGTTTCACTCCCCCCATCAGAATATAAATTCCATGAATTTCAGGACCTTGAATGTTTTATTCACTGCTCTGTCTCCAGTACCTAGAACAGTGCCTCCATGCATTGTTTAATGAATGAGTGCAGGCTGGAGATATTTGAGACTTGCATACTCCATACACTGCTGTTCTGTAACTTGCCCTGAACCTGCTTCTATTCAACAAGTTTACACTAAAACAAACAAAACTCCACTCACAGCAACCCTACTTAACTCTCTTCCAAAGTTCTGTGTCTTGGAAACCTAAAACGGTGGTGAGGGTATTGCCAGTACTCCTGGATTCTGCTTCCCCGAGGCCACCATCAAGCCAGGCTGATCACCTCATATCACCCGTGATATCCCAAAGCAAAGTGTGGTTGAGTCGGACCAGCCATAAGCTCTCTCTAGACCCAAACCATCACAGAGCAGATGATGACCGGGGCTGGGGGACAGTGGGGAGGCAGACTGCCATCCATGCTCAGAAAGTTCATGGGATGGAATCACAGGCCTATTTGACTCAGCAAGCCAGAGACTGAGTTGCAGGGTACAGAACCCAAAATATGTTTCTAAGGATCTTCTGGCATAATCTCACATCTATTCAAGGAAGAAACTATTTTCAAACTGGGACTCTCAAGAAAGAGTTCTCTTTCCACTAAGGCTTTCCAAGGAGGTAGGGTTAAAACCTAGGGCTGCTGAGGACCATCTTTGTTACCCAAAGCAGAAGCTTGTTGAAGATGAAGCTAACTCAGTGGAGAAATGGGAGGAGATGTCTGAGAAAATTATTTGAACACCTGGATGCAGTAGGCCTGAAGCCAACCTAGCTCTGGACTTTCCAGTAACAAGAGCCAATTAATCCCCCGCTTTTTTCCTTAAACTACTTTGAGTTAAGGTTCTATCACTTTATGTTTTTAGAGTTCTGGCTACGAGTTTTTTTTTTCTTTTTCTTTTTTTCTTCTAACATTGCAATTACGGGCAAGGCATTGTTCTAAGTACTTTACATGTATTAACTTATTTAATCCTCATAACAATTCTATGAAGTAGAGTATCATTACTTTCTTCATTTTTTTTTTTTTTTTTTTTTTTTTTTTTTTTTTTTAGCTGTGGAAACTAAAAGACCAGAGAAGTAACTTGTCCTAGGGCACAAAACTGGTGAGTGGTAACTTGGGACGCAAATCCTGTCCAGACCCAGGGTCTGCATACCTAACAACTACAACCCCATTGCAGCCAAACCTATCTTAACTAAAAATTCAACTTTTTGACCCAAGGCACTACCATCTTGGAATGGACAGTGCCCACAGACCTTCTATTAGTCCCACCTGTCCTTAATCTCATCATATGCAAAATGAGGATAATGGTAGTTTACCTACCTCATAGGGTTCCTATGAATACCTGTAAAGTGCTTAAACAGTGCCTGGCAGTTAGCAAGCATTCAAAAACCAGTGGTCATTATTATTACTACTCTGTAGGTCACTAAAGTGCAGTTGGCAAATACAATGCAAATAGAGGAAATCTGTCTTCTTTCATCTCTCTCTTTTGGGTGAAGAGAAGAGATACCATGCGTGACAGATCAGGAGGCTTTCTTGTCTTTGATCCATTGCTTAAGCTGTTTCCTCTGCCTCTAAGGCACCATGATTGTCCCAACTCCCAGGGAACACTATCCAGCCCAAATACCACCTTTTCTGTGAAGTTTCCAAATAAAGGGCTCCCTCTCACCGCTGAATTTCTACAGCATATAATTTGTACCTCATTTTCTGCTCTGTACATGCCCAAGCCCCCTACTGGTATTATGAGTTCCCTGAAGGCAGTATTTACCCTGGGGTCTCTGTTTCCCCTTCTGGGCCCTAGAGAGAAACAGAATCCCTTGAAAAAAGTTCAGAGCTCTGTGGAGGCCCCAGACTTAGCAGCTGATAGGGGCTGTTAAGAGAAGTCAACCAGGACGGGGTGAGGCAGGTCACCAGGCAAAGGACTTGGGGTAGCTCAGAATCAGGAAACAACACAAAGTAAGTCCCAAAGACAGGAGCAAGTATGGCAGGGGGAAAGGCAAAGGGTGCTGTGTGGAGATAAAAAGGGAGGTGAGAGGAGAGGAGGCGGCAGGGAGAGTGTGCTAAACCTGAATGAGGAGTGAGATCTGAGAAACTTGGAGATTTCTGGCCCAATGCAGAAGGAAGAGCTGCTTATTCTCTAGTGATTTCCAGTAACTTATAAAGGGTAGATTCCACCTTGTGGGATTCAAAGAACAAGACACGTCGCGTACTTTCAGAGTTCCTAGTCCAGTAAGGGTGAGTGGGCAAGTACATTAAAAACTACAAGGTTGAAGGTGAGCGGTGTTCTAAGAGGTACAATGGGGGTGGAGGGGTCTGGGCAGTAAGACACAGAATGAAAAGACCTCCTGAGGGTGCCTCAAGGGGAGGATGCCTATGTGGAGAAACGGATGGACAAGAAGAGATGGACATGTGTGTTCAAAGAAGCAGCAATTTAAAGAAGCACCAAAGGCTGGGAGTGGGCTGCAGGGATAGCCAGAAAGAGAAAGCACCGAGGAAGATCTGAAAAGAAACCATTCAAAAGTAGAATGGGAAATAACTGCTCAGAGGATGGAGTAACCTTGTGAAGAAGCCAAGATCCTTTCAAGGTAGGTAAGAAATCTTTCTGGAGGATGGGTACTTTGTAAAGGGGATTCCTGGGAAACAGGAAAATAGCAGTGAGCAGTAGGGCACAGAGGCACACCCTGAGGCATCTTTCAGGGGGTTTTTGTGGGGAAAAGGAAATCCTCTTAAAGGGCACAGGTTCTTAAACTTGTGTGTGCATCAAAATGACCAGGATTGTTTGTTAAAAACTCTGATTGCTGGGCCCTGCTCCCAGGTTTTCTGATTCAGTAGATCTGAGTAGGACTCAAGAATGTGTATTTCTAACAAATGTGGTTGCTGCTGGGCCAGGAACCACACTTTGAGAACCACTGCTATAGTGGAAGGGATTCTTTGGTGAGGAGGCCCTCAAAGGGGAGAAGGAAGAAGGCTTCTCAAAGGGAAATGGGGAAAATCCTGTCTCTAAGGAGGGTGTTAAGTGTCTCTTGATCTTGAAAGGGAAGAGGGGTCTATGAGGATGGGACCTGAGAAAAATGGTCTGAAAGAAAGGTCTTGGAGCATTGGGATTTCAAGGGGGTGGGGAAAGGTGTCTCTCAAGAATCTTTACAAGGAAACATAGAGGCTCTTGAGTGACGAGTCTGGAGAATGTTGGGGGCCTCTGAAGGGATACTAGGAAAAGGGGGCCCCCTGAGAAAGGTCTCTGAGTTGACTTCAGAGGAAAGAGAATGGGGAAATGAGATGGTGTAAATAGGAATTCTAAAGCGAGGGGGTAAATTTGATAGGGTACTGAATAACGTTTCTTGGGGATGTCAGAAGTGGAATCTGAGGGAAAGTTCTGAGAAAGTCTCAGGAAGCGCTAGGAGTGGGTGGTTGATGGAGGGCAATTTGTAAGAAAATTATCTAAAGAGTGTCTGAGGAAGGTGTGGTCTTCTGAGACTGGTCCTGGAGTGGGATGACAGAGTGATCTTTTTAGGAAAAACTCTTCAGAGATCTCAGTTGAGGAGAAACCTGAGTAAAGTCTCCAAAAGAGTACATGGGGAAGGCAGGGTCTTCTGAGTGTCAGAGGAGTGGGTTTTTCAGAAAGAATTCTAGGACTTTCTCAGAGCAGGAGCTCAGAGGGTTATTTTGGGGGGAAATTAGGTGTGTGTGAGGGTCTTCTTCAGGGGATTCTAGAGGATTTAGGGGACCTGCGTGAGCAAGTTCAGGGAGTGACATCTCCAGAAAAGTCCCTTAGTAAGGCAGAAGTATTGATTCAAGGGGTTCTGGGGGTGTCAGGAAGGTCTTGGAGGGATTTCAAGAACAACATCAGGAGGGTTCCAGGGGTTTGCTGGAGTCTCTAAGCTGTGTGTGTGTGTGTGTGTGTGGGGGGGGGGGGGGGGGTCCTGAAAACCTGCATCTCAGAGGGGTCACCAAGAGAATCTTACGGTCTTACAGGGGTTGTGAGGAGGATCTTTAGAAAATTCCTCTAAAACCGGTCTGCAAGGGGGGATTCTGAAGTGTAAGTGAAGGGGAGTTCTAGGGGATCTGAGAGATAAACCATGAGGAAAGTTTTCAGGATCCTTAAACCATTTTTGGAGCGTGTGATGTGGGGGACTGGAAAATATGTGGAGTATGTAAAAGGGGTTTTGGAAGAAGCTTTTGAAATATGAAATTGAGAGTCCTCTGGAGATTTCAGGCAATCGCTGGAGACTTTAAGAATGAGTGGGGGTGGGGAAGGGGGTCCCGGGGAAGATGGTTGGGCTACCTGAGGGTGATCTCTAGGGCATTTCAGGGTGGTGAGACCAGGGGGAGACAGGAGGCCTCTGGGGGAGACTTTTGGGATCTGTGGAAAGATCCAGAGGGATACGTGAAGGGGGAGTGTGTATTAGAGAAGGTTGCAATATGGTGGGGAGTGGGATGGGGTCTTCCAGGTGAGTTTTCGGGATCTGGGGGCATTTCAGAAAGTCTGTGAGGAAGATTTATTTTGGGGATATGGGAAGGAGATCTTCAGGGAAGATGATCAGGGTTCTTCGGGGGCATTCTGAAGGACTTCTGGGAGGGGGACTCAGAAATGCAGGGGGTATGAGCGGAAAATCTCCAAGGAGGTTTCTGGAATGGGGTAAGTAGGAGGGAAAATTCTTAGGATCTGGGAGGGGGAAGTCGGGTGAGCCTGTTGGGCTGTGAGAGGCAGGGCTCTGGGGGAGAGTTCTGGAACGGACAGGGGTCCGGAGGGAGCCTTGGGGAGGTGTGCAGAGCTCGTGAGGAAGGCTCCTGGAGCAGCTATGAGAGCCACGCTGTGGGATGGACGAGGAATGGCCTCCGAGGACTATTTCTGGAGACAGGAGGACGACGGGGGCTTCGGGGCCAAAGAGTGGGGGTCTGCAAGGAAGGCTGCCGAGACCCTCGAAGGGCTCGGGGAGGCGGCTCCACGGGAGAGGTGGGTTCTGCAGGGACCTTTCGGGGCGCACACGGGGGCTCGGCAGGGTTTCCGGGGCTCTCCGAGGAGGATGTGCGTGGGGTCCTGAGGAGGGGCCCCCGGCCCGGCCCTTCGGCAATCCCGAGGGCACGGGGAGGATTTCGGAGAGAAGCTTCTGCCAGGGCCCAGGAGGGAGACTGGGGACGGGCGCGGGGCTTCTCCCGTGGGCCCGACCCCCGAAGCCCGCGCTCCGCACCCGCCCGCCGCCGCCGCCCGCGGTTCGGGGTCCCTGAGGGGGCGGGGCCGCCCGCGCGGCCTGGGTCGCCCTGAGGGGAGCCCCGCGCGCCCTGACCCGCCGCCGCCCCGCGCCGGCCCGGCTCGAGACTCACCGCCTCGGCCTTCGCCACCACCGCCGCCGCTCGGGCCTCCTCAGGCCACCGCTGCCGCCGTCGCCCCCTCTCGGGCCCGCAAGCTCCCCTCCCTCCTCCCGCACCGACCACCGCCGCCGCCGCCGCCGCCGCCGTCGCGCTGCGTCACCGCGCCGTGCGTCACCGCCCCTGGCCCCGCCCCGACGGGGGCCGCCGCGCGCCGGCATTAGCTCACGCCCGGGTGACGAACGGCGCGCCAGCCAACGGGCGGCGAGGGCAGCCCGAAGGGCGGGAGGTGTGAGCCGAGTAAGGCGGGGTCCCGGCGAGGAGAGGAGCGACGGTGGTGGAACGGGACCCAAGAGGCCCGCCCCCTCCTCGGCGGGATTGGTCGGACGTGGGGGTGACGGGCAGTCGGTCAGGCCTGGGGTTTGGGGCTGGGGGGCGGGGAGGGGGCGGGGCGCGCGCGGCGTTGCCTAGGGTAACGGGCCCGGCGGAGCCTGGGATTGGGCCTCCAGGCCCGCAGGGGGCAGGCTCGCGCGCGTCCACCCCAGCTGCCCGGAGCGAAGTCGCAGTTCCCGATTCAGACGTTCCAGGCCTCCTCTTCCCCGCCCCTTGGGTGGCCCGCCCCACCCAACGCTGTCCCCGGTAGGCGTCTGCACTCGGGCTTTGGGGGGCTCGGCTTTCTCATCGCGCTGTTCTGAGCCTGCCGCTTGCTCTCTCCGATGGGAATGGCGAGGCGAGATCTAGCCGTTAGGGTGGGAAGAGAATGCACGGAAAGCGCTCGGGATCAAGGAGGCCGCCAATAAACGGGAGTTGTTGCTATGACTTTGGTTGTGATCTGGGCGTTCCACAAACTGTCTTGGGTCTGGGTGAACTAATCAGAGGGATCTGTGTTCAGAAGGCTCTCGGTGACAGAGATCTGGCTTGTTACAGGCACTCAGAGAGCCAGTCGGGGTCGAGGGTCGAGTTGAAGACAGGGAGGGGTGAGGAACGAGCAGAGGCCAGTTGTTTGGCCACTTGAGAGAGTTTGGACTTGTCCCGAGGGCACTAGGGAGCCCTGAAGGGCTTCAAGCCGGGGAGGATCATGGTGAGTCGGGGGTTTTGGAGAGCTGTCTCTCTGGCTTATACATGGAGGGCGGATTGGAGGGAATGAAACGGGGTCGGGAGTCCAGGAAGACAGCTGGGGGAGGAGTTGGGGAAGAAAGAGGGGGGTTTGCACAAGGGAGGGACTGTGGGGAGGGAAGGAGGTGCAGGTGGGAGGGACGCCCTGGAGGCAGAGCAAACGGGCCCTGAAACTGGCTGGCCATGGAGTGGAAGGGGGAGAAAAGTTTAGAACCAGGCCCTCTGGCCGGGAGATTGGGCCCAGAGGAGAAGCAGGTTGGGAAGATACTAAGCCCAATGTGGATGCCTAGCAGCGAGGTCCAGGAGGTACACAAACCCCGGGTCTGGAGCTTAAGAGAGAAATTGAGGCTGGAGACCAAGATTTAAGGATCGTCAAAGATGGTAATTGAGGCTGTGGGAGTTAGGGGTCTAGCGCGGGGAGGGTGTGAAGGATCATTGGAGACAGGGAATGAACAGAACTCTGAAACGGAGAGGCAGGATTTGAGCAAAGGAATTGACACTGTCGATGAATATTGAAAAGGGCAGCCAGAGAGAGGAAGACCAGGACAGTGTGGCATAGACGCTTTGAGGAAAGGCCATTTCACCAGGGTGGGGCCATGTCACAAACCCCATCCACTACCTCCTGCATTTAAGCAACAGCCTTCACACTGTATAAAATGATTGTGCTTGATAACTGCTGGTTCATTAATTCATTCAATAATATTTCTTGAGTATCCAATATGTGCCAGGCTCTGCTTAAGGTGCTAAAAATACAACGGTAGGATGAGTGCGGTGACTCATACCTGTAATCCCAGCATTATGGGAGGCCAAGGAAGGTGGATCACTTGAGGTCAGGAGTTCGAGACCAGCCTGACCAACATGACGTGAAACCCTGTCTCTACTAAAAATACAAAATTAGCGGAGCGTGGTGGCGCATGCCTGTAGTCCCAGCTAGTTGGGAGGCTGAGGCAGGAGAATTGCTTGAACCCCGAGTGGCGGAGGTTGTAGTGAGCCAAGATCATGCCATTGCACTCCAGCCTGGGCAACAACAGTGAAACTCCATCTCAAAAAAAAAAAAAAAAAAAAAAAACCAACAAAAAACCAAAAAAAAAACGTATATTCTAGTTCCTGGGGACACAAACAATAAGGAAATACAGTGTTACTTTGTGTTACTTTCCAAGGAGAAAAAGAAAGCAGTGGCCGGGCATGGTGACTCACACCTGTAATCTCAGCACTTTGGGAGGCTGAGGCCAGTGGATCACTTGAGGCCAGGAGTTTGAGACCAGCCTGGCCAAAGTGGCAAAACCCTGTCTCTACTAAAAATGCCAAAAATTAACTGGGCATAGTGGCACGTGCCTGTAGTCCCAGCTACTCAGGAGGGTGAGGCAGGAGAATCACTTGAACCCAGGAGGCGGAGGTTGCAATAAGCAGAGATTTGCCATCGCACTGTAGCCCAGGTGACAGACTATGTCTGTAAATAAACAAACAAATAAATAAACAACAAGAAAGCAGCTAAGAGAATGGAGTGATGCAGCCAGAGTTAATTTACATGGGGAAAGGCGTCTTTCATTAGGTGAGACTGAAACAGAAATCTGAAGGAATGAAGGAGAAAGAGGGGGTTCCGGAAAGAGAAAACAGCAAGCGCAAAGGCCATGTGGTAGGATCATTCACAGAACCACAAAGAGGCCAGCATTGCTGGAGTGGAGTGAGCAAAAAGAGGGCCAATGAAGGGCAAGGTCCAAGAGGCAATGGGGTAGGGGTGGTGACAGGTAACTTAGTATTTTTGTCATTGTTGGGGGGTGTGTGTGTATGTGTGTGTGTGTGTGTGTGTGTGTGTGTGTGTGTGTGGCAGGGTCTCACTCTGTTGCCCAGGCTGGACTGTAGTGGTGCGATCGTGGCTAACTACAACCTCAGCTCACTGCAACCCCTGCCTCCTGGGTTCAAGCGATTCTCCTGCCTCAGCCACTGGAGTAGCTGGAACTACAGCCATATGCCATCACCCCTGGCTAGGTTTTGTATTTTCAGTAGTAATGGGGTTTCAACATGTTGCCCAGGCTGGTCTCGAACTCCTGGACTCAAGTGATCTGCCCACCTCAGCCTCCCAAAGTGTTGAGATTACAGGCATGAGCCAACACACCCAGCCTGCTGTTTGTTTTTTAGAGACAGGATCTCACTCTGTCATCTGGGCTGGAGTGCAGTGGTGCAGTCTAGCTCACTGCAGCCTCAAACTCCTGGACTCAAGTGATCTTCCCAACCTTAGCCTCACAAGTAGCTGGTACTTGGGATTACAGACACATGCCACCATGCCCGGCTACTTTTAAAATTTTTTTGTAGAGACAGGGTCTTGCTATGTTGCCCAGGCTGGTCTTGAACTCCTGGTCTCAAGCAATTCTCTTGCCTTGGCCTCCCAAAGTGCTGGGATTACAGGCATGAGCCATTGTGTCTGGCCCATGGGAGGGTTCCAGACCAGCCTGGCCAACATGGTAAAACCCTGTCTCTACTAAAAATACAAAAATATGGCTAGGCGCCGTAGCTCATGCCTGTAATCCCAGCACTTTGGGAAGCTGAGGCAGGCAGATCACGAGGTCAGGAGTTCAAGACTAGCCTGACCAACATGGTGAAACCCCATCTCTACTAGAAATACAAAAATTAGCTGGTTGTGGTGGCATGCACCTGTAATCCCAGCTATTCATGAGGCTGAGGCAGGAGAACTGCTTGAACCCGGGAGGCAGAGGTTGCAGTGAGCCAAGATTGTGCCACTGCATTCCAGCCTGGGCGACAGAGAGAGACTCCATCTCAAGGAAAAAAAAAAAAAAAAGCTGGCTGCGGTGGCTCATGCCTGTAATCCCAGCTACTTGGGAGGCTGAGGTGAGAGAATCGGTTGAACCCAGGAGGTGGAGGTTGCAGTGAGCTGAAATGGTGCCACTGTACTCCAGCCTGGGTGACAGAGCGAGACCCCTGTCTCAAAAAAAAAAAAAAAAAAAAAAAAAGGAAAAGAAAAGAAAGAGAACCAGTGTGGTGTCGTGAAGATGATGTTTCAGGGAACAGGGAGTGATGGGCTGTGTCAGATGTGGCTAAGGAGGACTGAGGTGTGACCATTAGATCCAGCACTGTGGAGTGCGTGGGTGACCTTGACAAGGGCATGTCAGCCGAGAGGAGTATGGGGGAAAGGCTGGTTGGAGAAGGCAGAAGAGGAAACTGGGAGGAGAAATTGGAGGCAGCAATGTAGATGATTCTTTTGAGAAATCTTGCGGAAAAGGGAAGGAAATGAGTGAGCAGCAGCTGGACAGGAGATAAGGTTTTATGTTTTTAAAAGTGGAAGAGGCCAGACTCAGTGGCTCATGCCTGTAATCCCTGCACATTGAGAGGCCGAGGCAGGAGGATCGCTTGAGGCCAGGAGTTTGAGGCCAGTGCGGGCCACATAGTGAGATCCTGTCTCTATAAAAAGAAAAAATAAAATTGGCTAGGCATGGTGCTGCGTGCCTATAGTCCCAGCTATCTAGGAGGCCAAGGTGGGAAGGTGGCTTGAGCCGAGAAGTTGGAGGTTACAGTGAGCTATGATTGCACCACTGCACTCCAGCCTGGGTGACAGAATGAGACCCTGTCTCAAAAGAAAAAAAGAAAAGAAAAAAAAAATTAAGATGGAAGAAGTAACACTACATGGAGACTAAGCAGAAAGATCCAGGAGGCATGGGGATATTGGTGAGACAAGAGAGAGAGGGAGGATAGCTGCAGAGATGTAGGTAAAGGGGTAGAGTCCAGTGCAGGGTCTGGGGTTTGCCCACTGGAGGGAAGTGGGCCAGTCACAGTGGGCCTAGGAACCTGTGAAAATTCTCTTTTGTTTGCTTTTATTTTCTCACTGAAATACATATGGTTTTCGTGTGAACTACTTTCCTTTTATTTCTTCTTTATATGACAGTCAGGACATTATATTGATTTTTTTGAATTTATGTGTGTAAGTAGGTTATATTATCTAGGAATTTTATTTCAGGATGGGAAAAGGGGCAGTGCAAAAATACTCAATAAAAAAAATGGCTGGGCATGGTGGCTCACGGTGGCTCACAACTGGAGTCCCAGCACTTTGGGAGGCCGAAGCAGGTGGATCATTTGAGGTCAGGAGTTCGAGACCAACCTGGTCAACATGGTGAAACCCCATTTCTACTAAAAATACAGAAATTAGCCGGGCATAGTGGCACGTGCCTGTAGTCCCAGCTATTTGGGAGGCTGAGGCCAGAGAATGGCTTGAACCTGGGAGGCGGAGGTTGCAGTGAACTGAGATCGCACCACTGCACTCCATCCTGGGTGACAGAGTGAGACCCTGTCTCAAAAAAAAAAAAAAAAAAAGTGGGTACTGGTCTGACAGGATTGAGCTCCCTTGTTGCAGGGCCTCATAGGTCATTGCAAGGCTAGTGAGATTGAAAAAGTGCAGGAAAAAAGTCACCATTACCCAGGCAGTGTGGGGTTGCCCCTCTGGTCCCCATTTTGCCATTGACATAATGGGCATCAGTCTGACCAGCAAAAGACTGAACTCCCCTTTTCCAGCCCTGCGATTCAAATATCCCAGATGGGGGTCAATCCAGGAAGGCTGCCTGAAGGAGGGGAGGAGCAAAATAGTTCGTTTTAGTGTGTGTATATATATATTTTTTGAGATGGTGTCGTGCTCTGTCACCCAGGCTGGAGTGCAGTGGCATGATCTCAGCTCACTGCAAGCTCCGCCTCCTGGGTTCACGCCATTCTCCTGCCTCATCCTCCCCAGTAGCTGGGACTACAAGCACCCGCCACCACGCCCAGCTAATTTTTTTTGTATTTTTAGTAGAGATGGGGTTTCACCATGTTAGCCAGGATGGTCTCGATCTCCTGACCTCGTGATCTGCCCACCTTGGCCTCCCAAAGTGCTGGGATTACAGGTGTGAGCCACTGTGCCCAGCCCGTTTTTAGTATCTATTGTATCTGCCATGCTGACAGCTATGTGAAGCTATTTATTTTTATTTGTATTTATTGAGACAGAGTCTCACTCTGTTGCCCAGGCTAGAGTGCAATGACGTGATCTTGACTCACTGCAACCTCTGCTGCTTGGATTCAAGCGATTCTTGTGCCTCAGCCTCCTGAGTAGCTGGGATTACAGGCATGCACCACCAAGTCTGGCTAATATTTTGTATTTTTAGTAGAGACAGGGTTTCGCCATGTTGGCCAGGCTGGTCTCCAGCTCCTGACCTCAGGTGATCCGCCCGCCTTGGCCTCCCAAAGTGCTGGCATTACAGGTGTCAGCCACCGTGCCCGGCCCATGTGATGCTATTTCTATCCTTACCACAATCTCAAATCAGAGGGGTGAAGTTACTTAGCTAGAGTCACACAGCAAGGAAGCTTTTGAACCCTGGTCTGAGCAATTTCCTGACAGGTCCTGGCAGATGAGGGGAAGGAAGGAGGGGGAGGAGCCCTCTGTGACAGTTGTCCCAGAAAGGGCATAAACAGGATGTGGTGTTGCATGAAACCTTCCTCCTACTGCATAGCCTGCCCCCTCTGCAACCCCGGTCCCCACCCCTAGCAGACAGCGGAACTGAGAAAAGAAGAGGCCTGTGGACAGAACAACCATGGTCAGGGGACAGGGGTCCTATGGGAAGAGCTGGGGCTGGGGTTGGAGGACACCTGGGCGAAGGTCAGGCTACGGGATGGAGGTCACAGGCCGGGAAGGGGACACCACTGTGGCGAACAGCCTGGCTGGGAGGACAGAGAGACAGCGTCTCTGGGTTTAGGCCCAGGAAGTGGATCTCTGCATCTCCTTGAGTGTCCCCCAAGGGTCCCCGTGGAGAAGGCAGGAATCCAGCCCCTGCTCCGTGCCCCAAGCTGAGCGACCTGGTGAGGGGTACCTGCCCTGCGGGAAGGGTGCCTTTTCTCAGTGTTCACAAAGGCATCAGATGGGCCGGTGCAATGCTCCTCTTCATGAGTGGATGGAGAAACTGAGGTTTGGGGAAGGGGTGAGGGCTGAGGCCAGACCATCTCAGCTCTTCCTGGGTCCTTCTGGCAGTCTGACTCCCTGGTGGTGTGCGAGGTAGACCCAGAGCTAACAGAAAAGCTGAGGAAATTCCGCTTCCGGAAAGAGACAGACAATGCAGCCATCATAAGTGAGTGGCATCTTCCCTCATGGAAGGATGGGAGGGCGCTGGTGGGGGCAAATAAGGAGGGCTGGGCTCGTGTACCCTGTGGATCGGGGGAGTGTCTAATGCGTGTGTGCCACACCTCCCCAGTGAAGGTGGACAAAGACCGGCAGATGGTGGTACTGGAGGAAGAATTTCAGGTGAGGGGCTGGGGTGGTTGGGACTGGGAGGTATGGGCTGGGACTGGGAGACCCAAGTGGTTGGAACTGATATGAAGAGCCTGGCATGGGGGTAGAAAGACCTGGAGATCGGCTGAGCACGGTGGCTAACGCCTGTAATCCCAGCACTTTGGGAGGCCGAGGCGGGCAAATCACTTGAGGTCAGGAGTTCAAGACCGGCCTGGCCAACACGGTGAAACCCCATCTGTACTAAAAATATAAAAAGTTTGCTGGGCGTTGTGGCGTGCACCTGTAATCACAGCTACTTGGGAGGCCGAGGCAGGAGAATCACTGGAACCCAGGAAGTGGAGGCCGTAGTGAGTCGAGATTGTGCCACTACACTTCAGCCTGAGCCACAGAGCAAGACTCTGTCTTAGAAAACAAAAACAAAAACAAAACCAAACCTGGAGATCAAGTTCTAGCTCACTCATGACCCCCAGCAAGAGAGTTTGCCTGTATGTGTCTCTATTTTCTCATCTGTGAAATGGGGAGAATAGTACTTACCTCATAGGCTTGTTTTTACATCCAGTGATTTAATTCTTGTAATGGGTTTAGAACAAGGCCTGGCACTTACTATATGCTCAATAAGGTGATGATGATCTTAATAATGATGATAATAATGCTTTATTGGCATTCAGATGAAAGAGTTTCCACAGAAAGTTAAAAAGCTAGCCGGGCGTGGTGGCTCATGCCTGTAATGCCAGCACTTTGGGAGGCTGAGGCAGGAGGATCACTTGAGCCCAGGAGTTTGAGACCAGCCTGGGCAACATGGTAACACCCTGACTCTACTAAAAATACAAAAATTAGCCAAGCACAGTGGTGTGCACCTGTGATCCCAGCTATTTAGGAGGCTGAGGTTGGAGGGTTGCTCGAGGCCGGGAGTTTGAGACCAACCTGGGCAACAAAGCAAGACCCCATCTCTACAAATAACAATAACAACAACAACAACAAACAAAGAAGAGGTAGACTTCACCCTCTGGTGGCCTCACTGTCTTTATCAATAACAAGAACGATAATAAGGCTTATTTCCCTAGAGTTGTGATGAGGATTTATAAGGGAATCCATGGAGACTGAGGGCTGGGGCTCTCTCAGGCCCTCTGAAAAGCAGTATAGTGAAGCAGTTATGATTTGAACACAGATTCAAATCTCAACTCTGCTACTTTCTATCTGTGCAATCTTGGGCAAATGGCTTAACACCTCTGGGCCTCAGTTTTCTCAGCTGTATAATGGGCATAATGATAGGACCCACCCCACAGACTTATGGGATAGTTCTATGAATTAATCCATGTGTGTTTCGTAGAACAGTGCCTTGGCACATGGTAAGTGCTCACCTAAAGGCAGTCATTTTTTTTTTTCTTTTGACATGGAGTTTCGATCTTTTTTGCCCAGGCTAGAGTGCAATGGCACAATCTTGACTCACTGCAACCTCCGCCTCCTGGGTTCATGCAATTCTCCTGCCTCAGCCTCCCAGGTAGCTGGGATTACAGGTGCACACCACCATGCCTGGCTAATTTTTTTTTTGAGATGGAGTCTCACTCTGTCTCCCAGGCTGGAGTACAGTGGCGCGATCTCGGCTCATTGCAACCTCCGCATCCCGAATTCAAGCAATTCTCCTGCCTCAGCTTCCCGAGTAGCTGGGACTACAAGTGCATGCCACCACACCTGGCTAATTTTCTGTATTTTTAGTGGAGACGGGGTTTCACTCTTTTAGCCAGGATGGTCTCAATGATTTCCTGACCTTGTGATCCACCCGCCTCGGCCTCCCAAAGTGCTGGGATTACAGGCATGAGCCACCTCGCCCAGCCACGCCTGGCTAATTTTGTATTTTTAGTAGAGATGGGGTTTCACCATGTTGGCCAGTCTGGTCTCTAACTCTTGGCCTCAGGTAATCTACCTGCCTCAGCCTCCCAAAGTGCTGAGATTTACAGGCGTGAGCCACTGCGCCCAGCCTCATTCTTTGTCTTTTCTTCTGTTTTCTTTGCCTCAGAACATTTCCCCAGAGGAGCTCAAAATGGAATTGCCTGAGAGACAGCCCAGGTATCCCGGGGGAAGAAAGGGTTGGATCAGGCCATGAGGGGAGGGTGATGTTGGAAGTACAGGCTAAGAATTCTTGAATTCCAGCCCTATTCATGGACTTAGAATCTCTGTGTTTGGCTGGGCAAGGCAGCTCATCCCTGTAATCCCAGCACTTTGGGAGATCGAGGAGGGCAGATCACTTGAGGTCAGGAGTTCAAGACCAGCCTGGCCAACACGGTGAAACCCTGTCTCTACTAAAAATACAAAAATTAGCTGGGTGTGGTGGCATGCGACTGTAATCTCAGTACTCAGGAGGCTGTGGCACGAGAATCACTTGAACTTGGGAGGCAGAGGTTGCAGTGAGCTGAGATCACCCCACTGCACTCCAGCCTGGCTGACACAGCGAGACTCCATCTCAAAAAAAAAAAAAAAAAAAAGAATCTCTGTGTTTGAGGCCAAGAGTTCATACTCTAGAACTTTTTGTTTGTATAGCAATATTTTGTTGCAGAATTTTGCACCGATAATTTATATGATACTGGTTTAGAGTCTGCCTTTTTTTTTTTTTTTTTTTGTACAAACTTTTTTGGGTTTTTGTTTCAACATTACGCTGACATCATTTTTAAAAAATGAAATTTTAGGCCGGGCGCGGTGGCTCAAGCCTGTAATCCCAGCACTTTGGGAGGCCGAGACGGGCGGATCACGAGGTCAGGAGATCGAGACCATCCTGGCTAACATGGTGAAACCCCGTCTCTACTAAAAAATACAAAAAACTAGCCGGGCGCAGTGGCGGGCGCCTGTAGTCCCAGGTACTCGGGAGGCTGAGGCCGGAGAATGGCGTGAACCCGGGAGGCGGAGCTTGCAGTGAGCTGAGATCCGGCCACTGCACTCCAGCCTGCGCGGCAGAGCGAGACTCCGTCTCACAAAAAAAAAAAAAAAAAAAAAAAAAAAAAAAAAAAGAAATTTTGGCCAGGCACTGTGGCTCCCACCTGTAATCCCAGCACTTTGGGAGCCCGAAGTGAGTGGGAGGATCACCTAAGGTCAGGAGTTCGAGACTAACCTGGGCAACATAGCAAGACCTTGTCTCTATTTTTTTTTTTTTTTTGTTAGAGACGGAGTCTCGCTCTGTCGCCCAGGCTGGAGTGCAGTGGCGTGATCTCGGCTCACTGCAAACTCTGCCTCCCAGGTTCAAGTGATTCTCTGGCCTCAGCCTCCCGAGTAGCTGGGATTATAGGTGTCCACCACCATGCCCGGCTAATTTTTGTATTTTTAGTAGAGACAGGGTTTCACCATGTTGGCCAGGCTGGTCTTGAACTTCTAACCTCAGGTGATCCACCTGCCTTGGCCTCCCAAAGTGCTGGGATTAGAGGCGTGAGCCACCACACCTGGTGGAGGACCTTGTCTTTATTTAAAAAAAAAAAAAAGAAAACCATTAGCCAGGCATGGTGGCGTGTGCCTGTGGTTCTGGCTACTTGGGAGGCTGAAGTTGAGGATCACTTGAGTTCAGGAAGTTGAGGCTGCAAGTGAGCCAAGATAGCACTACTGCACTCCAGCCTGGGTGACAGAGCAAGACCCTGTCTCAAAAAAACAAAAAAAAGAAATTTTCCTTCTTTTTCAATGTTTGGGAACACTTTAGGTAGCAAATGAATTATTGTTATCATTATTATTTTATTAAAAAAATTTTTAGAGACAGGATCTCGCTGTGTCACCCAGACTATTGGGCAGTGCTGTGATCCTAGCTCACTGTAGCCTCCAACTCCTGGGCTCAAGCCATCCTCCTGCCTCAGCCTCCCAAGCAACTGGGACTGCAGGCACCGCCACTGCACCCTGCTAAAGGAATGACTTGACTTTTAATGATTAAGTAGAATCCTGGGTAAAGTCACATGACCCTGGTGCTTTTTTTGGTGGAAGAGCTCTTTGACTATTTCTATGAAAACTGGTCTGTTAAGATTTTTCATCTTGACTGAATTCATTTGGGTCTCTAGGATTTTGATCCTCAATCCCAGGCTGTAGGACTCAACCAGGATCAGCTTCATGGGCATATGATAATTGCTCAGGGCCCCACACCCAGGAGGGGGCCTCACACATGGGGGTTAATGGTCACCTTCTTTATAGTTTTATCTGTGAATTTCTGTTTTGTATGAAGTCAGATGGGACAATGGACTTCACACAAATGTGCTGGGGTTTGGAGCTAGGTTCACAGGCAGTCCACCACCGGGCCGCCTCCCCGAACAGGTTCTCAGCCACCCACTCTCTGCACCCACCCAGTAACCACTGCTGTCCTTGGGCTTCCTGCTGGTGTGGGGAGGGTTGGGGTCCAGTAGGCACCCCTTGCCTGACAGGTTACAGGGTGTTCCTGTGAGCATCTGTGCTCTGCCTGCGCATATCCTCATGCCTGAGGGAGCACGACTTTAAATAGCAAATTAAAAAAGACCGGCTGAGTGCAGTGGCTCGCCCCTGTAATCTCAGCACTTTGGGAGTCTGAGGCGGGAGTACTGCTTGTGGCCAGAAGTTCGAGACCAGCCTGGGCAACATAACAAGACCCCCATTTCTACTAAAATTTTTTAAATAAAAGGCCAGGCACAGTAGCTCATGCCTGTAATCCTAGCACTTTGGGAGACTGAGGTGGGCAGATCACTTGAGCTCAGGAGTTTGAGACCAGCCTGGGCAACATGGTGAAACTCTGTCTCTGCAAAAAATACAGAAAAACATTAGCTGGACATGGTGGCACATGCCTGTAGTCCCAGCTACTTGGGAGGATGAGGCAGGAGGATCGCTTGAACCTGGGAGGTTGAGGCTGCAGTGAGCTGAGACCACGTCGCTGTACTCCATCCTGGGTGACAAAGTGAGACCCTGTCTCAAAAAAAAAAAAAATTAGCTGGGCATGGTGGTGTGCACCTATAGTCCCAACTACTCTGGAGGCTGAGACAGGAGGATCACTTGAGCCCAGGAGTTCAAGACTGCAGTGAGCTAGGATTGCACCACTGCACTCCAGCCTGGGACAGAGTGAGGCCCTGTCTGTAATAATAGTAAAAAAAAGACCAGGTCAGTCTAGGGAGGGACTACAAAAGAAAGGAAAACAATTTTCCTGCTTCTTGAACAAGAAGCCCCACATTTTCATTTTACACCAGGCTTGGCCGATTCTGTAGCCATCCCTGGTCACAGTGCACTGGGGTTCGAGTGCACTGGACAGTATTGAATAGGGGGTGAGCACTTACATGCTGGCATTCACTTTCCCAGGTTCAAATCTCTCCCCTATCCATAGAACCTTGGGCAAGTGAGTTTGGGCCTCAGTTTTTCCATCTGTACGATGGGGATATTAATAGCACCTATATTATAAAGTTATTGTGAGTCAAATAAGCACTATTATTATTATTACTATTTGAGACGTAGTTCCGCTGTTGTCACCCACGCTGGAGTGCAGTGGTGTGATCTCGGCTCACTACAACCTCTGCTTCCTGAGTTCAAACGATTCTCTTGCCTCAGCCTCCTGACTAGCTGGGATTACAGGCGCATGCCACCGCTCCCAGCTAATTTTTGTATTTTTAGTAGAGACGAGGTTTCAACATGTTGGCCAGGCTGGTCTCGAACTCCTGACCTCAGGTGATTCACCTGCCTCGGCCTCCCAAAGTGCTGGGATTATAGGCGTGAGCCCTGCGCCCGGCCCTATGATTATTTTTTAATCATTTGTTGTGTTTGAGGTCAGTACCCTGAGTCCCAGACATCAACCCTGGTTCTCAGACTCAGCCAACATTTCAAGGCTGTGGACTCAGGTAATGGATGTTGAGCCTGGGCTGCAGGCCAGAGTCCTGATTTTCAATTCCCTTTCATGGTAGGTTCGTGGTTTATAGCTACAAGTACGTGCATGACGATGGCCGAGTGTCCTACCCTTTGTGTTTCATCTTCTCCAGTCCTGTGGGTGAGACGCAACTCTACTCTTCTCAGGAGAGGGCCTTCGATTCTGTGTGTGTGTGTTTGTGTTTGTGTATGTAAATGTGTGAGTGCAGGTGTGTGCATGTGGGTGTGTGTGTGGCTGTGCGAATGTGTGCAGGCACCTGTGTTAGTGTGTGAGCATGTGACAGCCTGTGTGTGACTGGGTAAGGATGTGTGTGTGTCGCATGCGTGATGTGGGAGGGCAGTGAAGTGGAGGTGGGGGCTCAGATTCACCAAGAGCCCACCCGTTCTCAGTCCTGGGGCCTAAGCCAACCCACCTTTTCCTTTTATCTACAAAGCCCCGTCTGGCCCCTAAATCATCTCCAGAGACCCTCAGAATAACTTGAAGCCCCCAAAGCCAACCTAGAAACTGACTACAGTGGGGGGACCTCCTTAGAAGAGCTCCTAGGACTCTTGGAAAACTGCAGGGCCTTCAGGACATTACAAGAGAACATGCCTGGGTCCCCACTCATGTGCCTTTCTCCTCTTTTTCACGCAGGCTGCAAGCCGGAACAACAGATGATGTATGCAGGGAGTAAGAACAGGCTGGTGCAGACAGCAGAGCTCACAAAGGTTCAGGCTGGGGCGGGGCTCCAGAGCGTTAGGGAGAGGTGGTGTGGGTCCTGGGTCTGAAGGAAGAGGGACTAGAGTCCTCATTGTCTCAGTTTTTTTTTTTTTTTTTTAAAGAACTGGGTCTGGCTCTGTCCCCCAGGCTGGAGTGCAGTGGTGCAACCTCGGCTCACTGCAGCCTCCTCCTCCCGGGTTCAAGCGATTCTCCTGCCTCAGCCTCCCAAGTAGCTAGGACTATAGGCGCCCACCACCACGACCGGCTAATTTTTGTATTTTTAGTAGAGTCAAGGTTTCACCATTTTGGCCAGCCTGATCTCGAACTCCTGACCTTAAGTGATCCACCCACCTCAGCCTCCCAAAGTGCTCTCTTACAGGCGTAAGCCACCGCGCCCGGCCACTGTCTCAGTTCTTGAGTAGATCATAATGCCGAGACCTCTCTCTGCCCAGGTGTTTGAAATCCGCACCACCGATGACCTCACCGAGGCCTGGCTCCAAGAGAAGTTGTCTTTCTTTCGTTGAGTTCTGGGCTGGGGCCTGAATTCCTGATGTCTGAGTCCTCAAGGTGATTGGGGACTTGGACCCCTAGGACCTGAACAACCAAGACTTTAAATAAATTTAAAAATGCAAAAACTCAGAGATCCTCAGTTCGGACTCAGTATCTGCCTTTCATCTGGGCTCTAGCCGACGGTTCCTGCAGTACCAGACTTGGGCCAGCAGGGGGCGGGCTGACCTAGGGGAATGCGAGCTGGGTCCCGGAAGGGAAGGAGGATACCTGTTTCTTAGAAAGAAAGGGAAGGGCCTGAAGGATTTCCTTGGGGGTTGGGGGACGGATGGGCGAGGCCTGGGTCTCCTGGAGGTATTGGGGAAATATCTGGATCTACGGAGCGGTCACTTCCAAAGGGAACAAGGACCCCTGAGAATAAAGGAGGCAAAGTGCCCGTTTCCCCCCTGCGACTCCCGACCTCTTGGGGATAGGAGGCATCACTGAATGCGACTTTTCTCAGCTGAGCCCTTAGGTAGGAAGAATTTAAAGGCCGAAGAGGTTTGAACGTAATTGCTTCAGGATCTTAGGAGCTGCTGGCAGGTGGATGGTTTGTACGGTCAGGTAGGCCTGAGGACCCAGGGCTGGGGAAAATGAAGTCGATCCTGGGCCCTCAGTGGACCCCCAGGGGTGTGAGATTGAGGAGACAGGGAAGGGACACCTGCCCACATGTGAAGATTCTTCTTTTCTTTCTTCTGGCATCTGTGGACATCGAACTTTCTCAGGTTTTCTGTGTCTGTCTCTGAGGGACATTGATTAAGCACCCATGGTAGACCAGGCTCTGAGAATTCCGAGATGGGCAGGTCTTCACAGAGACGAATCACACCCCTTCTGTCCCTCTGCTTCTCTTCCATGTTTCTAATTGTTCCCCTCTCTGTCCCCGGTTTCAGGGACGTGGGAACTCCCTCCTCCCACCCCTTTTCAGGTTCCCGGTAGAGAGGTGGCTGTTGTCATGGTAACAAAGACATAGTGACCTTGGGCCTGGGCCGCCCGTCCCCCACCCATGGCGTTCCCGGGGGTAGGGTCCAAAAAGCCCAGCTCCAAGCCCTCCCAGCTTTAAAACACCATCACCTTACCACCCCACTCTACCCTACCTCATGCCCACTCACCCCCAATCAGGGCAAGTCCTTTGCATGAGGGATTCGGGATACAATCACTCTACACTGGTCCATAGAGAAAATTCACCCTGCCCTAAATTCTCTGCAGGGTTGGGTTGAGCTTCTCTGCTCTCCACTAGTGCCCTTTTCCCTATCTCTCTTGTCCCTCCCTCTGATCACAGGCCTAGTCCCTGAAGGCAGGAGATGGAGGAGGAGGAGGAGGACTGGAGACAAGAAGGGTCATTCAATTAAATGGACAAGGAACTCCTGGCCTGCAGAGGTCAGAGAGGCAGAGGGACTCATCCAAGGTCATGCACTTACATGATCAAATGAATACTAATAGCTGACCCTCCTCTTGAGGGCTTCCTATGTACCAGGTACTTCTAGAAGCATTTTATAGGCATTAGCTCATTTAATTCTTGCAACACCTCATGAAAAAGGTACTATTATTTTCCCCAACTTAAAGATGAAAAACAAAACAAAACAAAACAAAACAAAACTGAGGCATAGAAGACAAAGACACCTGTGGTCTGTACAGTTAGAACACTAACCCCAGGCTATCTTGGGGTCAATGGCCACACCCTCTCTTAGGCAAGAGATTTAGGGAACCACCTTCTCCTCCTCCTTCTTCTCCTCCTTCTCCTCCTCCTTGGTACTCCCACCCTCCATAGTGGAACTTCTGTTCCATCCAGGCTTGTGATTACAAACAGTCCAATCAGAAAAAGCCATGCGCAAGGACTTGCCTGATCAGGAGCAAAGCCTGCGAAAGCAGCGGTCGGTCAGAAAGGGTGGCTCACAGGCGCAGTCTGATGCAGAGGGAGTATGGCTAGGGATTGTGGAAGGACCAATCAGAGAGGCCAGAACACACTGCACCATCCAATGAGGAGTTAGCACAATGGGGCGTGTCTTCGGGTTTGGGGAGACTCCCTGGAGAGGCAGTACAAACTGGGGACCATCTCCTCTAGTTCCACCAGCCTATCCTCTAAACGCCCACAGATCCAAGCTCCCTAATTTTTGAGTCGGTGCCCTAGACTTGGGGGACTTCCTAACCTTGAATGTGAGCAGGGCTCATGTTGGAGAGGCAGAGGCTGGTCTTTAGGACAGAGCTGAGAGTGCCAGGCCTAGCTTAGGCATCAGGGACCAAGTTTAGGCGGAGAGCTAGGATGCTATCAGGGAGGAGCAAGGTGGGGGGTGTGGCTTGGACTGAGGGGGCGGGGCTAGACTGAGGCGTTCTGAATATTTTATACTTGGGAGTGGTCTCTAAGACAGAGGGATAGGCTCGGACCGGAATGGGCCTTGCTTAGCTTTAAAAGGCCTGGAGTTTTTGCTTTGGGGCAGGGCCTAAGTGGGGGGTGGGGCCTAGGCTTGGAGCGGGGCCAGAATAATGGTATTGGTAGATGGTCTGTGTTAGGTTTGGGGCGGGAATTAGGGCTTTACGGAAACAATTAAGATATCTACTTCAACCTGTTGCCCGTTTTTCAGGCCAACTCGCACATTCCCTTACCTTATGGGACATTCTCCAGCTGCTGGGTATACCATTCTAGGGAACCTGGGCTAGGAGGTCGTATTTATTCCTTCCTGTGGTCCCTGAACTGAATCTGGAGCCAGACTAGCTCCCCAGTCCTCTCCCAAGACGCATTCAAGAACACATGTTGGGCCAGGCACGGTGGCTCATGCCTGTAATCCCAGAGGATCACCTAAGGTCAGGAGTTTGAGACCAGCCTGGTCAACATGGTGAAACCCCATCTCTACTAAAAATACAAAAAATAGCTGGGCGTGGTGGTACGTGCCTGTAATCCCAGCTACTCGGGAGGTTGAGGCAGGAGAATTCACTTGAGTCGGGGAGGCAGAGGTTGCAATGAGCCGAGATCGCGCCATTGCGCTCCAGCCTGGGCAACAAGAGCAAAACTCCGTCTCTAAATAAATAAATAAATAAATAAATAAATAAATAAATAAAACACATGTTGTCTGGGTGCAGTGGCTCACGCCTTGTAATCCCTACATTTTGGGGGGCCGAGGCTGGAAATCTTAGAGCCCAGGCGTGTGCGATCAGCCTGGACAACAGAATGAGACCACTTCTCTACAAAAATGAAAAAATTGGCCGGGCGCGGTGGCTCAAGCCTGTAATTCCAGCACTTTGGGAGGCCGAGACGGGTGGATCACGAGGTCAGGAGATCGAGACCATCCTGGCGAACACCGTGAAACCCCGTCTCTACTAAAAAATACAAAAAACTAGCCGGGCCAGGTGGCGGGCGCCTGTAGTCCCAGCTACTTGGGAGGCTGAGGCAGGAGAATGGCGTAAACCTGGGAGGCGGAGCTTGCAGTGAGCTGAGATCCGGCCACTGCACTCCAGCCCGGGTTACAGAGCGAGACTCCGTCTCAAAAAAAAAAAAAAAAAAAAAAAATTAGCTGGGTGTGGGGGTGCGTGCCTGTAGTTGGGAGGCTGAAGTGGGAGGATCACCTGAGCCTGGGGAGGTCAGGGCTGCAGTGAGCCATGATCATGCCACTGCACTCCAGCCTGGGTGACAGAGGGAGACCCTGTCTTTAAAAAGAGCACATCTTTACTGAGTTCCTGGCAATCACTATTCTGGGCACTGGAGGATGTGGGTGGCCATGCCACTTCTCTTGGGAGGCTTACATTTCAATGACTAGACAGTCAATAAATAACAATAAATAAGTAAACAAGTAAACAAAATAAGAGGGTGACAAGAGCCAGGCGCAGTGGTTCACACCTGTAATCCCAACACTTTGGGAGGCCAAGGCAGGAGAATGGCTTGAGCCCAGGAGTTCGAGACCAACCTGGGCAACAAAGCAGGACCTCATCTCTTTTTTTCCTTTTAAGATAAAAATAAAGAGACTGATAGTACTATAAGGGAAATAAGGTGATAGAAATGGTGGCACCTGGTGGGGCTGTTTGTTGCCGCCAGAGAACATTCCCTAACATTTACTATGAAACATTTCAAACACGCAGCCAAGTTCAAATAATTATATATGTGTGTGTGTGTGTGTATATGTATATATACACACACATAATTATTTCATATATACACACATATATAATATATATGTACATATACACACACATATATAATACACACATATATATACACACATATATATGTGTGTGTATATATACCTACATACATACATATATATAGAAGTTTATTAGAGATAGGGTCTCGCTATGTTGCCTGGCTGGTCTTGAACTCCTGGGCTCAAGTGATCCTCCCTCCTCGACCTTCCAAAATGCTGAGATTACAGATGTAAGCCACCACACCCAGACTGAGTTGAAATAATTTTATAGTGAACACTTATATACTGATCACCTAGATACCACCACAGACATATCACTGTATTACTTCATCATATATCCATCCAGCAACTCTTCTTCCTCCTCTCCTCCTCCTCCTCCTCCTCCTTCTTCTTCATCTTCTTCTTCTTCTTCTTCTTCTTCCTCTTCCTCTTCCTCTTCCTCTTCCTCTTCTTCTTCTTCTTCTTCTTCTTCTTCTTCTTCTTCTTCTTCTTCTTCTTCTTCTTCTTCTTCTTCTTCTTCTTCTTCTTCTCCTTCTCCTCCTTCTCCTCCTTCTCCTCCTTCTCCTCCTTCTCCTCCTTCTCCTCCTTCTCCTCCTTCTCCTCCTTCTCCTCCTTCTCCTCC